>NC_046309.1:29086818-29436477 GCF_004115265.2 Rhinolophus ferrumequinum | reverse complement strand
TTGGGCTTATGATCTTGCTGTCTATATCTTGTTCTGTAGCATGTAAATGTATTTCAACAATATTTGTCAATAGAAATAATCGAACAACTGCTGCTAGATGAAGAGTTTCTAGGCCCACTTCTCATATTTACTAGTCTTTACCTTGGGTTCCAAATACTGTCTCTGAGTTTCGATTTCCTCGTGTGTATAATGGGGATGATAATTAATCAGTTGTTGTGAGGAGTAAATGAGCAGGTGCTTAAACTTAAAAAACAAAAGAAAGAAAGAAAGACTCCCTAGGAATAAGTGCCTCAGCCAGGACCAGCAGCAGTAAACAGAGGAATATGAGCAGAGGAAAATAATCGCCACATCAAACAAGCCATAAACTGATCCTTGATGTAGGAGTTTAAACATAATAAGAGAATAGAGACAAAACTTACTAGCAATGGTTACCACAGCCTTAGAATCTTACTCCTGCAGCAGTGGAAGGAATAATCCAACCGCACATAGTCTTAATTATACATAATGTACACATAATTATACATAATAGGAGGAAATCAATGGAGAGTGAGTAAGTGCACAAAATAGCTTGATTAACATGCCAAGAACAATCTGTATGATGTGACTAAAGGACTGGTTTCCATTTGTTAAAGAGAAAAAAGAAGCAGTAGAAGCTATTAGACAAAACAGGATATTATGGGAAAAGAATAGGAAAATTTTTTTTTTTTTGTCAGAAAATCGTTTTTTTTTTAAAGATTTTATTGGGGAAGGGGAACAGGACTTTATTGGGGAACAGTGTGTACTTCCAGGCCTGTTTTCCAAGTCAAGTTGTTGTCCTTTCAATCCCAGTTGTGGAGGGTGCCGTTCAGCTTCAAGTTGTTGTCCTTTCAGTCTTAGTTGTGTCGGGCGCAGCTCAGCTCCAGGTCCAGTTGCCGTTGGGCACAGCCCACCATCCCTTGCGGGAGTTGAACCGGCAACCTTGTGGTTGAGAGGATGTGCTCCAACCAACTGAGCCATCCGGGAGCTCAGCTCAGCTCAAGGTGCCGTGTTCAATCTTAGTTGCAGGGGGCGGAGCCCACCATCCCTCGCGGGACTCGAGGAATTGAACTGGCAACCTTGTGGTTGAGAGCCCACTGGCCCATGTGGGAATCGAACTGGCAGCCTTCAGAGTTAGGAGCATGGAGCTCCAACCGCCTGAGCCACCGGGCCGGCCACGGAAAATTTAAAAATACTGAAATATAAATCCCAGAAGTTAAAAAAAAATGTGATTTTTAACATTAAAATAATATTGTAAAGAAAAAACTAGATATAGTTGAAGAGAGGAAGATATTTAGGATACAACACAGGGAAATGAAGAGTTGGAAAATATGAAGAAGAAATTAAAAGACATGGAAATAGGGAATGAAAAGATCTATATACAAGTTTCAAAAGGATAGAGAATTGAGGATTAACAATGTTTGAAAACAAGTTTGATAATCTGGAACTTTAGATAATTTATGAAAACATGGGTTTTTACACTGAAAGAACTATCTCAGTCCTGGGACAAATAAAAACAAATCCATTCATAAAGCTATTTCTAATCAATAAAGGGAAATAAAGGAGGGAAATATGTCAACTAATTCAGTACAAAGGCAGACAAAGAATAAAGCGAATGCAGCAAAGAAAAATTGTAAAAATAAAACACAAAAGAAGATAGTGGAGATAAGATAAAATATACTAGATATCATTGTAAAAATAAATTAACATATGTAAAAGACTCAAATTGGTAAAAAACAAACCAAAAAACAAAACCAAAAAGAAATATATATATATATATATTTCTTTTTGGTTTTGTTTATATATATATACACACACACATATTCCATTTTTACTAGACATAAAATATTATATAATGACCCAGAAAGGTAAATACATTTTTAGAAAAAGAATGTCTAGGAAATACCAGCCAAATAAATGCTTGTGGATTAATAAACAAAAATGTATTTAACATGTAGAACATTAATAGGGATGAAAAGAAAACATAGAGATAAAAGGAATATTCCCCCAAGAAGTAAGAAAATTAAACTTTATGTATCATGTTCTCAAAATATTTGAAGCATATTTAAATATTAAATATTTAGAGGGTGAAGGTGGTCAAAAGGTACAAACATTCATTTATAAGATAAATAAGTCCTGGAGATGTAATATACAGCATTGTGACTATAGTTAACAATACTGTATTGTATATTTGAAAGTTTCTAAGACAGTCGGTCTTGAAAGAAAAATTTTACTAAAGAAAATACATTTAAAACAAAAATTGACAGAGCTATAGAGAATTTCACTAATCCATAGTTATGGCAGGAGGTTTGCCCATGCCTTTTTTTTAGTAACCAGTAAATCAAGCAGACAAAATAATTTTCAAGGTTACAGAAGGTTTGAATAATTCAATTTATAAGCTTGATCTAATAGATATATATGAGATCTAACACATATAGGTCCTGACTGTAATAGAGAACCCACATTTTTTTCAAGCACTCAGAGATTAATGACCTTGATTTCTAAGTGTGTAAAGATGTTTCAAAAGTGATAGATTTCAAAAATAAAATGTATATACAAAGTACAGCACGAGACTATATATGTATATTGATAAAAATACGACACAATGCAATGTGACAAAGTAATAGAAACCAGGATGAGCTGGAATGGTGGATGTCTTTGGGAAGAAAGGGAGCAGAATGAGACCAAGTTGGTGTACATGAGGACTTAAAGTCTAGTTTCTTAACAATAATTAAAAAGAGATCTAAAGCAAAAATAGCAAAATGTTGTTAACATATTGTTAATTCTGGGCTGTGATTACATGGTATTTATTAATTTTCTGTATGTTTGAGCATATCATATTTTTAAAAGAGTGAGTAAAATCTTGTGGAAGAATTAATTGATAGATAGGAACTTGCTTTTGCCTTAAATCTTTCCTTGACATATTGATATAAGTTTAACATTATGGATGCTGTTAAAATGCAATTATCAAGAAGATTGTTATATCAGCAGTAGAGTTTTAGACAATTTCTTAGAATTTATCTAAGAAAGTGCTGTATAAGTCGAACAGTTTGGAACTTGATCCAAAGTACCATAATCTGCCTTCTCCATCAACAAGACCAGAGCCAATCATTTGAGTGGTTTGCAGTGAGTCTCATATATCACAGCGTTGTTGAAAGAATTAAAGGCAGTAATGTATGCCAGGAATATAAAATAAATCATCAACAGAATTATGATGTAAACATTCAGTAATCAAGCAAAAGAAACACGTCTCTCAAAAATGTTAGGAAAAAAAATCAAGCTGGCTCCAGTATTCTCTTGGGAACATTTGATATCAGTAGACAACCAAGCAATATATAATGAATCATAAGGGTAAACTGAGGTGACTCCAATATTTCATATCAGTCATGCTTTCATTCAAGTGTGAATCCTAAAAGAGAACGCCTATACAGAGGGTGCCAAAAACATGTATACACATTTTAAGAAAGGAAAACTATATTAAAATTGTAATTATATATACTGATAACAAAAGATGAATACAAGTCATGTTTGACTTCTGCAATTACAAGAGATACTCAACGTGGTTACCATCATTGTCCAGACACGTCTGATTACGGCGAACTATTGCATAACCAAAGTGTCCACTTGTATTGCTCTGCATGCCATTTCAATTTCTTTCCAAAGTGCCAACAGTGTAGCTGATTTTCTACAGCACACCACATCTTTTAAGGTCCCCTATAGGTAGAAGTCAAGGGATGTTAAGTCAGAGAACATTCTCGAATTTCAAATACCACTTCAAAATGGTCTTGCGCTCCTTGAATGCCAACCGTGCTTCCGCCATTTTCTTTGACTGTCCTGCCTGTCGCATGTTGACACTAGCATTCATTTGATTAATGCCATCTTTTGAACAAACATCATATTACACATTGCTACTGTCGTTCAATTCAATTTTGAAAAGTAATCCATAGATAACATCTCTTAAAATGTGTATATATATATTTTTTGGCACGCCTGGTATTTTCTCTCTCAGATACTTACCTGAACAAGGAATCCTTCATAAGAAAAAAAAAAGAACAACTCTCTTTGTTCTATTTAATGTTCTGTATATTGTGTTCACTTTTTCCCAACAAAGGTATTGCTTTATTTCTTCTCTTTTTACTTGTATACTTTGGCTTTCTTTCGCTTACCCTTTTATATTCAAGCTACGAATTACATTGTTTAAGATATCATCTTCTATACAAGGTATAGTTGGGATTTGTTTCTTTTACCTTGTCTCCATTGAGGAGTCAATTTCTTTTAAAAAGGGTTTTAATCTCACCTTCATTTCTATGATAGACATTTAGACTTAATTCTGTTGTATTAATGTTTATTTATGTATGATTCTATTTTTGGCTTTATTGCTGTGTTCTCTTTCCTTTCTGTTGCTATATAATATCTGTTCTATTTGTGCCCCCCTCTCAACTCCTCTAACATCTCAGTAACATGAAAGCATATATTGCAGCATATTTTTAGGTCTACTAGTAATTATATTCATTAATTTAAATATTCTCATTTTACAGCTTGAGAACTGAAATGATATACTCATCTATTGAGCCTCTCTTATAAAAGATGAGGAATTAGCAAATGTCTTTGTTTTCTTTTTTTTTCTCAAGTTAAGTTATTGTCCTTTAATCTTAGTTGTGGAGGGTGCCGTTCAGCTTCAAGATGTTGTCCTTTCAGTCTTAGTTGTGGAGGGCGCAGCTCAGCTCCAGGTCCAGTTGCCGTTGCTAGTTGCGGGGGCGGGGGGCAGCCCGCCATCCCTTGCGGGAGTCGAACCGGCAACCTTGTGGTTGAGAGCTCACTGATCCATGTGGGAATCGAATTGGCAGCCACAGAGTTAGGAGCACAAAACTCCAACCACCTGAGCCACCTGGTCGGCCCTGTTTTCCTTTTTTAACTCATCTCTTTTGTTAGCATTAATCTTTTTTGTCTTTATCTTATGTAGCTTTTGCGTAAATAACAATAACAATTTCATTCTTATCTCTAGAGACTGATATTACATCAGTCATTGGGGCTTGACAGAGCAAGAAGATTTAAAAAATATACAAAATGAGCTGAACAATTATTATAAATAATTGTCATTAACGGAATGTACCATACTTTGTGCCTTTCAAACAGAAACCAAATAGTTTTAAGTGCTATGAAACATTTGTAAAAGCAACCATGTATTAGGCAACGAAGAAAACCTTAATAAATATTTTATTGGAAAGAGTGCAACTATATCTTCTGATAACAATGCAATAAAAGTTAAAGGTTCATGACAGAAAAGGAATAAACAATGTGAACGACCAATTACAAGCACGTCAAGGCTAGATGTAGGCTGCTGGGCTGAGGCTGGAGATGAATCAGGTCTCCGCACATCACACCTTGTGGTATGGAGGCAGAGGACCTCCTTTGGAGGATCCATGCTTTTGGAACTTCGTATTTTCCCTATAGGGGTGTAAATCTATGGTGATATTCTCTGAAGTATATGGTGAGTTCTACACTTTCAATCTGTTTCAATTACATGTTATAAAAAGGCAAAGGGACTGCTTTTTGTTTTTTTATTTTTTTCTCTAGTCATTTTATTACTCATTTTGCCAAGGGAAAGACTTTGGGAGAAACTTAGTAAATAATAAATATGCCTAACTAACATGAAACCTCTGAGATTGAAATGAGTGATGTCATAAAAAGAAAGACACCTTAATTTATTTTGTACTTTGGATAACCCACTGGGTGGGAAAACAAACCTTGACAGTCATAAATAAGAGGGTGAGAGAAACCCATCCTGCTATTATAGAACCACTCTTTCAGTTGTTAGCAGCTTTTAACGAAATGTGTTTTTTCATGCCAAATCCTGAAGGAAACCTCTGGGTACCAACTGATGAAATGATTTCACTCCTAAATGGAGTCTAAACTAAAATAAAGCTTCTCCCACTTTGCAGAGCACAGCACTCTAGAAATTCAAAGGTAAGACATAGTTTTAGTATTTATAAACTGTGGAGTACAGTTGAAAATAACATTTTAAATTATGTTTGACATCTCAGACCTAGCGCTGTCATCCTGTTGGAAAGGTCATATCTGTTTTGACATCTCTAGTGGTCAGTTTCCACGTTGCTTATGTGCTAGTGAATCAGAATGGATGCTGTAGCATTCATTCTTCTTACCAACTCATCACAAGGAAGAAAAACATGCAGAGAAGTGAGGCTGAGCGCAAACTAATATGATGAATTTAAATGAAAAATCTAAACTCCTGTGAATGTATTACATGTAAGCTTTTATTCAATGCAAAATTTGAAAATGTTTGTTTGATTCCTAAATGTACAGAGGTTTTGTTCTTATTTCTGATACATACCTTTTGCTTTGACTTATAACTAATAGAACATTAAAGCATATTTTACTTCTCAAACCATTTGGTTTGTTCTCAAGTTCAAGGTTTGAACTGAAGAAAATGAATTTGCTATAAAAATGGCTGAAATCGTTTTTTTATGTTTTGGTTTCAAATTGCAAGTATTACAAATGTATCATGTTTTATTGTATCTTTGATGACTGTATAGCCTTAAAATTTCTTGACTCATCATGTACATTAGTTTTAAAAGCATAATCACTGGAAACATCTCCCTACAGGATTCATTACTTTCATTTCTTCCATGCTTGTGGAACCTTCTTAAAGACATACCAACATAATTTTAGGTTTCTCTTGGGAAGAAAAAAAAAAGATTTCTACTTGCATAATTCAAGTTTTCCCCCAAAACTTTACCTGTATGATTTGGAAAATAATAAAGTTGCCTGTATTCTCTTTTTCTTTTATATGTGTAGGCATAGACTTCATATTTCTATTTAAGCACTGACTTATTAACTATAAACTATTTCATTGGTTGGGTTACAAAACACACACACCAAATCACTCATTCCAATTGGCAAACTCTGTTAAGCCATCTTATTAGTATATATGCAGCTTTAGTTAAGAAAGAAGCTGTGAAAAACTTACAGACGATTTTATTGGTAAATATATGGGAGGACAATCCTTTAACTGGATTACTGCTAAAAGGGACTAGTGTGTTCTTCAAAGAAAAGGGCAGAATTTAAACTAAGGGACTTAAAGATAATTGACATTATTTTCATATTAAATGTACATTTACTGGAAAATATATTTGAATGGGTGAAAATGTGCCATATTTTAGGATCTCATTTATCAAACTTAACAAACAGGATAATAAAAAATACTTACCAACCACCATTAATAATGAAGGTTTAATAGCTTTTCTTGCCTTTTGACTTTGTTTATTGGATGCAGTGGTGAACACATTGCAAACCTTCTCTTTATTAAGCATTAATAATGTTTAGATGAGCCTGCACTTAATTTAATACTATAGTGAAGGTCAGTGATAATGGTATTTAGGCAAATCCAATAATTTGTAATGGGTTAAAATAGGGAAATGGTCGATTTTCTGGTCAAGATGGCAGAGTAGGTAAATGCTGTGCTCACTTCCTCTCAGGACCACATCAATTACAACTAAACTACACAAAAACTATCATTGAGAATCACCTGAAGTCTAGCTGAACCAAAGCCCTACAACTACGAAATTATAGAAGAAGCCATCCCGACTGGCAGGAGGGGCAGAGATATGGAACTGATTTATCCCACACTTGCCTATGACCATTAAAAATTAGAGGGTATATCTGGGCTGTGGAGATTCCCCCACCTCCCAAGAGCAAGGGGTTCCAGTGCCACACCAGGCTCCCCCACTTAGGGTTTTAGTGGCAGGGAGAGAAGTCCCCATAACTTCTGGCTGTGAAAACCAACAGAGATTGTAGCTGAGTGAGACGAAGGTGGCTAGAGTCCTAGGCACTCCTCTTACATGGCCCATGCACAGACTTTCTTGCTGACAGACTCACTTGCTCTGAGCTCCAGCGCTGGGGCAGCAGCTCAAAAGGCACCAGGGACATGGGGGTGGGGGAAACTGAATTGTCTAGCTTCAGGGCAAGGACTAGAGAAGCAACTTTGTTGAGCCCTTTCTCCTCCCTGAATGCAGATGCAGGCAGATTCCATACCTGAGTTTCCATCAAACTGGCTATCATCTTTCATCTGGCCCACCCCAGGGATTCCCTAAGATCTCACCCCACCCAACTTTTGGGCACACCAAGAGGCTTCCAGTGGCTTTTCTGTATGAACAATCTGTCTTGGCTCATGATGCAGACTTTTCTAAAATCTCTTAAAGGTTCAAAATATGAAAACAAGCAGCATGTGGCTTTGGCATTTCCTGTACCTCTGGATGAGCAGCCCTAAGCCTGGCACTAATGGCAACTGACATTGGTTCACAGCTTGGCTTCTCGAGGCACCTCCAAGTCCAATGTTTGTGGCAGCCATCTGTGGATTGCTTTGTGGCTCATACCAGGTGGTCCTGGGCAGGCACAGGCTATAGCTGAGATTAGCTTATGATGAGTCCCCTCCCTAGAGGCCCCAAGGTTGTCATGCTTAGTGGCCAGCTTCAGACCAAGCCAGACCATCACACAGCCACCTCTAAGGATGACACACCCAAAGGGCAGGCTGGGCAAGCACCAGAGCCAGGTAAAGTAAACCTTGGTCTGCAGGGTCAGCCCTTGCACCACTGCTTCTCCACTGTAGTCACAGCCAGTCTTCACAACCACTCAGCCTGAGGGTCAATCTCTCCGACTGCAGTGCAAATAGGAACCAAGGCTCAACTACAACAGGAGGGCACACACAGCCCACACCTGGAGCATGTGATTCTGGTAAACGGGGAAACTGCACCACTGGGCCCCACAAGATACCTACTATATAAGGTCAATCTACTAAGACCAGGAGACAGAGCAGCCCTACCTAATATATAGAAATAAACACAAGGAGGGAGCCAAAATATGGAGACAAAGAAACATGTCACAAATAAAAGAACAGAGAAAAGCTCCAGAAAAAGAACTAAACAAAATAGAGACAAGCAATCTACCAGATGCAGAGTTCCAAACACTGGTTATAAGGATGCTCAATGATCTCAGGGAGAACTTCAGCACAGAGAAAGAAAACATAAAAATGGAGATAGAAAATATGAAAAAGAACCAGTCAGAAATAAAGAATACAATAACTGAGGTGAAGAATACATAAGAGGGAATCAACAGATTAGATGAAGCAGAGGATTGAATCAGCGATTTCGAAGGTAAGGTAGCCTAAAGCACCCAATCAGAACAGCAAAAAAAAAAAAATAATAAAAGAAGAAGAGGTGAGTTTAAGGGGCCTCTTGGACAACATCAAGTGCATAAATATTTGCATCATAGGGGTACCACAAGAAAAAAGAGAGACAACAAGGAATTGAAAACATATTTGAAGAAATAATGGCTGAAAATTTCCTTAACCTGGTGAAGGTAATAGATATACAAAGCCAGGAAGCACAAAGACTCCCAAACAAGATGTACCCAAATGGGCCAACACCAAGACACATCACAATTAAAATGCCAAATCTTAAAGACAAAGATAGAATCTTAAAAGCAGCAAGAGAAAATCAGTTAGTTACCTACAATAATACTATCAGTTGACTTCTCAACAGAAACTTCAGGCAGAAGGGATTGGCATAAAATATTCAAAGTGATGAAAAGTAAGGACATATAAACAAGATTATTCTACCTAGTGAAGCTGTCATTTAAAATTGAAGGACAGATAAAGAGCTTCCCAGACAAGAAAAAGCTAAAGAAGTTCATCACCACCAAACCAGTATTACAAGGAATCTTCAAGGGACTTCCTTATGATGAAAATTTAAAAAGATTAAAAATATGAATAATAAAATAGCAAAAAGCACATATCTATCAATTAATTTCAATGTAAATGAACTGCTCCAATCAAAAGATAAGGTGGCTGAATGAATAAGAAAACAAGACCCTTATATATGCTGCCTACAAGGGACTCACTTCTGATTGAAAGGCACACATAGACGGAAAGAGATAGAAAAAGTTATTTTATGAAAATGGAAGCATGAATCAATCAATCATTCAATCTAGGGTAGCAATACTTTTTTTTTTTTTTAAGATTTTTTTTTTTGGGGGGGGGAAGGGGAACAGGACTTTATTGGGGAACAGTGTGTACTTCCAGGACTTTTTTCCAAGTCAAGCTGTTGTCCTTTCAATCTTAGTTGTGGAGGGCGCAGCTCAGTTCCAGGTCCAGTTGTCGTTACTAGTTGCAGGGGGCACAGCCCACCATCCCTTGCGGGAGTCTAACCGGCAACCTTGTGGTTGAGAGGACGCGCTCCAACCAACTGAGCATCCGGGAGCTCAGCGGCAGCTCAGCTCAAGGTGCCGTGTTCAATCTTAGTTCCATCTTAGTTGCAGGGGGCAGAGCCCACCATCCCTTGTGGGACTCGAGGACTTGAACTGGCAACCTTGCAGTTGACAGCCCACTGGCCCATGTGGGAATCGAACCGGCAGCCTTCGGAGTTAGGAGCACGAGCTCCAACCGCCTGAGCCACCAGGCTGGCCTCAGGGTAGCAATACTTATACTGTACAAAATGGACTATTTTTAATTAAAATTTATTGGGTTGACAATGGTGTGGGGACAGAGCCCCAGAGAGCAGTTTCCAGACTCTCGGCCTCACGTGGAAAGGTGCTGGCTCGGGTAGTAGATGGTCATCAGCTGTGGCGAGTTGGCTGTCAGCTGTAACCATTGAGCCATTGGCCACTAATATGACTGCCGTGGCTGCGCTGGGGAGTCAAGGAGAGTCGAGTCAGTCGGTTGGCAGAAAAGCGGACAGCAGGTCGCACGTCATGTGAATCCAGCCCCCAGTGAGACCATAGTGGTATGACTCCCCTACCTATGGCTCCGTGGGTGTTCCTTTTTGGCCTTGCCACATCCTGCGTTCTTATGTGGGGAGCGGGACCAGAGACCCCACAGGCCACTCCGCAAATGGCACAGCGAGCAGGGTACGGTGCGGGCCAAAGCTCTCCGAAGGACAGTGGAGCAGTTTGTGTGTATGAACACTCAGTCTCAGGAAGACCAGGAGAAGCAGCTGCCGGAGAGCTGGACCCCGTGGAGGGGTGGGAAGACGTGCACGGTTCACCAACCAGCAGAGGCCGGAGAAAGTGAAGGTCGTTGCGGCCCTGTGGGCTGGGAAGTGCTTGCTGAGGCCCTCACCCCCAGGTTGGGTAGGACTTGGAGCCCTTGCTCTGCGGGGAGGGCACATGTTGTGGGGCCCACAGCCCTGGCGAATGACTGTGGACTATGGGGAATGGGCTCCATCCCTAATTTAATGGACCGCTTGACTGTTTCTTGGGGAATGTACTACCATGTAGTGGAGCTGGCAGATGTTTGCTTCCTGTGTTTTGACCAGCCGCCATCGAGAATATGTAAGCACCTTGACTGTGAGCCACTGTTGTTCCAGCACGGTACCCTGAAAGGCCAGAGAGAGAGTGGCAGTGCCCTGAGAACTCTGGCTGAGCCCAGAGAGAGTGGCGATGCCCTGAGAGCCCTGGCTGAGCCCAGGAAATCTGGCTGTGCTCAGAGAGAGGCAGTGCCCTGAGAGCCCTGGCTGAACCCAGGAAGTCTGGCTGTACCCAGAGAGAGTGGCAATGCCCTTAGAGCCCTGGCTGAGTCCAGGAAGTCTGGCTGTGCTCAGAGAGTGGCAGTGTCCTGAGAGCCCTGGCTGAGCCCAGGAAGTCTGGCTGTACCCAGAGAGAGTGGCAGTGCCCTGAGAACCCTGGCTGAGTCCAGGAAGTCTGGCTGTGCCCAGAGAGAGTGGCAGTGCCCTGAGAAGTCTGGCTATGCCCAGAGAGAGTGGCAGTGCCCTGAGAAACCCTGGCTGTGTCCGGGGAAACTGATGGTACCCTATGAAGCCCAGGAAGTCTGGCTGTGCCCAGAAGGACTGGTGGTGCCCTTAGAAACCCAGTGTGGGGACAGAGCCCCAGATAGCGGTTTCCAGGCTCTCGGCCTCACGTGGAGGGGTGCTGGCTCAGGTAGTAAATGGCCATCCACTATGATTAGATGGCCATCAGCTGTGGCTAGTTGGCCGTCAGCTGTAGCCAGTGAGCCATTGGCCACTAATATGATTGCTCTGGCTATGCTAGCAGCAAAAATGGGGGCTAGCAAGAAGGTGGTGGCTGATCTAGCAAGAGCGGATTGCAGAGAGGGGGATGCCGCCAGTGAGACTATAGTGGTATGACTCCCCTACCTATGGCTCCGTGGGTGTTCCTTTTTGGCCTCACCATATCCTGCGTTCTTATGTGGGGAGCGGGAGCAGAGACCCTGCAGGCCGCTCCCCGTGACTCCCTGCATGATAATGGTTAGTAAAATTACATAGGTTTCAAGTGTACAATTCTGTAATACACCATCTATGTATCACATTGTGTGTTCACCACCCAGAGTCAATTCTCCTTCTATTACCATATGTTTGACCCTCTTCTATTCCTCCTCCCCCTTTACCCTCTGGTATCCACTGAACTATTGTTTGTGTCTGTGAGTTTTCATTTCTTTCTTTGTTTGTCTTGTTCCTTTGTTGCTTTCAGTTTTATATCTCACAATCGAGTGAAGTCATATGGTTTTCGACTTTTTCTTTCTGACTTATTTTGCTTAGCATAATAATCTCAAGATCCATCCATGTTGTCACAAATGACACTATTACATCTTTTCTTATGACATTCTTATGGCATTCTTATGGTATTCCATTGTGTATATATACCACATCTTCTTTATCCAATCATCTATCAAAGGACACTGGTTGTTTCCATGTCTTGGCCACCGTAAATAGAGCTGCAATGAACATTGGAGCACATATGTCTTTGTGGATAAATGTTTTCAGATTTTTGGGTAGATACCCAGGAGAGGGATTGCTGGGTCATACGGTAATTCTATTCTTAAGTTTTTGAGGAACGTCCACACTCCCTTCCACAGTGGCTGCAACAATCCGCATTCCCACCAACAGTGTATAAGGGTTCCTTTTTCTCTACAGCCTCTCCAACACTTGTTGTTATTATTAGTCTTGTTGATGATAGCCATTCTAACTGGGGTGAAGTGATATCTCATTGTGGTTTTTATTTGCCTTTCTCTGATGATTAGTGATGTTGAGCATCTTTTCATATGTCTGTTGGCCATCTGTATGTCCTCTTTGGAGAAATGTTTATTCAGCTCCTCTGTCCATTTTTTAATTAGGTTTTTTGTTGTTGTTGTTGTTGTTGTTGTTGTTGAGTTGTATGAGTTCCTTATATATTTTGGATATTAGCGCCTTATTGGAGGCATTGTTTGCAAAAAATATTCTCCCATTCATTTGGTTGCCTCTTTATTTCAGACAAAATAGACTTTAAAGCAATGGCTATAACAAGTGACAAAGAATGACACAGTAATCCCACTTCTGAGTATTTATCTGAATAAACCCAAAAATGTTATTTCAATGGACGACTGCATCCATATGTTTATTGCAGCATTGTTTACAATGGCCGAAATGTGGAGACAGCCTTTGTGTCAGTCAATGGATGAATGGATAAAGAATAGATGGTAGAAGGGAATATTGCTCGGCCATGGTTGGTAATGCTTTCTTGCCATTTGAAGTAGCATGAATGGACCTGAAGGGTATTGTGCTGAGTGGAGTATGTCAGACCAATGCAATGTGATTTCACTTATATGTGGAATCTGGAGAACAAAATAAAAAACAAAACAGAAACAAACTCATAGATACAAAGAACAATTTGGTGGTTGCCAGGTAGGATGGGGGTTGGGGTGAGTGAAAATAGGGAAGGGATTAAGTAGTACAAATTGGTTGTTACCCAGTAGTCATGGGATGTAGGGTATAGCACAAAGAATATAGTCAATAATATTATAATAACTATGTATCATGTCAGATGGGTACTAGATTTATCAGGTGATAGATGGGTAGGGGTGGGGAGATGGTGAAAAATGTGAAGGGATTATGAAATACAAATTGGTAGTTATAAAATAGTCATGGGGATTTAGAGGAAAGCATAGGGAATATAGTCAATAATATGGTAATAACTGTATAGTGCCAGGTGGGTACTAGACTAGTCAGGGGGATCACTTCTTAAATTATACAAATATCTAACTACTATGCTGCACACCTGAAATTAAATAAAATATTAAATGTCATAATAAATAAAATGTAAAAACAATAGGAAATGGTCAAGATTTTTTCTTATTAATTTCTAATTATGATGATATTTTTTGGATGAGTTGTAAACCTAATTCTTTCCCTCTCTTTTGTCACCATATCATAAAATTCTATTGTTTCTTCAAAATGTAGAACATATTATAAATTCATCATAATTGTTAGAATACTATAAATGTTTTAATTCTCAATAGACACATACCCACAAGAAAATGTCTCATCCAAAAAATATTTGGTATTAGAAGCTATGTTGAAATAATCTTAGTTTTAAATTATTGGTTATTTTTTATTAAACATAAAATATTTATTGATTTAAGAACGAGGAGAACTAGCATTCTCCTATGTACAAATCATCTCATTTTATTTTCATAAAGTAAAAACAGCTTTAATTCTAATTTGCTAAAAGGGAGTACAACAGATAAACTTTGAACCAAAAAATCATTTTTGGTAGATGTGATACAACTTGAATAACCCTGTTCTACAAGGTGTTTAATTGAATTTGAATGATTTTTATCTTGAAGGACACACTAAGGAGTTAAATTAGTGAAGGGTGGACATTTTGTGAGTCTTTTATTGAGTAATTTTTTCTTGGCTCAAGTGAGTGTTGGATATACCTTTGTAATTATAATTTTACCACCAACAACATTACAGCAACAATAATATTAAATAGCTGGGGTTTCTCCAAGAATCAGTCATGAGTTGGTCTTCTTTGGTCATTTTTCTATGTACAGAATCTTATATAAACAATGGGTACAGGGGTCAAGATTGCTGCTGATAGTCTCGGTATATGGGAGATCAATGTTTCCAGTTCTCCTTCTCTGACATTGTTCTGATATTATTCAAAGATAAAATTAATTTCTCAATTACTGAAATAAATAATATTAATAGGAGATTGATTTGTTATTGGAAAGCATAAAGGAATGGTTAATTAAATAAGGAAATGTGACAATAGCAGATGTAGCTATGTATTTCTTTCTACCAGGCTATGATTCTGTTAATGTGGTCGATGACCTAATGGTTTCTCCCATTTTAGAAAATTCTCTTCATCTTGAAGTCCAGGAGGGACAAAACTAAGGACCAAAGGGAAAGAGACATCGAGTGTGAAACTTATGGCATTTTAGGTATGAGGGAAGTCTCTACCACAGTCTCTCTTCTTTCTCCCTTTGCCATTTGAGTGCTGAGCTCTGGAGAGCCAAAGCTAAGATGATGACCAACAGGATGGACATAGACAAGGATGTCTAGGCCAGTTTTTGGTGTAGGCCTAATGAGGAAAGAGCCACGCAGTGGTGATCTCAGTCTCGAGTGTTGAGGATGTGGAGAAGCTGTCCACTTCACACTGAGGCCTTGATGAGCAAATGCCTTAGGGCTCAAAAGTGGGAATGTGTAACATCTTGTGTTGAGTGTGTCAGAGTTGCTTTTGCGGGTTACCCCATCATATTTTCTTAAGTGATTGGATTATAGACAGTGTCCTATTAACACTTGATTTAAATTAGTTAAAATGCAAGTAGGCAACCTCTAACTCTTATGTATGGTACAGTAAAGTATGAATATAAGTTTTGGACACATTTTAGTTATTCATGTCTCTTCATTAAAAAAGATATCCCATCTCTAATTTGGGTTCAACTTACGATTTTATTTAATAGGAAAATAGAAATTCTGTCTTCTCAGATTTTTGACATTTTAATCACATAGGAGGACCAGGCTAACAATAGTAACTTAAAAAAAAGGTCAAGAGTACAATTATTCTTTCAATGTAATTTGAAATTCTGAGTCAAATTATTTTTCTGATTTTTTTTTAGACATTTCTCTTTAGAATACATGATTATGTGCTTTGAAACAAGTGGCATTTGTAATTTTACATTAATTTATATCATTTTATACCATAAGATACATTTGTACTTAATATATAGGCTATATTTGAAATAAATAATATCACAATGCTTTAAAGTTTTAGGTGATATTTTCATGTATGTATTCTGTTTGATATGTACTTTTCTTTTCAGAATAAATGAAATTTTGTTTTATTTGAATGTGATGAAATATAATTTGGACTATTGTAGTCTGTCTAAATAAATAGAAATTAATAAATTAGCTTGACAGATAGGCAAAAGTAGTCTCAAACCTCTGTTCTGAGACTTGAATCATGTGTTTTTCTTACTGATTGGATTTCCTAGGTGATTTTTAATCTCCACTTTGGGCTATGTATCTTTTTCTTATTATATCTTACAAATATTAAATAGTAGCAAAAATAATTTTCTGAGTTAGTTGAAATTAGTTCTCCCTCAATATATTCTTCCAATATTTTTTTAAATTGAAATCATCAATAGTATTACTTTATGTTTGTTTTTTTCAAAGATAACTTTTATTTTTAAACCTCTAATCTCATTGTGGTTTTTATTTGCATTTAGCTGATTATTAGTGATGTTGAGCATTTATTCATATGTCTGTTGGCCATTTGTATGTCTTTTTTGGAGAAATGTCTATTCAGGTCTTCTGCCCATTTTTTTTTAATTGGATTGTTTGTTTTTTTGTTGTTGAGTTGTATGAGTTCCTTATGTATTTTAGATATTAGCCCCTTATCAGAGGTATTGTTTGCAAAAATATTCTCCCATTCAGTTGGTTGTCTATTTTGTCGATGGTTTCTTTTGCTGTGCACAAGCTTTTTAGTTTGATGTAGTCCGATTCATTTATTTTTTTTAGCTTTTACTTCCATTGCCTTTGAAATCAAATTCATAAAACGCTCTTTGAACCCAAGGTCCATAACTTTAGTACCTATGTTTTCTTCTATGCAGTTTATTGTTTCAGGTCTTATGTTTAGCTCTTTGATCCATGAGCTATCACCTCACCCCAGTCAGAATGGCTATCATCAACAAGACAAATAATAACAAGTGTTGGAGAGGCTGTGGAGAAAAAGGAACCCTCATAAACTGTTGGTGGGAATGCAGATTGATGCAGCCACTATGTAAGGCAGTGTGGAGGTTCCTCAAAAACTTAAGAATAAAATTACCATATGACCCAGCAATCACTCTCCTGGGTATCTACCCAAAAAATCTGAAAATGTTTATCTGTAAAGATATATGTGTTCCAATGTTCATTGCAGCTTTATTTGCGGTGGCCAAGACATGGAAACAACCAAAGTGTCCTTCGGTAGATGATTGGATAAAGAAGATGTGGTATATATACACAATGGAATACTATTCTGCCATAAGAAAAGATGAAACAGTGCCATTTGTGACAACATGGATGGATCTTGAAATTATACTAAGTGAAATAAGTCAGAAAAAGTTGAGAACCGTATGATTTCACTGATATGTAGTACATAAAACTGAAAACAGCTAAGGAACAAGACAAACAAATGAAGATACAAAAACTCATAAACATAGACAATAGTTTAGTGGTTACCAGAGAGTAGGGGGTGAGGAGGGTGGTAGATGAGGGTAAAAGCGATGGAAGGAGAACTGATATATAGATGATGTATTACAGAATTGTACACCTGAAACCTGTGTAATGAACAATTGCCACCCTGATTTAATAAAAAAAAAACCACAAACACCTCCAATCACTCTTTTATATGGAAATGGCATAAAAATTGCATCTGTAACCATGAGTCCATACTGACATAAATCAATGACTGACTGTAATGGGAGAAAGCTAAAGAAGAATCATTTCTAAGCTAACGAGGGAAATACATGCATGTTAATAATATCAGACATAACTACATAGAATATGTTACTTGGGATTCTGTATGTGTCATCTGCCTTGGGGTCAACCTATATGTGAAGTTATGTCAGAAAAGATTATATTTTTATGGGATCATGTGCAGTTTTGGAAATGATATCTGCAATGATTAAAGACAGACTATTAGGTGATACCTCCTATACAGGAAGACATTTAGCAGATGTGTAAGTTAGAGTTCTAATTTTGTTGACTTCCAAGCTGTATTAGAAATTTGATTAAACTTATTCATATCCATTGATTCAGTGAAAATGCATACATCTTCCATTTTGTTTCACTAGTGGTATCACCTTAGTAAAAATAGCACCTTCTGGAAGAACCTTATGACTGAAGCTTAATTATTTTTACTCTCTGTAGAATATAGAGCATATATCAGCAGGCATATTCTCTGGTGAATGGCAGCATAATGTAGAGCAAGAAGACTCTGAAGAACCATATGGAAGTTCTGTGTTCCCATAGCAACTTGAACATACCCTGACAGGATCTGTTTATGTTATTCATTATCTATAGTATAATGGATTTAGTACAAGGACTACGTCTAGTTCGCTTTCCTTATTGCCTACACAGCAATTAAGGTGAACCATTCTGATCTTAACTGATTTTGGAGTCAAATGGATGGACCCCAACATAATAAATCAATATAATCTCACCCTGCTACTTTGTATCAGTATGGTAGGAGAAAAATTACATTTCCTGATTCATAGAAATGAGATTATCAATATGTAAGTCTGACTTAAAATAGATGCTAAATAAATATTTGTTTCTCTCCAAACTCTTGGGGTTGTACACATTTTCCAGTATCATTTTCAAGCATTGTTTTTGTTTCCATTATTTTTACAAGAATGATGTTGATTCTATTACCATTTTAGAATCAAATATATATACAATGTTTGCCATCATTTAAATAAGTCTGAGTAGTGTGAAAGATAGAATTTATTTTATTTTAGTTTTTTATAGATTTTTATTACAATATAGAAAATATACATTATTATATTAGATTCAGGTGTACACCATAGTTATTCAACATTTATACACCTAAAGAAGTCATCACCATAATAAGTCCAGCAACCATCTGACACCACACCAAGCTATCACAATATTATTGACTTTATTCCTTATACGTTACTTTACATCCCCATGATTATTTTGTAACCACCAATTAGTATTTCTGAAATCTTTTACCTTTTTCACCCTGCCCCCCAAACCTCTTCCCCCTTATCACTCCAATAAATCTAGTATCCATCTGATACCATACATAGCTATTACAATATTATTGACTATATTTCTTATGCTATACCCTACATTCCCATGACTACTGTGTAACAACCAATTTGTACTTCTTTTTTTTTAGGTGTGCAAAACAACAAAACAACATAGTGATTAGACATTTACACACCTCACAAAATGAGAACCCTAACAATTCTACTGCCCATCTGACACCATGCATATCTATCAAAATACCATTGACTATATTCCCTATGCTGTAATCTACATCCTGTTTCATATATATATACACACACACACACATATGTATATATATGTGTATATATATACACATAAGTATATATATACACACATATATATGTATATTAGCTCCAGTTGACATTCAATATTATTTTATATTAGTTTCAGGTTTATAGCCCAGTAGTTAGGCATTTATGTAATTTATGAAGTGATCCCCCTTGATAAGTCGAGTACCCATCTGACACTATCCATAGTTTTCACAATATTATTGACTATATTCCCTATACTGTATTTCACACCTTCATGACTGTTTTGTAACTTCCAATTTGTACTTCTTAATCCCTTCAACTTTTTTAGCCCACCCCCCCAAACCCTTCCCATCTATTACCCTGATAAATCTAGTACCCATCTGACACCATACATAGTTATTACAATATTATTGACAATATTCATTGTGCTATACTCTACATCCTGATTACTATTTTGTAACAACCAATTTGTACTTCTTAATCCCTTCAACTTACTCACCCATCCCCTCAACACCCCTCACATCTAACAACCATCAGTTTGTTCTCTGTATCTCTGAGTCTATTTTTGTTTTGTTTGTTTTGTTCTTTAGATTTTGCATATAAGCAAAATCACATTGCATCTGTCTTTCTCTGTCTGACATTCTCCACTCAGCACAATACCCTCCAGGTCCATCTATGCCTCTGCAGATGGCAAGAACCTATTTCCTTCCATGGTTGAGCAATATTCCATTGCATATAAGTACCACCTCCACTTAATCCATTCATCCATCCACGGACACCAAGTCTGCCTCCTTATCCTGACTATTGTAAATAATGCTGCAATGAACATATGTCCTCTTGAAGTACTGTTGTGGGTTCCTTCAGATAAACACCCACAAGTGAGATGACTGAGTCCTTCTTTGTCTGTTGTTATAGCTTTTTTAAAAAGTCTGTTTTGTCTAGTGTAAGTATTAGTACCCCATCTTTTTTTGTTTGTTTGTTTCCGTTTTCATGAAATATATTTTTTCATTCTTTACTTTCAGTCTGTGTGTGTCTTTCAACCTAAAGTGAGTCTCTTGTAGGCAGCGTATGTAAGGGTCTTGTTTTCTAATCCATTCAGCCACCCTATCTTTTGGTTGTAGCATTTAATCCATTTACATTGAAAGTAATTATTGATAGATATGTATTTTATTATTCATATTTTAAATTTTTTTTCATCTTAAGGAAGTCCTTATAATATTACTGGTGATACTTGTTTGGTGGTGATGAACTCCATTAGCTTTTTCTTTTCTGGGAAACTTTTTTATCTCTGCTTTTATTCTAAATGATAGCTTTGCTGGGTAGAGTAATCTTGGTTATATGTTCTTGCTTTTCATCGCTTTGAATATTTCATGCCATTCCCTTCTGGCCTACAAAGTTTCTGTCGAGAAATCAGCTGACAGTCTTATGGGAGTTCCCTTGTAGGTAACTGATTTTCTCTTGCTGCTTTTAAGATTTTCTCTTTGTCTTCAAGTTTCGTATTTTAATTATGATGTGTCTTGGTGTGGGCCTCTTTGGGTTCGTCTTGTGTGGGAGTCTTTGCACTTCCTGGGCTTGTACATCTTTTTCCTTAGTTAGGTTAGGGAAGTTTTCCATCATTATTTCTTCAAATAGGTTTTCAGTTCCTCACTCCCTCTCTCCTTCTGGTACTCCTATGGTGCAAATGTTGGTATGCTTGATGTTGTCCCAGAGGCACCTTAAGTGATTCTTATTTTTTGGGATGCATTTTTCTTTTTGCTGTTCTGATTGGGTGTTTTCTGCTACCTTATCTTCTAAATCATTGATTCTGTCCTCTGCTTCATCTAATGTATTCTTTATTCCTTGTAATATATTTGTTCATTCAGTTATTGTATTTTTCATTTCTGAATGGTTCTTTTTTATGCTTTCTATCTCCATTTTTATGTTTCTATCTCTGTGCTGAAGTTGCACCGAGATCATTGAACATCCTTATAACCAGTATTTTGAGCTCTTCATCTGATAGATTTCTTGTTTCCATTTTGCTTAGTTCTCTTTCTGGAGCTTTGTTCTGTTCTTTTATTTGAGACATATTTCTGGTCTCCATATTTTGGCTTTTTCCTTTTGTTTGTTTCTATGTACTAGGTAGGGCTGCTATGTCTCCCATTCTTAGAGAAGTGGCCTTATGTGCTATGTGCTTATGTAGGTGTGCTATGAAGCCCTGTGCTGCAGTCTTCGTTGTCACCTGAACAACGTACACAGGTGTGTCCCTTGTGTGGGTTGTGTGTGCCCTTCTGAGGTAGTTGAGCCTTGGTTACTATTTGTATGTCAATGGTAGGAATTTACCCCTGAGCTGATTGGTTGTGAGGACTGGCCATGACTACAGTGGTGGAGCTGTGGTACAGGGGCTGACCCTATAGAGCAGGATTAGCTTTAGCAGGGCTCTGGTGCCTACCCAATCTGCCCTTTGGGTGTGTCATACTTGGAGACAGCTCAGTGATGATTCAGCTCAGTCTGAAGACGGCCACTGGGTTTCTCCACTTTGGCACCTCCTGGGCACCAAGTTCGGCAGCAGCTTGTGCTCTGCCTGGGGCCACCTGGCTTGAGCCACAAAGCAATCCACAGATAACCCCACTCCTGCTGGGCTTAGAGGTGCCCCAAGAGGCCAAGCAAACCAAGGCTAGCTGCCACTAGTGCTGGGTTTGGGACTGTTCAGCAGAAGGTATGTTCAGCCAAAGCCAGATGCTACTTATTTGCGTTTTGTGAAACTTTGAGAGATTTTTTTGAAATTCCACAGTATGCACTAAGTCATGCCATTTGTGTGAAAAAGCCACTAGAAGCTGCTTGAGTGTGCCTGAATGTTGGGTGGGTCGAGGTCTCAGGCAGGGCAAAAATTATCAGCCAGATTGACGGAGACTCAGATATGGTAGCTGCCTGTGTCTGGACACTGTGAGGGGGAAAGTCTCAACAAAGGAACAATGGCTTCTGCCAGCACTTCTGTTTGAGAGAAAGCTGCCCCTCTAACCCTTGTCCTGAGGCCAGGCAACTCAGTTCCTCCCCATATGTCATTGGCACCTTTTGAGTTGCTGCCCCAGAGTGAGTCCATCAGCAAATAAGTCTGTGTGCAGGCCCTTTAAATAAACGCCTGAGACTGCAGCCACCTTCGGTCTCACTCAGCCACAATCTCCACTGGTTTTCACAGCCAGAAATTATGGTTACTTCTCTCCCCTGGTCTGGGGAGCCTGCTGTGAGGCTAAGACCCCTCACTTCTCTGAGGGGGAGGGACTCCACAGCTGAGATATCTCTCTCAATTTTTAATGGGTGTGGGACCAGCACTTTCTACATCTCTGCCCCTCCTACCCACTTCAAGGTGGTCTCTTCTGTATGTCTTTAGAGGTATCACTTCATTCCATCTATACATCAAGCAATTCTCAATGATGGCTGTTTGTAGTTTAATTGCAATTTTTGTGTGGTCATGAGAGGAGGCAAGCATATCGTTTGCTTACTCTGCCTTTACCGGAATGTAAAGGACCCACTTAGATGCATTAAAAAAGTATTTTATTTTCAACATTTCTTAGATTAGATTGTAAATTCATGGGTGTTCATTTTATTGTTATGTTATATAACCTACTTATTATTCTATATGTTCTTTGTATACAAAAAGTTTATAATTTGTAAATCTTTTCATAGTATCTCTATTATATGCCAATTTTGCCTGCTCTACTCTCCTCTTTTCTGAAAAGTTCCTACCCACTGTCTTTGCTGAGATGGCAGAGTGCCAGGTAACCCTAGCCTATGGGACAGTTTGTTAGGCTAGAGGTGAACTGCTGACCTACGGAGTAACCTGTGAAGTTGCTGAAACTCTTAGATTTGTGGAGTTGTTTGAATAGAAAAGCTGGGTGAAACTGCCTCTTGATCAAAATCTTGAATTGAAATGTTTAAATTTACCAGTTATTATAGGTGATTAAACCTGAAGGCATATACCTGATATGAGATACAGTAAGAAGGGCCCATGGTTAGACCTCCCAGGACAATGAACCTCTAAAATTATGTACCAAATTTTATGTGTGTCCTTCAAGGAGGCTCAGGCGTTTACGTGGAGTCTCTGGTCTAACATAGTATAAGAACCTGGGGTGAAGGCTTATGAGGAACCTGAGTACTTAAGTGAAAAGCACAGGTAGACAGAGAAGCTAGGAAGAACAGTTGGGATAGAGGTGAATAGATTGCTGTCCCCAACTGCCTCTGTTTGTACCCTTCCTGAGGCATCCTTCATCTTTTTGTGGGAGTCTTACGAGAAGTAATGAACACTTTAAAGAAAGATCATTATATCTTTTTCATTCTTTGGACTAAAAGAGTTGTCTATGATAATATAGAAATGATACTCAATGAATTTTTAATTAATTTTCAAATTTGGAAGTTTTCTTAAAGAGCAGATTGATTTACAGTTTTTCAAAAACTATTACTGTGGAGAACAGTTGCAAATTAATTCTTGGCAACTAATTAACACATGTGCAATAACTGAAGGGAGATTTTTTTGAAAAAAACTATAGCATAATACAGAGATAATTCTCCAAGTCACTCTAGGTATATTAGCCTGGTTGAAATGCTAGTGAGAATTCTTTTTTCTCATCAATCGTTGGTCTGGGAAGACTAATAACTACCTTTCAAATTATAATATGGTTGGCTGTCCATTACTTTTGCCAGATGATTTGTTTTTTCAAAGAAAACTCAATGTCTCTGAACACATATACTCAAAAACAAAACTCAAATTACAAAAAAAAAAAAAAAATGTACTTTTTTGAGTAGCAATCCCTAGCTATTCAACCAGAATAAATTCTGTCAAGTAAAAATGGAACCATGTTCTAGATTTGACAATGTATTTTTTAATTGCACATATTGCTCCTTACTTATTGCCTTTAGTTTCTCATCTTTTTATCATTCTTGGAGAAAGGGAACTAGAACTTGTAAAAAAAAAATCTTTAAAATGGTTTTCTTATTGTATAAAGAATTTATTGGCTCTGTATCCTTTAACCATTATTTCTGAAACCCCTTTTGATTTGTACACTTCCATAACCATTCAGAGGAATTATTATCTTATAAAAAGTACTTTGCCTTGTGATGTAGGAGAAAGTTTATCATTCTGTACTTAAGGAGGCAGTCATTTTTTTTTTTCAGGTAACAAAAGCTGCAATAAAACACGTGACAGTTTCTCCTCACACTTGTAATATAGGGTTGGTGTCATTTAGGACCCCTGGACTGGCTGTCTCTCCCATAGGTAAGGTAACTAGTAGAAAATAAACCAGATGGAAGTTAATGTTTTTACCATATCTATTTCCCTGGCTTTAGGCACTAACTCTCTAAGTGATTATTATAGTACTATTTGGAAAGTAATTAGCTGTGTACTTCATTTATTTGAGATTAAACAAATGTAATTAATGAAGTTTTATACAAAGGAGTAATAAAAATGGTACTTTTTAAGAAGGTGTAAGTACTATTAAATGTTTTATATCACACATGAACAACTTGCTATAAATAACATATAAAGACCATTTTTTTTATGGTTTTAAGTGCAATACAGTTTGAATATATAGGTATCTTCAGTTATCCATGATTTAATCTGATTTTTTCCATCAGTGAAATTATTTTTCTTTTGACATAGTAACTTAATTTTGCACCTGTGATCCTGACTTTATTCCGATAATGTACCTATGATAGATGTATAACCTATGAATTCCATGAGGCTCAATTGAAAAAGCAGCTCAAAGTGGACAGGCCACGTGAGTAAGGTGGCTAAATAATTCTAATCTTCTCATAAGGTGTCATTGAAAAATTGTCACACATGGGAAATACAGTGGCAAGGGGAATTGTCTGACTATCACGGGCTAGACTTCATTGTTAATGGTTAGGGATAAAGGCATGGTGAAAACTCAAAGGAATGCTCAGGATTGATTGCTGTTGCTTCTTTAAGGGAAAGAGAGAAGAACTCATAATGCTTGACCATTGGAGAAGATAACAAATTCTGGGAATATTCTCTAATGCGAATTAGCAAAACAAACAAACAAAATTCAAAGCAACAGAAACAGCTTCTACTAGAATTCAAAACTTGATGAAAATTGTGTTTGTGAAATGGTGTAGTTTGACTCTATTGGTACAGTAGCTCCCTTTATCCATAGCGGATATGTTCTGAGACTCCCAATGGATGCCTGAAATCATGTATAGTGCGTAATGCTGTACCCACTATGTTCCGTCCTATACACACAGACCTTTTCACCTAAAGGAAGCGCTTTACGGCTTCTATGTAGAATATCTGAATTGCCAGCATCTCTAGTCTTGCACTTTATGGCCATTCTTAAGTAAAATAAGGGTAACTTGAACACAAGCACTGCCACAACAGTCAGTCTGATAACTGTGATGGCTACTGTAACATATATAGGTGGGTATGCTGGACAAAGGGATTTTATCACAATACTCAGAATGGTCATGCAATTTGAAACATTATTTTAGAGTTTTTTCTAATTTTTCATGTAATATTTTCTGACTAAGGTCAGACTGTGGGTAACTGAAACTGTGGAAAGTGAAACCGTGGATGGAGCGGGGACTACATATATATATATATATAAAAAGTCATCAGGCTTTAAAAATTGCAAATGCCTTTACATACACAGTATATTATTATGTGAAAGAGTAGTTCAAACAATATTCTGAAAAGTAATACAACTTTTATTACTGGATATGACTCTGTCTATGGACTGAATTGTATTCCCTCAAAATTTGTATGTTAAAGTTCTAAACCCCAGTATCTCAGCATGTGATTTTTTGGAGAGAGCATGTTTAAAAAGTGTGTTACATTAGCATGAGGGTGTAAGCGGGGCCCTAATCTGATATGACTTGTGTTCTTATACAAAAAAGACTGGGATACACAAAGGGATTCCAGAGATGTGTGTACACAGAGAAAAGACCATGTGAGAGCATAGCAAGAAGGTAGTCATCTGCCTGAAAGGAGAGAGGCTCTCAGAAGAAAGCAAACCTGCCAGCTCTTTCTTGGACTTCCAGCTCCCATAACTGTGAGAAACAAATTTTTGTTGTTTATGCCACACAGTCTGTGATATTTTGTTAGGGTAGCCCTAGCAAACTAACACACCCTATCTTAAGTAAAATACTGAAAAAGTCTGGTTCTAAAATGACTATTGTAAATGTGGAAGAAACCACCACTCACTTGCATCAGTTATTTACTTCAATAGTCACAGAATTATAAAAGTCAGATTCAAGGACCCTTTGGAAACCTAAGAATAAGTGAAATTAATTATGGCATCTCAGCCATCATTTAAATAGAAGCTTATATCTCTTTAATAAATATTCTGATGTTAAAATACGCATTTCATAATGCGTCACATTAATTTCCATTGTTTTATAAATCTAAGAAGAGTGCCAAGTTTATTTGACAAGAAAAATTTTAGGTACCACCTTGGAAAGGCTTATACTATTGTAGAATATTAAATGATACCTTCTTTCAGAGTCCAAATTGGTAATTAATCCCTTTGTTACCCTCTGTTTGACACTGCTTTATTTTAAATGCACAAGAAGCTTCATTTTTTTCATGTTAATTTTATATAGGAGTCTTCCATACAATTAATTTATCAGTTATTTTTGACACTACAGATATTTCAATGACCACAGACCACTACTTCAATGGAAATGTCTTTTATTTTTCACCACAACAGTGATGTTTGGTATAGCTTTGCTAACCTAAGTTATGCCTGCTTCATCAGTCACAGCAGCATTTCAAGTGGTTTAAATAGGAGACTAAGCAAATTACTATAGCTTCTCCAACCCGTTTTTTGATGTGTGACTGTCAGTTAATCTTAAATGTTAAACTGTCTCTATTTATAAAATATGATTATGGGTATCTTCTATCACATTATAATACATTTCTCAAGGACTATTTATAATACATACAAAAATGTTGTACTGTTCCTATATGAGTAAAATGACGATCTTTGAAGAGAATATAATATTCAGAAAGAATTTACTCTGATAATAAATAGGAATTTTCAATTAATATTGTCTATGATAGTCACTTTTTAATTGGGGATGATTAATGTGTGAAGTATTTTGCTTCATCATTCCTCCTCCATGCATTTATCTGATCAGATACAACATTAAGAAATGGTAGACAAAGGCTATGAAAAGAAAGATAAATTTAACCACCATATTTTCAAAGTTGAGAGTAGTTGTGGTAAAGGATGAGTGATTGGAGATTTTAACTACTGATTAACATTAAATTTATAGTTTACTTATGAAATAAATGGTCTATTAAATAATGGGAATTTATCAACTTTACAAATACATTCAAATAACACATGAACTAAATTATTATAGTGCTTTTTGTAAAAAAGCACTCATAAAAGGAAAAAAATGACTGAAACCTGAAATTATAAAGTAACAATGATAATTAGGGTTAAACCAGACTCATGTATAAGTAAGTGATCAAAAGGTCCAGGGTTTTGTTTCACTTATAGTTCCATCTTTGTCCCTGGAAAAGGTATAAAATAATTGTAGATTATGTCAACCACTATGAAAATTCTTCACTACTTTGAAAACCGCCAAAATTGTCCTTAGAAACTCATCAAAAAGAACACAGTTTCTTATTCTTTTCATGTCAGTTGTAAATAGATTGTATATGATACACATGTGTATTTCACTTATGGGTTAAGATGGGTGACAGAATTTACATGAAATGCTTTAGTTATCTTACAATAAACCCTCCAGAGAAACTAAAAATCAAGATATCGCTATAACTTTTCCACCTCAAATTTGATTGGCAGGCTTCAAATATACAGGGGGACAATGTGTCCATATCTTTCCTGTCAACCTTCCTATTTATAGACTTCAAGAACAAAATTGTCATGACTGGTATAGGAAGAAAATGTCAGAAGGTTATAGAACACTGCAGAGAAAACGTTTTTAATGAATCTTGTAGAACCCTGAAATAAGAACAATCAGAAATGAGGTTATTATAATGAAACCAGTATTTGAGACATGTTTTCAAGTATTATTTCTACCTGTGTGCACTACTTAATTAGTAGTAGGCAAGTTAGGGAGTCAACTGTGAGAAAAACAACATATTTTCCAACTTATCTCCTAGCTCTGCTGCAGGCAGCTGGAAACATTTTCCAGAAATAGAAGATGGTTATAACAAACAATACAATGTAGGCTGTGAGAGCCATGCTGATGTCTGTAACACATCTGTCATCACTGCACATACTGACACAGTTATCAGAAGGCCATGGGAATTGGAAGGTGGTGTGCCACAACCTGAGATTTTGAATGCTGTAATAAACAGGTGCTTCAGTTACACAAATTCTGCTTTTACCCATTGTTCTTTTTTAAAGTTATTTCTTGGTTTCTTGTAAATCAGAAACACAAATAATAGTTTGATGATGATGTTGGGTTCTGAAGACTCTAAAACTCAAGTGGCAAAACTGGCTGGAGGATTTATTTATTTATTTATTTATTTATTTATTTATCTATTTATTTACTTATTTATAAAATTGTCTCTTCTTATCAAATCAGTAAGGAAAGTAAACCACTTGTCCATATCACTCAAGCCTGAGGTTTTATGCCATCACAGGGATTAATTGTATGAGTTTACATCTGAATAGGAGTGCTGATAAAGGTCAGAGAATCTTGTTCCAGTTCAGCTCTTAGGAAATGTATCACCTGAGAGAGTCATTCTGTCTCACCTCAGGGTGTTGTGAGATGAAGTAAAATAAAGTATTGCAAGTCATTTGTGAACTAGAAAATGATATTCATTCATTTATTTATTCAACAATAGAAAAGAGCTGTATATAAGATCTGACAATTAAGTTCAAGAACTTGTTGCAATGATGTTGCTAACCTTTTTTGATATCAGAGGAATTATTCATTATGAATTTGTACCAACTGGACAAACAGTTAACCAACTTTACTATTTGGAAGTGCTGAAAAGCCTGCGTGAAAAACTTAGATGACCTGAACTTTTCACCAACAATTCACGGCTCTTGCATCAAGACAATGCACCAGCTCACATGGCACTGTCTGTGAGGGAGTTTTTAGCCAGTAAACAAATACCTGTATTGGAACACCCTCCCCACTCACCTGATCTGGTCCCCAATGACTTCTTTACCCAACGATAAAGGAAATATTGAAAGGAAGGCACTTTGATGACAGTCAGGACATCAAGGGTAATATGATGACAGCTCTGATGGCCATTCCAGAAAGAGTTCCAAAATTGCTTTGAAGGGTGGACTAGGCGCTGGTGTCGGTGCATAGCTTGCCAAGGGGAGTGCTTCCAAGGTGACTTTAGTGATATTCAGCAATAAAGTATGTAGTACTTTTTCTAGGATGAGTTTGCGAACTTCATTGGCAGGCCTTATATTACTAAGCCAACAAAATATTCCTGATGAAAACCATTGTACTAGAATCAGAGCACTGGGACTCTTGATACAATACTGTATGTTCAGAAAGTTCTTCCAGTTGTATGGGATTTATCTGAATTTGTTTTTGGCAATCTAAGACTGCTTTGTTGAAGATCTGCTAGTAACCTATTTTTTATTTCTAAAGGTTGTTCCTGTATAACCTTGGGTTAGTCACTTAACCTCTCTGGAACACAAGTTTACTTTGTAAGAACATAAAGCGATTGGAGTAGATGATTATTAATGTCCATCCCAGTGTTACAGTGTTCCACCACATTCATATTCATTCTTTGTGTGCAATCTGGGACAGCAGGCATGGAAACGTCCTTCAGACTCAGTAATTACTGTTTCATGCAGCTGGATGGAACTGAGATTGTCTCCATCATCGACTTTCTTGTCTAGTTGATCTTCACATTACAGCAAAGAATTCTCTATTTTGGTCATCAGGATTCTTGCTTGTTTTTGCCTGAGGCTTGTACAGTTATGAGTAAATATTTTATCAGTCAAATTAACACATAAACTAATCTTTTCTTTTGCTTTTTTCCCCCTGGGTTTTATAAAAGACCTGTCAGAGAAACACATACTAACGTTGTCACAGAAATAGACCATCAGCAATTCAAACTTTAGAACCACAGAAATATTTCCCAGAGGTGAAAATTAGAAAGTTTCCAAGAAATAGCCATTCTGCATTCGAAAGGACTATGATTCCTGAATTATCACAAACCTATTTCCTGTTAATACTATTGCATATGCTTTCATAAAGTTTTATAATTTTGACAGATTAAGCCAGTTCATGTTAAATGATATCAAAGCAGTAACAGTAAAAGCACTTTAAGTGTAGGTTAAAATGTACATAGAAAATCATCGTTTATTTCTGAAAGACGACAGAGGATTAATTGTCTATATTTTGAATTTTACTTTCTGACTTCTTTGTGATTTGGTATCATGTTAAATCAATAATCCTTCTATTTTCAAGTAGCTTGCATTAGGGTTCTCCAGTGAAATAGAACCAATAGAATGTGTACATGTATATACATGCATATAGAGAGAGGTTTTTTGTTTTTTTTTTTTTTTTTTTTTTTTTTTTTTTTTTTTTTTTTTAAGGAAGAGACTAATGCAATTGTAGAGTCTGACAAGTCCAAAATCTGGGTGGTCAGCCAGCAGGATGGAGAATGGAAGAACTGCAGTTTGAATTTGAAAGCAATTTGCTGGCAGAATTCCCTCTTCTTCTGGGTAGGTTAGTTTTTTTCTATTAAGGCCCTTAATTGATTTAATGAGACCCCCACACATTACAGAAAACAATCCAATTTAAATGTTAATCTCATTAAAAATAACAACAACAAAAAAATCTTCACAAACATCTAGAATATGTTTGATAAATATCTAGATACCATGGCCTAGCCAAGTTGACCTATAAAATTAACCCTCATGCAGCTCTTCATATGTACTTGTTTTCCCCAGGATACTATTTTTAGCCTCCTTGGTTATCTCTGAAGCTAATCTAGCACATAAAGAATAAGGACTTTTAAATGTATATCTTTAGTTCTCATCTCTTCCCATAGCTTCACCTGTCTGCTGAATAGCTTCCATCCTCACCCCAGATGTCTTTCAGGCCCTTTTGGTCCAGCATGTTTAAAATGAAAACTCATTATCTTTTCTCCCTTATCTACGGCTTCCTTTTATTAATGACAACATTATTCAAAGTGGAAATCTTGGAGTCACCTTTGAATTATTCTCCTTCATCCTCCCCTCTAATTTACTTACTCAATATCCTCTCACTTACTTACTCAACAGTATTTATTAAGTACTTTCTAGGTGTCAGATAATGTCATAGGCAATGTAAACAGAACAGTGATGAGGCAGACAATAAACAAATGATACCTCAAATAATTATAACTGTGATAAATGCTATGGACAAAAAGCACAGGGTGCTAGAAGATTGTATAACTGAGGGACCTTGTGTAGTGTGAGAGGGTCAGGGAAGGCTGACATGAGAAGGACGGATAAAAGCTAACCAGGTAAAACTGGGAAGTAAGGAGAGGAAGAGTATTCCAGGCAGAGGAAGCAGCATTGGATGGGACAAAAACAGAAGGGATGTGATGCCTGAGTACTAGTCCTGACCCAGGAGCTTCTATTCTCACAAAGACCCTATGATACTGGTATCATGCTGTAGAGACCAATTTTAGAACATTGTAGGGGCTCAACAAATGTCTGTTGCATAAATCAATAAATTTTCACTAAGGAAATGGAAACTCAGAAAGATTAAGTAAGGAATTTAGGGTTACATAAGATAAAGTGACAGTGAAGATTCCACTTTCTGCCAGAGACTCAGAAAAGATCCACTGCTTCTAATCACCCCATTATCGTTCCATTAGCAAAACTAAGAAACACCACTGAACTTCTAAATCATTTGGTAAATCCTGGTAAAGCAGGGTACAATATTCTGATTTTGCTAGACAAATGTTTTTTTCCAGTGTTTGGTTTGCATGATCTTGGTCACTTTGGAATATATTCACATTAAATAACCCTAGATTTCGTTAAATGATTCAGTTTCTCTTCTGATCTTAATTAATCTCAGCATTTAGTTTATTGCTTTCTTTACTAAAAGTAATAATGACTTTTTTAACCAACCAAAACATTTGCTTTAATATCATACAAATGAAGTGATTACGAATTTCAGATTGGCTAGATTTCAGAATAACTCATTACATTTTTTTTTTCTTGTGGGAAGAAGCAACATTTCTAATATAGAATATAGCATCTTATAAAAACAATAAAATTTAAGTGAACTCCATGAACATTTCTTTTAATTTGCAGTTATAAACTTCACCAAAGGAAGAATTAGGATCTTAAACAAAGAATCATTTTGAAATTAAGAAATTTGTCATAGACTTACAGTTTTAATATCCATTAAGGTGGTATTGGCACCAAGTTATTATAGAAGTTTTGCAGCAGAGTCTGGAGAATTCTCCAGGTGTCACAGCTCGCTGCCCACAGAGATCAGGTGCCCTGACTCGCTGCTGTGGCTGCTTCTCAGTTCCTTGCACTGCATCCTCCAACCCCACCACTCCATGCAATTGTTTCTGTCCAGGACCCTCGTGAGCTCCAGGTTGTCGGATTCAATAGATATTTTTCAGGACCATTGGATACAGCAGACCTATCTCCAGTCTTTCCTTGGTTGTAAGGACATCAGCCACTTGTTTTTCATTTTGCTTCCTTTTATTTTTAATTTTTTTAATTTTAAATTTTCTATTTTTCAATTACAATAGACATTCAATATTATTTTATTATATATAAGTTTCAGGTGTACAGCATAGTGGTTAGACATTTATGTAATTTACAAAGTGATCCTCCCAATAAGTCTAGTACCCACCTGGCACCATTCTAAGTTAATATAATATTATAGATTATATTCCCTATGCTGTATTTTACATCCCCACAACTATTTTGTAACTACCAATTTGTACTTCTTCATCCCTTTATTTTTTTCACCCTGCCCCCCAAACCCCCTCCATCTGGTACCATCAATTTGTTCTCTTAGATTGGATGTAAGATTGTTTCTGTTTTGTTTTCTTTTTTTGTTGTTGTTCTTTAGAGTCCACATATAAGTGAGATCATATGGTATTTTTCTCTCTCTTTCTGACTTATTTCACTTAACATAGTACCCTCTCAGTCCACCCATGTTGTTGTAAATGGTACAATTTCATTTTTTATGGTTGAGTAATATTCCATCGTATATATGTACAACATCCTTAACTTCTATCCATCTATCAATGGACACAGGTTGCTTCCATATCTTGGCTGTTGTAAATAATGCTGCAAGGAACATAATGATGCTTATAACTTTTCAAATTAGTGTTTTGGGTTTCTCCAGATACATACCCAGAGTGGGGTTGCTGGGTTATAAGGTAGTTCTACTTTTAATTTTTTTGAGGAACCTCCAAACTGTTTTCCATAGTGGCTGCACCAATTTGCAGTCCCACTAACAGTATACAAGTGTTTCCTTTTCTCCACATCCATGCCAACACTTGTTTGTTGATTTATTGATGATGGCCATTCTGACAGGTATGAGGTGATATCTCATTGTGGTTTTCATTTTCATTCCTCTGACAAATTGTGATGCTGAGCATCTTTTTATATGTCTATTGGCCATCTATATTGGTCTCTTTGGAGAAGTGTTTGTCCAGGTCCTTTGCTCATTTTTAATTGGATTGTTTGTCTTTTTGGTGTTCAGGTGTATGAATTCTTTATAAATTTTGGATATTAACTCCTTAGTGGATATAACGTTGGCAAATATCTTCTCTCAATTGGTAGGTTGTCTTTTCATTTTGTTGATGGTTTCCTTTTCTGTACAAAAACATTTTAGTTTGATGTAGTCCCATTTGTTTATTTTTTCTTTTGTTTCCCTTGCCCAAAGAAATATATCACAAAAATATTATTAAGAGCAATGTCAGAGAGTTTACTATCTATGTTTTCTCCTAGGAGTTTTATGATTTCGGGTATTACATTTAAGCCTTTAATCCATTTTGAATTTATTCTTGTATATGGTGTGAGAAAGTGGTGGTTTCATTTTTTTTGTACATGTATCTGTCCAGTTTTCCCAGCACCATTTATTAAACAAACTGTCTTTATCCCACTGTATGTTCTTGCCTCCTTTGTATTAGATTAAATTACCATATAGGCGTGAGTTTATTTCTGGGGTCTCTATTCTTTTTCATCGATCTATGTGTCTGTTTTTATGCCTGTACCATGCTGTTTTGATTACCATAGCCTTGTAGTATAGTTTGATTTTACATATTGTGATACCTCCATCTTTGTTCTTGTTTCCTAAGATTGCTGTGGCTATTTAGGGTTTTTTGTGATTCCATAAAAAATTTAAGATTATTCGAGTTCTGTGAAAAATGCCATCAGCATTATGATAGGGATTGCATTGCATCTACAGGTCGCTTTGAGTAGTATGGACATTTTAATGATGTTAATTCTTCCTGTCCATAAGCACAGTATAAGCTCCCAAGTATTTGTATCTTCTTCAGCTTATTTCTTCAATGTCTTATAGTTTTCTGAGTTCAGGTTTTTTTACCTGCTCAGTTAAATTTAATCCTCAATATATTTTAGATGCAGGTATAAATGGGATTGTTTTATTAATTTATTTTTCTGATAGTTCATTATTGGTGTATAAAGATACAACCATTTTCTAAATATTAATTTTGTATGCTGCTACTTTACTGGATTCATTTATCAGTTCTAATCGTTTTTAGTGGAATCATTCTGGTTCTGTCTATATAGTACCATGTCATCTGCAAATAATGACAGTATAAGTTCTACCTTTCCAATTTGGATGATTTTATTTCTTTTTCTTGTCTGATTGCTGTGGCTAAGACTTTCAGTACAACGTTGAATAAAAGTGGTGAATGTAGACATCCTTGTCTTATTCCTGATCTTTAGGAGAATGCTTTTGTACTTTTCTCCATTGAGTTTGCTGGCTGTCGGTTTGTCTTATATGGCCTTTATTATGTTGAGGTGTGTTCCCTCTATTACCACTTTGCTGAGAGTTTTTATTGTAAATGGATGCTGGATTTTGTCACTTTTTCTACATCCATTGAGATGATCATTTGATTTTTATCTTTTGTTTTGTTAATGTGGTGTATCACATTAATTGATTTGCATATATTGAACCAAACTTGCATCCCAGATATAAATCCCACTTAATCATGGTGTATGATCTTTTTAATGCATTGCTGATTTCAATTTGCTAATATTTTGTTGAGGATTTTTGCATCTACTTTCATCAGGGATATCGGCCTATAGTTTTCTTTTTCTGTAATGTCTTTGTCTGAGTTGGGGGTCATGGTAATGGTGGCCTCCTTGAATTATCTTGGGAGCTTTTCCTCCTCTGGAATTTAGTTTGAGGAAAATAGGTGTTAATTCTCCTTTGAATTGCTTGATAAATTTCACCTGTGAAGCCATTTGATCCAGGACTTTTGTTTGTTGGGAGTTTTTTGATTACTGATTCAATTCCATTAGTAGTAATCAGGAAGTTCAGATTTTCTGTTTCTTCTTGATTCAGCTTAGAAGATTATATGTTTCTAGGAATTTGTCCATTTCTTTTTTATTGCCCTATTTTTTGGCATATAATTGTTCATATTATTTTCTCATAATCATTTGTATTTCTGTGTTGACAGTTGTCACTTCTGTTTCATTTCTGATTTTATGCATTTGGGTCCACTGTCTTTTTCTTGATGAGTCTGGTTATAGGTTTATAAATTTTGTTTATCTTTTCAAATAACCATCTCTTGGTTTCACTGATCTCTTGTATTGTTTTTTAGACTCTATTTCATGCATTTCCACTCTGATTTTTACTATTTCCTTCCTTCTGTTTACTTTGGGCTTTGTTTGCTGTTCTTTTCTTTAGTTCATTTAGGGGCAAGTTTAGATGATTTATTTGAGATTTGTCTTGTTTTCTTGTTTCTGCATTGCTATGAATTTCTCTCTAGGACTGCTTTTGCTCTGTCTCATAGATTTTGGGTCAGTGTGTTTTTCATGTGTCTTAAGGTATCTTTTGATTTCTTCCTTGATCTTTTTGTTGACACATTCATATCTAGTAGCATGTTATTGGGCCTTCATGTGTTTCTGTTTTTCAGTGTTTTTTTTTTTTTTTTTTTGTAAATGATTTCTAGTTTCACACCATTGTGGTCAGAGAAGATCCTTGATATGATTTCAATCTTCTTAAATTTATTGAGACTTGTTTTGTGGCCTAACATGTGGTCTATCTTGGAAAATGTTCCACGTACACTTGAAAATAATGTACATTCTGCTGCTTTGGGGTGAAATGCTCTAAAAATATCAATTAAATCCACCTGGTCTAGTGTGCCATTTAATGTCATTGTTTCCTTGTTGATTTTCCGTCTGGAAGCTCTGTTAGTGTCAATGTGGTGTTAAAATCCTGTACTATGATTGTATTAGTCAATCTCTCTCTTTATGATAGTCAATATTTGTGTTATATATTTAGGTGTTCCTATGTTGTATGCATAAATGCAAGGGTTATATCCATTTGTTGGATTGATCCTTTTATCATTATGTAATGTTTCTCTTTGTCTCTTATAATAGCCTTTGTTTTAGAATTTATTTTCTCTGATATAAGTATTGTAACTCCAGCTTTCTTTTTTCATTTGCATTCTCATAAAATATCATTTCCCATCCTTTTAGTTTGTTTGTGTGCGGGTGTGTGTGTGTGTGTGTGTGTGTGTGTGTGTGTGTGTGTTTCAATCTAACGTGACTATCTTGTAGACAGCATATTAATGGGTCTTATTTACTTATCCATCCAGCTGCCCTATGTTCTTTGATTGGAACATTTAATCCATTTATCTGTAAAGTCATTATTGATAGTTACATAGTTATTGCTTGCCATTTTATTATTCATTCTTATGTTCTTTCTTCTTCTCCTCCTTGTCCTCTTTCTCCTCTTCCTCCTTCTCCTTCTCCCTCTTCTTCTTGAAAAAGTCCTTAAATATATTTCTTGTAGTACTGGTTTGGTGATGATGAACTGCTATAGCTTTTTCTTGTCATGGAAGCTCTTTATCTCTCTTACAATTTGAAATGATACCCTTGCTGGGTAGAGTGTATTAGTTGCAGGTCTTTGCTTTCATCCCTCTGAATAGTTCATGTCATTCCCTTCTGTCATGTAAAGTTTCTGTTGAGAAATCAGGTGACAACCTTATGGGAGCTCCCTTGTAAATAACTAGCTGCCTTCCTCTTGCTTTTGGGATTCTCTCTTTGTTTTTAAGCTTTGGCATTTTAATTATGTGTTTTGGTGTGGGCCTGTTTAGGTTCATCTTCTTTGGAACTCTCTGTACTTCCTGGACTTGTATGTCTATTTCCTTCACCAGGTTGGGAAAATTTTCCATCATTATTTCTTCAAATATGTTCTCAACCCCCCTCTTTCTCTCTTCTCCTTCTGTTACCACTATGATGCAAATGTTGTTATACTTGCTATTGTTCAAGAGGTCTCTAAAACTATCCTTATTATTATTTTTTTATTATTTTTTGTTTTGCTGTTCCAATTGGGTGTTTTCTGCTACTTTGTTTCTCATATCACTGATTCGATCTTCTGCTTCTTCTAGTCTGCTGGTGATTCCCTTTAGTATATTCTTCTATTCTTCATTTCATTTATTGTAGTCTTCATTTTTGACTAGTCCTTTTTTTTTTTTTTTTTTTTTTTTTGGTTTCTATGTCTTTTTTACTGCTTGCTATCTCTTTGTTGAAGTTGTCACCAAGTTCTTTGAGCATCCTTATCACCAATGTTGTGAACTCTGTGTCTGGTAGGTTTCTTGCCTCCATTTATTCAGTTCCTTTTCTTGAATTTTCTCCTGCTTTTTCATTTGGGAAATATTTCTTTGTTTCCTCATTTTGGCTGCATCTCTGCATTTCTTTCTATGTATTAGGTAGATCTGCTATATCTCCTACTCTTGCTGGGTGGCCTTATGTAGTAGGTGCCTTTTGGTGCCCTGGCACAGTCTTCCTGGTCACCTGCATCAAATGCTCCAGGAGTGTGCCTTGTGTGGGGTGTGTGTACCTTCAGGTTATAGTTGAGCCTTGATTTCTATTGGCATATCAGTGGTTGTGAATGATCCTCAGGCTGACTGACCTTGAGATTTGTCCACGTCCACAGTTTTCAGGCTGCTGTACAGGAAGCTTAACCCATGGAGCAGGATTCATCCTAGCAGACCTGTTGCCTGTTGAGGCTACCCTTTGTGTGTGCCACTTGTGCAGCTAATCAGGTTCTGCTCTGTTGTGGTCTGAAGCCAAATTCTAGATATGTTAGTTCTGGGGCTTTTGGGGAGCGGCTCTGGTGCCAGCCCAGGACAGCCACTGATTGTGACTGACCAGGAAGTACCTGGTAGGAGCTACAAAGTGATTCACCATTGATTGCTGCCATTGCTGGAGATGGAGGCACATGAGAAAGGTCATTCTGTGAATTGAGGACAGAAGCCACCTGTCCTGGGCCTGAGGTTGCTCCACAAAAAGCCCAGTAGACACCAAGGCCTGCTGTTGCCTACTTGCTCTTTTGAGGTTCTGCTACTCATAGAGTCTTGCGGAGTATGTGAGTTGGGTGAGGTGGGGTCTCAGGGAGTCACCAGGGTGGAACAAGTGGTGTATTTTCACCAGATTAATATAGATTCTGCTTTGGTGCCAGTGCTGTGCCTGAAGATACTCAACAAAAGTCTCAGAGAACACCGAGGCCAGGTACCACTCACCTGGGGCCTATGAACTCCTGAGCATTGTCCAAGAAAAAGTGCAATGAGGGTTGGGGTGGCTGCTCACTAAGACAGTACCTCAGGCATTGCAAGAGTTGGTTTGGGTGGGGTCCCAGTGAATCATCAGGATGGAGCAAACAGAGTTCACCAGGCCGATTCAGATTCAGATTTGGCCATGTAGGGGAGGGCTAAACACAGGAAAGATGGTGCTCGCCTGCCAGCTGCACAGGAGAAGGATTCTGCACAAGGAAAATGGTGGCTGTTCCTCCAGTCCTCACCCTGTAGCCACACAGCTCAGTCCCTCCCTCTAAATCTCTGATGCTTCTCAAGTCACTGTCCCTCCACTGGAGCTCAGGATGAGTACCTGTAAGTGAGTGAGTCTGTGCACAGCCCTTTAAGAGGATGTCTGGGTTTCCTGGAGCCTTCTGTCCTCCCATCATGGTTGGAATCCTCACTGTTTTTTCACAGCCAAATGTTGGGGCTCTTCTTTCTGGCACTGGTACTCTGGGCTGGGGAGCCTGGTGTGGGGTTGCGGGCACTCGCTTCTCCAGGGGGAATCTCTGTGGCTGCGATATCCTTCCTGATTGTCAATCACCACATACCGGTATGGGGCTAGCCTGTTCTGTGTCTCTGCCCCTCTTCCCAGTCTTGAAGTGGCTTCTTCTTTATATCCTTAGTTATAAAACTTCTGTTCAGCTAGACTTCAGATGATTTTCCAGGTTGATTGTTCTGTAATTTAGTTGTAATTTTAGTAATCAGGGGAGGAGGCAAGCACAACGTTTACCTACTTGATACCATCTTGGATCTTACTTCCTATCATTTTTGTTTTGAAGTCCCTTTTAAAGCATTTTGACTATTTTAAACATTATGGTTTTATTTAATTTGTTCAAATATTTATATATGTATTCTAGATTTTTAGATAAATGTAGTATAATTATATTCTTTTGGATAGTTGTTTGCTCTTTCATTTTCCTAATGGTATCATTTCATAACAGAAGTTCTTAATTTAATATAATCCAACTTTTTGTCCTGTTAAGGGCATCTTTGACTATACCAAAATTTTTATCTGCTAGGGTCTGTGTTGTTTTACCTTTCACATTTAAATTTACAATCCACCTGGAAATAATTTTTTGTGCTTGGTGTACAACATGGTACAATTAATTTTTCTGGTATGGATATCCAATTAATCTAGCACCATTTTTTGAAAAGATCATTTTATTGTTTACTGCACTGCAGTGCCATCTTTTTCATAATTCAAGTACCTGTATAAATGTAAGCCTGTCTCTGGATTGGCTTTTCTGTGCTGTTGGTCTTTTTGCCTGTCTTGTACCAACAGCACAATGCCTTAATTACTATAGCTTTAAAGTAAGTCTTGATAATTAGTTAATCCCCCAAGTTTTTTTGTAGGCATTATTTAAGATTCTTGGTTATTCTTGTCCCCTTTGCATTTCTACCTAAATTTTCAATTATCTTGCCTTTTTTTTTTAAAGTTACTCTAGGATTTTGATTAGAATCTTCTTGAACTTATAGATAAGTTTGGGAAGACATGAAATATTTACAAAATTGAGTTTTACAATTTATGAACACAACATATTTCTCAATTTATTTAGACCTTCCTTATATCTCTCAATAATGTTTTATATATATCTTATACCACTCTCACCTTTTGTGTTGTTATCATAACACCTTATTTTCAGCCTCTCACTAATCATTTTTATAATTTTACATAATTATTTAGATTTACTAATCTACTTACTAATTTATCTACTCACCACTGATTTTTTGTATTCTACTCTTTTCATCTGAGATTAATTTCCTTCTTATTGAGTACATCTTTTAGTATTTATTTCAGAATGTGTTCATGATGTTCAAACTTTCTCAGTCCATGTTGACAAAAGTTTTTGTTTTGGCTGCTTTATGAATTTCATTTTTACCCGGGTTTATAACTCTACGTTTGGTAGTTATTTTTCTTCTGTACTTTGAAACATATTTCCACTGTCTTCTGATTTCTTTTGATACTAGTAAAAAAGTCTTCTGTCTGTTATATAATTCTGTTGAAAGCAATCTTTCTTTTTCCTGTAGATAGGGTTTTTAGCAATATTCCCTTATACTTGATATCTTCAAATACTTTACATTCTTCAGATTCCATCAAATTCTCTTTGTGTTTTGTTTTCATCCAAGTGTGTGGTGGTTTTCTTCAAACAGAGAATGTATTTTTCCTAAATTTAATTTTGGAAAGTCTAAATCTAGTATCCCTCTAAATAGTGATTCTCCTCAATTCTCTATTCTCTCATTTCAGAATTCCTATTAGACATCAATTTTTTTTCTCTCAATTCATCCTCCATGACTATTAGCCTATTTCTCATATATTTTCTATCTCTTTAACTGATTGTGTGGCATTATGGATAATTTCTTCAGATACAATTATCTTTCACTTACCTTATTTTCTCTTTAGTTTTCTATTTTAGTCACTAACCTGACCATTGAATTCATTTCCCTTTTTTAAAAATTTAAGTAACTGTATATAAGTATGCAATTTTTGAAATGTCTGATTCTTTCCCAAATTAGTCTGTCATTCTCTCATAATTGTAATTGCTTTACAGTTTTTGTTCTTTCCTTCATGTTTTTGAAATTTATGTTCTAATTAAAATTAACCTTTAAGGTTACATTATTTTATTCAGTTCTTGAAGTTAAAATTTTTAAATTTGTATTGTTTTCCATCTCTTCCTCATGGTAATATTCATATAACTTACTGTATTTTGTCATGTATAATGCACACTTTTTTGCCCAAATTTTTGAGGGAAAAATAAGGATGCACATTATACATGGGTAGTACTAATTCCATATCTATATAAATGTTTTTAATTCTTTTATTTATGCATATGAGTTAAAAGTGTAACTCTAGAAATCAACAATGATATCAATATGCAAAATAATAATCTGGAATACGATAATCGGTTTTATTGCACTTACAATGAACTTGAAATGACAAGGAGCTCTTGGCCTTCTATGATGTGTAAATATCGTAAATTTGTTACCACTACATAAAGTTCTTGTACTTTGTATCTGTTCTTGTGTTTTGTAATTATTTGTTACATAAAATTTCTTGTACCATAATATGTTACAAAATAAATGCTAGAATTACTTTATAATACAAAAAGCAAGTACCTAAATATAAACAAATAAAAAATTGAATTAAAAAATTAAAACAAAAGATTTTTTTCCCTGACATTTTGGGCCAAAAATGTGGGTGCTCATTATACATGGGAGCACATTATACACAGCAAAATACAGTATACTTTGAGCTCATATTTAGCAGTGGTTAATTTTAGTGGAGGACCTGTTGTATCCTGGTCTGTAGAAGTATGAGTCTTTTGGTGTTTCATTAAGTTCTCTGCTCCTGGAACTTTAAAGAAAATATTTACATCTTATCTTTGGTTTTCAGCAGCAGACAAGCATTAAAATTTTCACCTTTTTTGTGTATAACTTAGAGTTTCAGTTTCTTGGAGAAACTGTTTTCACTCAAGTTGGGAACAGATAACAAATTTCAGTGATGCCCAAAGAACCAGAGGACAGAATTCTCCAGTTCCTGTTTATGGTCAGTGTTTCTCTTCATGGATTTTGGCTTTACATGGGCTTAAAGTTCAACAGTCTACTTTGCACTGTCTTGAGATCTCTGCTGCATTCATATGCAAGCATTAAATTCTCAACCTCCGCTATTAAGATCTATATACTATACTGAGATCCTAATGAACTATTTAACTTTTGCTCCAAATTACTGCTTTGAATACTTTTTGTTTCTGGAACATAGCATTTTCTCTTTCTTCCTTTGTTTTTTTCTTTCTTTCATTCAAATTTCACAATATATTAAAATACTTTGAATATATTTTAGCTAACACTTTTATATATTTGGGATATGGCAGGTCAAATATTGATAGTATGTCATATCCAAAACTCTTCATATATAGGAAAATGTGTTGCTGTGGTTAACATTCCGTCCCTATAATGTATATGATAATGCATTTTATATTTCTTGTTCTTAAAATATATCATTATTTAATTAACTACTTTCTACGCTTATAAAATTGTCAAGAAGTCACTTATGTTATGCGTCCATTTTACTTGAATTATCCTCACTTTCATAGAGCTTACTTTCTAGCTGGAGAGAAATAAAAAAAATAAATATTCATACACATCAATGACAATTGCATAATTTGTTTTCCTTTTTTGTCTGTTTGTTTTTAAAATTTTATTGGGGAATATTGGGGAACAGTGTGTTTCTCCAGGGCCTGGCAGCTTCAAATCATTGTCCTTCAATCTAGTTGTGGAAGGAGCAACTCAGCTCCAAGTCCAGTTGCCATTTTCAATCTTTAGTTGTGGGGAGTACAGCCCACCATCCCATGTGGGAATTGACCTGGCAACCTTGTTGTGAGCTCATGTTCTAACCAACTGAGTCATCTGGCTGCCCCTCTGGAAGCTCCTTGTCTTCAATCTAGTTGTGGAGGGTGCAGCTCACTGGCCCATGTGGGAATCGAACCAGTAATCCTGTTGTTCACAGCTCATGCTCTAACCAACTGAACCATCCGGCCACCCCAGAATTGCATAATGTTTTGAGGGACCACTTTTATACTGGAAAGATTTACAAGAAAGTGTTCTCTCAGAAAGCGATATTTAAGCTGATGATAAGGAACTCACCAGCTTAAAGGGGAAGAAAGAACATTTCAGGTAGAAAGAACAATGTATGTTAAGGTAAGAGAAAACTTGATACCGCTGAAGAACTGAAATAAGGCCAGTGTCATTGGCATATAATGGGAAAGGGGAGACTTCTCAGAGGTGAAACTAGGAAAGATTGGGAGTCAGGTCATGCAAGGCCTTGCTGACCTTGTAAGAAATGTCGGTTTTTGTTCCGAGTGCAATGGAAAACATTTGAAGGATTTTACATAAGTGGTGATATGCCCTTATAAAATAATCACTTTGATCACTTTGATCAGATTTGAAGGAAACAAACATATAAAGAAAACAGTTGGGAAGTTGCAGGAATCTAGGCAAGATACAATAGTAACTTGAACTGGAGAGGTGGTGAAGATGGGTAGAAGTCCAAAGAAGAGAATGGCATGATATTAAATAATATAAGAAATTCTATAAGTGATAAGAATAATGACATCTAAGTATGCAACTCTCTGAGGCTTGATCTAGGGGTCAATTTTAATAGGGTTTCTGGACCTGGGTACTATATGGATTTCAAAGGCCCTTCAAAACTTCTGAAATTTAATTTAGGCTTTCAGCCTATGGGCCTATGTAATGTTTTCTAGGGAGATGGTCCAAATCTATTATTAGATTTTCAAAGGATCTCTGTTCCAAAATGCCAAGAACTCCTGATTTAGGGGAGTTCCTTATAAATATTGTTTCTCTAAAGTAGGCTTTTGGTTAGGGTTTTCTGGTAAGACAATTGGAGATTGTATCTTTTGGCAAGACTTGGGAATTAACATATTCCATGTAACCATGACATTAGAAAATATTTAACAACAAGGATTTAAATGCCACATACCAATCAGGATAGATGGCACAATCAGAATGGATGCTGGCCATAACCAATGGATATTTAATTACTGGTACACTGCAACCCAGATGCTATATTGTCAATTAAAGAGAAGATTTATTTGTAATCAACCATGAAGAGTATACCATTAAAATCCATTTATAAAAACTGAGGGAAGATGCCTACACAAAGGGTAAACCTATCACCCTTTATGGTAGTGGGTCATGGTTTCCATAGTAAGTAGTTTATTTTCTAAAACAATTTTGAATTATAGAACATGAAATCTGTTTAAAAATAGTGTACATACTAAGGAGATATGCCATTAAATTCAAGCAAATTGTGTCTTTTTTGGGGGGATGTTTACAATCTATGATTCATTTAATAGATTAGAAATTGGACTAACAATCAACCAAAATAATTTAAAGATAACAGAAAATAATTTTAAATTCATAAATGATAGTAATTGTTTTCAAATTTTGTTCCACGGAGATATGAAATAAATGGCAATTTAGAGCACGTGAAGAAAAAAGAGTTGTTATGTTAAATGTAATTTTTTCTTCCTCAATACTAGACTGTTCCAATATCTTGAGAGGTGTTAAAGTCTTAAGTCATAAAAACAATATAAGGTGGTTTGTTTTACAACCCAAGCAAACTGAAAAAAATATATAACAGAGAAAGTCAAACCAGACAAATGTTTTAAGACTCAACATTTTGGACCAATAGAAGGAAAGACTACTTGGTATTCATCGAATGTCTGAATAATATTCTGTTCTTGAAGATTTATAGTCTTGTTTTCCTTAAGTACATACAGTTATTTAAACAAGTTGTTCACAAACCATTCCAAGCAGAGCTCCTATGGGTCTTCATTTAAAGAATTAATCAGACTGACTTGTAATTAAAAACATCCATTTATGTAAATTATTGTTAAAAATCTATAAAAATGCTTCTTACATTATTTAGAAATTCATTATAACCCTCTATAATTTTGTCTACACTATTAATTTGATTAACAATCACTTTTTCATAATATACACCCCACATTTAATTATCATAAATCTCAAATTAGTGTAGTCCAAATTAAATTTGACTATACTTAAAAATGAATACTTTTTAAATGAAAACAATCTATTTCTACAAAAATTGATGAAGCATAGATTTCTAAAAATATATATTTTGGCATAATGTTATTGTTATCAACTGTCCTGTCGGAGATAGACTTGAGAGTTAGATATGCCAGCCATGTGGACTTAAGAACACCTTTCCTTCCAAGTTTATATTTATATTATTTATATTTATATTCATTCAACAAATATTAATAATATTCCACTGGTGTCAGACATTATTCTGAGTAAAGATGATACAAGAGAGCATAAAACAAACTCTCTACTGTCATGAAATTTACACTGAACTTGCATTCCCATCTGTTTGATGGGAAGAGAAAGATAATAAGTAAGATTGATAATTGAAAATAGTATGTTAGATGGTGAAAAGGGCTAAGGAAACAAATAAAGTAAGAAAGGGTCATGAATAGCAAGTGTGTTTAGGGGGTTGAAATTTAGACAGGGTCACAAGGAAAGAACTTACCTTTCAAATATTACCTAAACGGTTAATATTTGAGTAAAAACCTAAGTGCTAAAATCTTGAGATAGGAGCTTACTAGGAATGTTAGGGGCATAACTAGGAGGAAAGTGAAGAAGAAAAACAATAGGAAATGAGATCTGGGAAGAAACTGGGCCAGATCTCATGGGGCTTTATAGACCTTTGTAAGGTTGTGGCTGTTGCTCCAGCAGATAGGGAGCCATTAGGGGGTTTTGAGTAGTCCAGTAACATTATCTGACTGTAGTTTTAGGGAATCACCACTATTGCTATGTTTTGAATAGACCAAAGGGTAACAAGGACAGAACTAGAGAGATCAGTAGAAAGGTATTGCAATAATAAGTGACAACAAGGTGGTTTGGTCAGGGTAGGAGCAGTGAAAGTCAGGAGAACTGGTTGTATTTTGATTATATTTTGAAGATAAAATGAACAGGATTTTGCTGATGAATTAGATCTGAGGTATGAAAGTGAGAAAGGAAACCAGAATGATTTCTATAATATTTTTAAGATAAACTTTTAATTTTAGAATAGTATTGGTATTACAGAAAAATTACAAAGATAATACAGAGTTCCCATATATCCCACACCCAGTATTATCTTTCCATTTGTTGGTACATTTGTTATAATTAATGGACCAGTTAATTATCAATATGCTATTATTACTAAAGTCAATATTTATTCAGATTTTTTAAGTTTTTGCCTAATGTCCTTTTTCTGTGTTAGAATCCCATCCAGGATATGTTACATCTAGTTGTCATTTCTTAGACTCTTCTTGGATGTGACTGTTTCTCAGACTTTCCTTGTTTTTGATGACTGGCAATTTTAAAGAGTACTGGTCATTTGAAGAATGTCACTTAATTTGGATTGCTCTGGTGATTTTCTCGTGATTAGACTGGAGTTATGTGTTTTGGGGAGGAACACCAGAGGTACAGTGCAATTTTCATTACATATCAAGGTGCATACAAGGAATATAACTTGTGACAGTTGGTGTTAAGTTTACTACTTGGCTAGTAGGGTAGTTGTCTGAAATTTCTCTGCTGTAAAGTTGCTCTTTTTCCCCTTTTCATACTACACTCCTCAGAAGAAAGCAACAGTGCAGTTCACATTTCAGGAAGGAGGAGTATGCCCCCCTTCCTTATGGGCAGTGTACTTACACAAATTATTTTGAATTTTTCTCCATTGGGTATTTGTCTCTTTTCCTTATTTATTTGATCATTTATTTATATCAGTATGGACTTACAGATTTTTTTTTTTTTTTTACTTTAGGTGACAATCCCATACTACTCTATTTCGTTGCTCAAATCATTTCAGGTTTAGCTGTTGAAAACTCTCAGCTGAGTCCTACGTCTCTTTCACATTCCACCATATATATAACACTTTCTTAGTTTTTGGCTCTATAAGATGCTTTAGGCTTATCTTTTATAGTTTCTGCTCCAGTTCTAGAATCATCCATTTTCCCAATGAACTCTGCTTCCCTTTATTGGAGAATGTATTAATATTTGAAACCAAATCAGGGTGCGAAGTGTACTTATTGCTAATAAGGGTATCATTGCTTCTAGGTACTCGCAGATGACAGAGCAAAGGAAATACATGTGTGCATACCAATCTGTGTATATATACAAATCTCTAAATATTTCTATATGTAGCTATCTGTATCTATATTAAGCTAAGCATGGGTCCATACTAATATCTCCACCTCTAATCCATTACCATTTACCGTGTGGATTATTCTAGCCATTTCCTGTTGCTCTTTGGTAATTTCCTACTCCAATAATGGGAAACCTGGCTTACACCATCTGCTGTCCATTACAAAATGGTTCAATTACTGGATACATGTATAATGGTAGTAGAAGTAATAACCTGTACCAACGTGAGATACAACTTTGTTATTAAAGTACAGTGTGTGTATATTACACCTATGCCTCCAATCACACATTTCTAAAGTTCCTTATGTCAGCACCTTTGTCCTCGTCCTTTGCAGTGATGGTGTGTTATGCATTTGTAAAACAATGATATACTTTTGTCACATTCTACCTCCATCCTGAGACCCTCGACCTCCTGCATGTTTTTCTCTAATGAGCACACATTAAGTGTTACAAAGTTTCATGTGTTTTGACAAAGGGATATTGTCAGGTATCCACCACAGTTGTATCACACAAAATAGCTAAAAATCCCCAAAACCTTTCTCCACATACATGGCAACCATTTGATACAAACTCATGACTTTGAACTGCAGAGCACAAGGCTTTGAATAGTCATCTTATTTATTTGTATTTGTTTAAGTTACTTTAATAAGAATATAAAGAGGAAGAGTATGATTATGATTGTTCTTATATTTCTGTGTTTAAAAAACCACCCACAACTCAATTATGTAAAAGAGCAATCATTTCTCTTTCTTTTCTTTTTCCTTTTTTTTTTTTTTTTTAATCACGAACTTGCAATTTGTGTAAGTCTTTGGGAGGTAGGCTTATCGTAATTCCTCTATTACTTGATACAATTTTATCCATTTGGTAGTTAGTTCATTTGTATGAAGATGTTATCCAATGAACATTTTGGGAAGTATGTTCAATGCAACAAATATTTATTGAGTACTTATTATGTATAAAGCATTCCTGCTAAGCAAAATAATGAGTATACAAAAGATACAAAGATAAAGAAGATGTAATTCCTCCCCCCAAGGAACTTGCAGGACATATTAAATTTGATGAAAACTTAGATGCTTTAACAAAGACCAAAATAGTGGCTTAAATAAAATAAAGTAATATTTATCTTTCAGGTTATAATCTAGTATAACTGGTTTAAGGTTGATGTGATAGATCCACGATGTCAAGGATTCAGGCATCTTCTAGCTGTCTATCTAGTTGCTTCACCATTCCTAGGACTAAAATGTGTCACTAACACCACCACATTCTGGGTGATAGAATGCTGGAAGAAGGACTGGAAGAAGAATACATTACTCTCTTTAAGGTCATGATATGGAAATTGCTCATATCATTTCTACTTGCATCCCCTTGATGAAATTTTTGTCATATGACCACATCTACATTCAAGGGAGGATGAGAATTCTGCCAGTTATTTTTCTGCCATTTAGCTGGGAGGTCCATTCAGAGATTATATTACTGAATGTAGATAGGGATAATATTTCTACAAAGGAAATATGAGGTCTGACAATTCAGTTCACGCACTTGCTGCAACAATGTTTTGATATCAGAGGGATTATTCATTATGAATTTGTATCAGCTGGACAAATAGTTAACCAAGTTTACTATTTGGAAGTGCTGAAAAGGCCACGGGAAAAAGTTAGACAAAAATGACCTAAACTTTTGCCAACAATTTGTGGCTCTTTCATCATGACAATGTACCAGCTCACACGGTACTGTCTGTGAGGGAGTTTTCAGCCAGTAAACAGATGACTGTATTGGAACAACCTCCCTACTCACCTGATCTGGCCCCCGATGACTTCTTTCTTTACCCTAAGATAAAGGAAATATTGAAAGGAAGACATTTGGATGACATTCAGGACATCAAGGGTAATACAATGACAGCTCTGATGGTCATTCCAGAAAAAGAGTTCCAAAATTGCTTTGAAGGGTGGACTAGGTGCTGGCATCAGTGCATAGCTTCCCAAGGGGAGTACTTCGAAGGTGACTGTAGTGATATTTAGTGATGAGGTATGTAGCACTTCTTCCAGGATGAGTTCACGAACTTAATTGTCAACCTCATATAAACCATTTTGAAACATGATTACGCTATAAGGAAGAATGTGGTAGATATTGTTAGACTGATATAAATAATATAGTTTTGGAATTCAAAGGATATAGAAAATAATTCTGGATTAAAAACAAGAAAGTGTAGATACACTAATTTGAATATGTAATTATGGGTAAGAATTTGAAAGACTGAATTCTGGTTAGAGTCAGAAAGATATAAAGTTGAATTTTGGGTGATTTTAATTATTTTTTAATTTTTTGAGATTTGTTTCAAGTCCCAGAATATAGTCTGTCTTGGTGAACATTCCACTGTATTTGAAAATAATGTGCATTCTGCTCTGATTTGGAGAGTGTTCTAGAAATAACAACTAGGTTAACTTGGTTAATAGTGTTCTTCAGATTTCCTATATCTTCATGAACCTCCCTCTACTTTTTCTGCCAGTTATTAAGAGAGGTATGTTGAAGTTTTCCAGTTATAACTATGGGTTTGTCTATTTTTCTTCATTTCCACTAGTTATTTATTCAGTACCTCGGTTTTTGAACGTCTCTGTTGACGAACATTTCGGTTTACGAACACTGTAAACCCGGAAGTAAATTTTTCTGTTTTCTAACACGACTTGGAAGTCGAACATGTCACACTGCTTCCACGGAGTGCAAGATTCTGAAGCCTAGCTGTTGGCTGTTGAGTCCTGAGCACCCACGCAACATGGAGGTGACATTTGGGCTTATTTGGTGACTGTGTACAATCAGTCTGTGCTCATCTCATCTCAGGAGCACTCTTGCACCCAATTGGTTTTTGTGACTGTGTGGAACCCAGTGCATCAATCTGTGTTCATCTAATCTAAGTAGCCCTCTTGCAACCAATTTGTTTTTGTGACTGTGTGCAATCAGTCTGTGTTCATGTCATCTCAGGAGCCCTCTGCTAATCACCCCTTGCTGTGAGAAATGGATAAAAGCTGCAAAGCCAAGAGAATCATTAACAGAATAACAATAGAGGTGAAAAAGGAAATTATTTCCAAGCATAGACGTGGTGTCCGTGTATGTGATCTGGCAACACAGTTTGGTATTGCAAATCTACAATTTGTACCATCTTAAAAAATAAAGAAGCCATTAAAGGAGCCAATGTTGCAAGAGGTGTTAAAACACTTACAAGACAAAGAACATAGACAATTGAAGAAGTGGAAAAATTGCTTTTCATATGGATAAATGAAAAACGGTTGGCCGATGACAGAATTTCTGAGAGCATAATTTGTGAAAAAGCTTTACATTTGCATACTAACCTCATCAAAAACGCCCCTGGAACAAGTGCTGAGAGTGATATTTTCAAGGCAAGCAGAGGGTGGTTTGAAAAGTTTAAGAGGAGAAGTGGCATACACGATGTGGTGAGACATGGAGAAGCTGCCAGTGCCAACAAAGAAGATGCCGACCAATTTGTTTTGGAATTTAAAGATTATGTAAAGGCAGAGGGTTTCCTTCCCCAACAAGTTTTCAACTGTGATGAGACAGGCCTCTTTTGGAAGAAAATGCCAAAGAGGACCTACATAACAAAGGAGGAGAAATCATTGCCAGGACACAAGCCCATGAAAGACAGGCTAACCCTTTTATTTTGTGGGAATGCAAGTGTGGATTTTAAGTTGAAACCTTTGCTAGTTTACCATTCTGAGAACCCCAGGGTATTTAAGACAAACAATGTCATAAAAAGCAAATTGCATGTGATGTAGAGGGCAAACAGCAAAGCGTGGGTAACCAGGCAATTTTTTATTGAGTGGGCTCATGAAGTGTTCAGGCCAAGTGTAAAACAATACCTCCAAGACAAAAATCTTCCAATGAAGTGCCTTCTTGTTATGGAAAATGCTCCAGCTCAGCCCCCAGGCTTGGAGGACGAGTTGATGGAAGAGTTAAGTTTTATCAATGTAGTTTTGGCCCCCCAACATAACTCCTCTCATCCAGCCCGTGGACCAGCAGATAATATTTAATTTTAAGAAGCTTTACACAAAATCACTGTTCCAAAGGTGCTTTGAGGTGATCTCGGACACAGAGCTAACCCTCAGAAAGTTCTGGAAGAATCATTTCAATACCCTACATTGCTTACATCTCACAGACAAAGCATGGAGGGATGTGTCTCACAGAACAATGAAGTCAGCATGGGAGAAATTGTGGCCAGATGCTGTCCCTGAACGTGTATTTGAGGATGTTGAAGAGGATGCTCCTATTGTTGAGGACATTGTGTCTCTGGGAAAGTCCATGGGCTTGGAAGTGAGCAGTTATGATGGAGGAGTTATTGAGGATCACAAGACTGAACTCACCACAGAAGAACTTCAGAACATTCTGACGGAGTAGCAACAGGCGGCAACTGAGGAATCGTCTGTGGAGGAGGAGGGAAGAGCAAGTGTTTCTACTGCACTGATCAAAGAAATGTGTGCAAAATGGGTGGAAGTGCACATTTTTGTTGAAAAGTATCACCCTGATAAAGCTGCTGTAAGTCATGACACTAACACTTTCAATGATGATGCTATGTCTCGCTTTAGACAAATTTTAAAATGTCGGAAAAAGTAAATGTCAATTGAAACATTTTTAGTGAGGAAAAGTCCAGTGAGTCTAAACCAGGTGTCAGTGGTGCAAAAAAGTAAAGGGAAAGAATGGCAGGAGAGAAGTCACCTACAGTGATTATGGAGGAGGGCTATAGAACACCTGGACAACACTCACCTATTGTGATTATTGAAGGGGACCCCCCATCCAAACCATGACTATCATCAGTTCAGGAAAGAAAAACTTACATTTTCATTTTTATCATCTATAGTACTGTTTTTACATTGTGTTTATTTATTATTGCTTTTACAGTACAGTATATTGTGTTTATTGATTTCATAGTATATCATTTTATGGATCTATGGTCTCATTAGATAGTAAAATTCATGCTAAATTGCTGTTTTATATTTAAAGGTCTGGAATGGATTAATCCATTTTCCATTACTTTCTACGGAAACAGTGCCTCGGTTTTCAAACATTTCAGAAATCGAATGGTCTTCCAGAATGGATAATGTTCAAAAACCGAGGTATTGTGTAGTTTTGTTTTTAGCTGTATAAACATTTAAGATGGTATGATCTATATAATGGTGATAAATCTATATCATTAATCAATTCTTGCTTTCCTTGTCATTATCTAAATCCTGATTATGTCTTTTGTTGTGATATCTATTTTTATCTGATATTAATATAGCCACTTCAGCTTTCTTTTGCATAGTGCTTGCATAACATATATTTTTCATCCTTTTACTTTTAATCTATGTATGCCTTTATATTTAAAGTGTTTTCCAATTTCTATAATTGTTTCTTATCCTATCATCCAGTCTGACAATATCTGCCTTTTAATTGGGATTTTCAGATTATTTAAATGTAATGTAGTTATTGTAACTTATGTCTTTTAAAAGATTTATATCCACCATCTACTTATCTTTTTGTCCCATTTGTTCTCTGCTTTTATTTCTTTATTTTTATCGAGTATTTTATGATTCTTTTTATATTCACTATTGGATTATTAGTAATACACTTAAAACATTTTTTAGTGAATGTTCTGGCATTTGCAGTGTACATCTGTAACTTATCACAATCAACCTCCAAATATTATTATATCACTTCATGCATAGTTTTAGCACCTTGCAATGCTACAGTTACATTTGCTCTCTCTCATGTTTTGCTATAGTTGTCACACATTTTACTTTTGCATATCTTATAAATTTACAATCATGTAGTATTTTTGCTTTAGACAGTCAATTATCTTTTAAATGATTCAAAATAAGAAAAAAGACTTTCATGATTACCTTCATTTTACCATTTCCAGTATTCCTCACTCCTTTGTGTACATCCAAATTTGAACCTGGCATCACAATTTTTCTGCTTGAAGAACTTTAACATTTCTTATTGTATATGTGTACTGACAATGAATTCATCTTCAGTTTATCTGGAAAAAAAAAAAGACTATTTTGCTACCATTTTTGAATACTTTTACTGGGGATGGAATCAAAATCAGTAGACTTTTTTTCTCTCTCAGTGCTTTAAATATATCATGCTGTTGTATTCTAACTTGCTTAAGCTATTGATAAGAAGTCTGTGATAAATTTTATCCTTGTTTTCCTCTATGAAATGTTTCATTTTTCTCAGCCTGACTTTTATGTTTCAGCAATTTGACTATGATATGTACAGTTTTATTTTGTTTTCTTTTTTTGAATGTATATTAGATTGATGTTTTCCCACATCAAGGATTTCTTGAATTCTTTATTCTGTGTTTACCAGTTATTTTCTTTTTTTTTTTTTTAATTTAAGTTTGGGTTATTTATTTTGATCTATCTTCAAGTTTACTGATTCTTTCCTTAGCTGTTTCCATTCTGGTAATGGGTACATCAAAAGAATCTTTGTTACCATTTTTATTTTTTTGTTATTATTTTCAGCATTTCCATTAGACTCTTGTAGTTTCTATCTGTCTGATGAAACCCCCATTCCATTTGTATATATTGTCAATCTTTTCCTCTAGATCATTTAACATATCTCTTATGATTATTTTTAAGTCCTGTCTGATAATTCTACCTTATGGGTCAACTCTAAGTATGATTCTGTTGATTGCTTTATCTCTTCACAATGGGTCATTGTTCTTGCTTTTTTGTTGTTTGTTTGTTTCTTTGTCTCATTTTTTTTTTCTTGAATGCTATCATAATACATAACATGATACAGACTGAGGGCAATAGTATTTATTTGAGAAATGCCTCTTTTTCAGTCATATCATTAGTATGAATCAATCTAGTTGAGCAGGGTTTAGATTTCGTTGTTGTTAAGATTATCTTCAGTACAAGACAGGCTTCAAATTTATCCAGTGGTTGGCGGGAGTTACCTTGTGTTTTTCTCAGTGTTCTTGCTCTACTCTCAGCTTCAGAAGTTTGTGTACACCTGAGCACAGGGTGGAGCCCTTGTCTATACTCTTGCCTTTTCTCCAGGGGTAGACTGCTGTTGTTTGTTACTTGGTATTAGTCTCATATTAAGGGTCAGAAGGAGTTTCTTCTTTTAATTCTCTTTTTCTGTGTGTGTACATCTTCAGTGTTTGTCAGGTTCTGTGTTCCTGGGTCTCAAAGGTGCACCTTTGTGTTCATTCCTTCCGTTTACTTTCCCTGATAACAAACTCTGCATTGTGTTTGTGGATGGTCTAGGGCAGGGATAATTTCTTGCCCTTTACCAAGTGCTAGCTGATCTCTGCTTGCTATTAGTGTTAAATCCTGAGGTCAAGAGCCTTTTCTGCCTGTACTCTACGGGAATAATTTTTTTTTGCTCAGATACTTCTTCCAGCTGCAAAGAATTTTTGCCTCTGTCCTGTGACTGGGGAGTATTTCCATGTTAACCTTGGAGGCAGTGGGTTTTGATTCTACTCCTGCACCAAAATAATGGATTTTTACCTACATCCCAGGCGATGAGAGAGTTTGCTGCTCTTCTCCAAGTGGCTTAAAGATTTTGCTTCATAGAAAGAAGGGTATAAGGGAACATTATAGACTTTGTGCATTAGCTTATTATGTTCTGAACACCTGTGCCAAGTGAATAGGGCTCTCTCCAGTTTCCCTCCCTGTACCAGTCTTTCTCAGGAGAACTTGGGGGAAAGCCATGGAAAAGAGAGTTTGCAAATGAGTGCAACTTTCCTTTGTTTCTGGGTTTCCCAAATAATACAACTGACATGTTTCTCATACTTGTCCTTTAAAATTTTGTTTAAATTTTAGCTTGTGGGGACAGAGCCAGGAGTGCAGTTTCCAGGCTCTCGCCCTCATGTGGAAAGGTACTGGCTCAGGTAATAAATGGCCATCAACTGTGATTGGATGGCCATCAGCTGTAACCAGTGAGCCATTGGCCGCTAATATAAATGCTATGGCTACGCTAGCAGCAAATAGGGGCTAGCAAGAAGATGGTGGCTGAGCTAGCAAGAGTGGATTGCAGTTAGCACAGTGGAGTACGGGTTGCAGATTGCAGAGAAGTGGATGGCAGGTTGTGGATCATGTGGCTCCTGCTTCCTGTGTCTCCAATCCAGCCACCAGCGAGATTATAGTGGTATGACTCCCCTATCTATGGCTCCATGGGTGTTCCTTTTTGGCTTCACCATATCCTGCGTTCTTATGTGGGAAGTGGGAGCTGACACCCTGCATGACATAGCTTATTTATTTTTATCTGCTTGTTTAATTGCCACCTTTTTCTCCTGTGCTCTGGCATAAGTGAAACAGTTTGTGTGTCTTGTGTCTACTCTTACAGACTTGTCACTCTTTATAATTCAGTTTCCTTGGTGGCCTGGAGACCTCAATTCATTGATAGGCTCTATAAAAGTTATGATTTTGTAGATTATCTGTCTTTCTCTCATTATTTGTGTGAAAGCAGCATTCTCTTGTGGCCTCCTACATTTTCATTCTAAGTGGAACCAAATCCATTGTGGCAGATTCTTATTTTCATGCCATCTTAATGAAACATTACATATTTTCTTCTTATTTTATCTAGAATTTTAATTATTTTCAATGTAAAGGTCTTTAAAGTGTTTAGTTTTCTATGACACTGGACCAATATTGATTAAGTCTTTAAATTGAAAGTAAAACTTTAAATGTCATTGCTATTTATTGCTAAATGTTTAAAGATAATTACTAAAGCTTTATAATTAGCACATATGACTTCCAACACATTAAAGCAAAAAAAAATTTCTTTTGACTAATTTAACTAAAGGCAGTGTATGTAATGACACTACTTTTCATCAAATTAATAAGGAAAAAGTCCTTCATGTGTTATTTCACAGAAACCTCTTGAATAGGAAGCATTCTGCACATATTATTTTTTTCTAAAATCATATTTTATAGAAAACAATATAAGGTTGTCTTCTCTGAAGAAACAAATGGGAATTTTTCATATCTATTAATATCTACACTGGAGAAATGAGCTTGCATTTTTATTAGGCTATTCACTATTAGTGTTGTTATTCATTAGCCCTTCAAGAATATTTATTTATTTAAATTTAAGTTTATTGGGGTGACAATGGTTAGTAAAGTTACATAGGTTTCAAGTGTACAATTCTGTAATACATCATCTAAGAATATTTATTAAAAATAAAAATCCAGTTTTAAGGACAGAATATTCTACTGAATGGTGGGATTTTCAGTACTTGGTTTTCCTAGAAAAATATATTTTCAAACCTTTGCTTTTAGCATTAACAGAAATGTTTTTTAAGTGCTATGAAAATCTATCGCACTTTCATGTTTGTGCTACACAGCATCATTTTCCTCTTTGAGGTCATTTTGTTATAGAAATAATGGAGAAATGTGTTACTATAGTACCAAACTCATCTTTGTATGGATGAACTAGTAATGGTGATAAAGATCTTGAAATACTTAGTTTATTTTCACAGTTTACTTCCAGGATATTTACATTCATCACTCTTGCACAATCTTTTTCTTTAAATTATGCAGGAAAAAAAAATTCCAGCATATATATATATACTGGAAACTTAAAATTTTCTCATAGCACCCCTCCAGCTCTAAAATTCAATGACTTTCTAGTATTAGTTACTAAAGAAGTTAGTATATGGTGAATCTGTCTTAGACTCCATCCCAGGAGATATTTTAACTGAAGTGTCAGTATACGGCAGTTCTCCCACATAGAATCAAGAATAGTGAGATATGATAACGCTTCACTGTGTTTTGTAGCATACTTCCTATGGAAAAAAAAAAGAATCATCTCTCTATTGTGCAGTGTGATAAACAATTTAAAGTCATGCTTTTGAAAATTCTCTGATTTAGAATTGCAAACTGAATTTATGCCTTTAAATTTCCTTTAATATGCAAATGTCTTGAGGAGGCATTTGTAGAACATTGAATTTAGAGGGTGTGTTTAAAATCCATTTCTTAGAATAATACTCTGAGTTAGGTTGAGTTTATTTCCATCCTACAAAGAAAAAAATAGAATTTTCAGCTATCCAAGCATAAACATTAATTGACAAAGACCTTCACTCAATCACTCATTTACCACATCTTTATAGAGGATCACCTTTAACAGAGGCACGCTGTTAAATACTGATGACACATAGATGAAACCTAGAATTCCTGACCAGAAAATGATTCTGCAGTCATAATCTTAGTCTAGTAGGAAAGTAGACACTAAAGTAAATAATGAGTACAATATAATAATTGCTATAATGACACTATGGACAAAAAAATGCAGTAAAATCATAAGCAAAGGATAATATAATTGTATTAGGGAGTATTAAGAAAGAAATCACTGAAAAATTACACATAACCCTTGAATAACCCATTAAAAAAGGAGGAGACATATGCTAGTCACATGTGAGGGGCTAAGGATTGGGTGGAAAGCAGAGCTTTTAAGGTGTATGAAATAGCACGTTGAGTCATATGTCACAGAAATGGTGGTATGAGGAGTGCTTCTTGAAAATTGCCCTGGAAGTTACAACAAATTGAACAACTATAATTCAACAAAGGATAACTTAAGCAACGCACAAGCATGCCTGAGAGACCCATGCATTGAATCATCTGAAGATGAGAAAAGCAGGTGAGCTGGGGAGGAGGGGAGGGAGAACTGTAGAGATGGGGGCTGTGGGCCACAGGACGCAGACTGGAGCTCCCTGAGAGAGGGAAGCATCCAGGCTGCAGGTGTGGCACACAGACCTGCCTGAAGGATCAGCATATAATGTGGCTGAACCAAGCGCTCACAGCAGAGATTTCAGAGCAAAGACTAAATACAGGAAGTTGAGAACTGTGGTAGAAGCCCTCACTTCCAGGCAGAAAAGAAAGAAATGAAACCTAGCTGCCTGCCCCCGACTCTTGCAGTGTTAGAAGCGGGCTTCAGAAGAAACAGTAGCAGTGTCAGATTAAAGAACAGAATATCTACAGCCCTGAGAACTGGAGAGACAGTGGTGCAGCTGCTGACCTAATTCCAGTGACAAGGGTAGATCTGTAGGGGTGAGACAGCAGTGGCGCTGGTAGTCACCATTACTATGAGTCACAAATGCACCAGCCACATTTCACAGCCCACCCCATGCCCAACCCACCTTTCTGGGCGAAACCCTGTGGGGGCAACCAGAGCCACAGAGAAACACAGCCTCTGTATTGTGAAAAGCGGCGAGGACCGAGAGACTCAAGCGGCACGCAGAGATCAGGGAGAACACAGCTTTATTACGCTGGCGGGCTCAGTGGGATTGTTCCCAAAGATTGAGCACTTACTGGGCTCGAGCGCTTTGTTTTATAGGGTTAGGCCTCCGGGTTGGGGGGTGGTTCGCACCATTGCTATTGCAGCGCTAAGGATTGGTTAAATCTGTCCGGGGTGCCGGGGAGGTCCGTCCCTAACAGCTGTGATCGCTCAACTCTGTTTTGACGGGAAAGCCTCTAACTGCTGTGATTGCAGGAAAAAAAGTCCCAACATCCACACTGGGCTGCAGGGACAGCATTGGGATTTCAGAAGCTCAGAACTCTATTGCCCTACACATGTTTCCATAGAGGTGGTGCCCTAAGACTCAGGGGACCTGCTCACAGAGGAGAAGCCCACCTTCACAAACACCCCATCATGTGAGAAACTGGAACAGTGCAAGAGAAAATGTAACACTACTGCATGGCAGAGAATAAAAGGCTGCAGCAGGAGAGAAAATAAAACATTCCAGCAACACGTACTGGAAAGCAAAAGAAAGACCGCTTCATATCAACCTGCTGCAGAACCCTCTCCTACAGATGCCAGGAAGAGAAATAATTCATTAATTGCCATGAATAACCAAGGTAACAAGGCAGCTCAGAAAGAAAAATGAGAACTCCAGAAAAGGAACCTAAAGACATGGAAATATGTGACTTAAATGATAGAGAATTCAAGTTTGCTGGTCTGAAAAATCTCAATGAGATGCAAGAAAACACAGATAGGAAGTTTAATGAACTCAGAAACACAATCACAGCACAAAATGAATATTTTACCAAAGAGATTGAAACTTTAAAAAAGAACCAAATGGAAATTCTGGAGATGAAGAACTCAATAAAAGAGGTGAAGAATGAAATAGCCAGCTTAGGTAGTAGAGCAGACCAGATGGAGGAAAGAATTAGTGATATCAAAGAAAGAAATCCGGAAATGACACAGAAGGAAGAAGAGAGAGACTTGAAAGTTAGAAGAAATTAAAGAACTCTACAAGAAATTTCTGACTCCATTAGAAAGAGCAACATAAGAATAATGGGCATACCAGAAGGAGAAGAAAGGGAGAAGGGAACAGAGAGTATATTCACAAAAATAGTTGATGACAACTTCCCAAACTTGTGGAAAGAACTGGATCCTTGAATCGAAGAAACAAACAGAACACCTAATTACTTCAGTCCCAACAGGTCTTCTCTAAGGTACACTGTGCTGAAGCTAACAAAAATTAATGACAAAGAAAGAACTCTCAAGGCAGCCAAGGAATAAAAACTGAAACCTAAAAGGGACTGTCATCAGACTTTTTGGCAGAAACTCTACAAGCCAGGAGGGAGTGAAATTAAATATTCAAACTATCAAAAGAGAAATTATGAGCCAAGAATAATATATCCAGCAAATATATTCTTTAGATATGAAGGAGGAATAAAAACCTTTCCAGACATACAAAAGCTGAAGTAATTTTCTAACACATGACCTCTATTAGAGGAAATACTGAAGGAGGTTTTTACACCTAACAAAAAAACCAAAAAAATATAAAACTATGAGCAACATTACAAACAGACAGACAGAAGCAGGAAATGGCAACCCCTACACAAATAGGGCACTATACACTTAACATAAAGGGTAAAGAAGATAGAAACATTTAAAAAAAGGAAAAAGAGAGAAAAAAAGACAACTTGCTACTGCAACTCAGAAATCAACTCACAGTATAAAAATGTCATCAAAATCCCAATAACATTTTTTAAAGATAAAGAACAAAAAAAACCATCCGATTTGTATGGAATCACAAAAGACCCCGAATAGCAAAAGCAATCCTAAGAAAAAAGAACAAGACTGCAGCTATCACACTCCCTGACTTCAGCTTGTACTACAGAGCAACAATAATTAAAACAGTATGGTATTAGTAGAGAAAAAGACACACAGACCAATGGAATAAAATTGAAAACCGAGAAGTAAATCCACATGAATATGGACAGACAATTTCTACAAATGATCCAAAAATATACAATGGAGAAAAGAAAGCCTCTTCAAAAATGGTGCTGGGAGAATTGGAAAGCCACGTGCAAAAGAATTAAACTAGACTGCTGTCTGTCACCATGTACCAAAATTAATTCAAAATGAATCAAAGACCTAGCAATAAGACCTGAAACAATAAACTGCGTAGAAGAAAACATAAGTACTAAACTTATGGACCTTGGTTTCAAAGAGCATTTTATGAATTTGACTCCAAAGGCAAGGGAAGTAAAAGCCAAAATAAATGAATGGGACTATATCAAACTAAAAAGCTTGTGCACAGCAAAAGAAACCATCGACAAAACAAAGAGGTAACCAACAGAATGGGAGAAGATTTTTGCAAACAATGCCTCCGATAAGGGGCTAATATCCAAAATACATAAGGAACTCCTACAACTCAACAACAAAAAAACAAACAACCCAATTAAGAAATGGGCAAAGGACCTGAATAGACATTTGCTCATGTCTATTGGCAAATAGACAGATAGGAAGGTCAGAAAACACAGATAGGAAGTTTGATGAACTCATCTGTTAGCCATCAGATGTCTAATAGACATATGAAAAGATGCTCAACATCACTAATCATCAGAGAAACACAAATAAAAACCACAATGAGATATCATCTCACCCCAGTTAGAATGGCTATCATCAATAAGACAAATAGTAACGAGTGTTGGAGAGGCTGTGGAGAAAAAGGAACCCTCATACACTGTTGGTGGGAATGCAGACTGGTGCAGCCCCTATGGAAAGCAGTGTGGAGGTTCCTCAAAAAATTAAGAATAGAATTACCATATGACCCAGCAATCCCTCTTTTGGGTTATCTACCCAAGAAATCTGAAAACATTTATCCGTAATGACATATGTGCTCCAATGTTCATTGCAGCTTTATTTACGGTGGCCAAGACATGGAAACAACCAAAATGTCCTTCAATAGATGATTGGATAAATAAGATTTTGTATATATACACAATGGAATACTATTTTGCCATAAGAAAAGATGAAATACTGACATTTGCAACAAAGTGGATGTATCTTGAGATTATTTTGCTAAGCAAACTAAGTCAGACAGAAAAAGTCGAGAACCATATGACTTCACTCATATGTGGGATATGAAACTGAAAGCAACAAATGAACAAGACAAACAAAGAAACAAAAACTCATAGACACAGAATATTTTAGTGGTTACCAGAGGGTAAGGGGAGTGGGGGTTAGTAAAAGAGGGTAAAGGGGTTCAAATATATGATAATGGAAGAACTGACTGTCGGTGGTGAATACACAATGTGATATATAGATAATATATTACAGAATTGTACACTTGAGAGCTATGTAACTTTACTAATCATTGTCATCCAAATAAATTTAATTTAAAAAAAGAAATAGCATGTCCAAAATCTGGGAAAAATATAGAGGCTTCAAACATTTGGGGAACGTCCAGTACTTCTGGACTCATGGAACAGAGATTGCATGCAGATATGGAAGAAAAGGAGCTTGGAGATAGGGACAGGCTTAGTAGTCAAAGGTTTTGCACGTTTTGCTAAGTATTTTAGTTATCTATCTTAGAAAGTAGGTGGCCATTGGGAAGTTTTAAGATCAATTGAAGGATTTGATTTGCATTTCAGAAATACAACTGTGACTTCTCTGTGGAAGATAAAACCGAAGCAACAAGATTTATTTATTCTTTCTTTATTCCCCAAAGAGTGTTAGAGAATGGGTGCTAGGTTGAACACTGAGAGTGTAATAATAATAGCCAGTGGAGATTACAGTGGAGGAGATGCAAAGAAATCAAGCAAATATGTATTCTTTAGAAATTACAAACTGAAGGTAGTAAAGCGCTTTAGCTAGAACAGTCAGGGAAGGGCTTTCTGAGAACTTTTGTTACTATAAACGCATAGTATTTGTGGCAAACCTTATTACTGATTCTGCAACCAGTAGTCACAGCATTTTAGCTGAGAGCACTGAGGAACTCTCAGGTAATACTCAATCTGGAATTTGTTCTTTTACATCCCCAATTCAGGAAGACATATAAAACTTTTTCACTGTAGCTGTATACAGAAAAAGCAGTTTTGTTTTGAGTATTTTTGAAGACTTGAGTTGAACAATAGCCACACTTCTGGAAGTTTTTGCATTTGTATGAATAGGAATAGAAATACTTAAAGTCTGTATTTAAATATTTAATTTTGAGCATTTACAAAGCTGTAGAAAGATAATGCATAGCAGTTAGCATTCAGGCCTGATAACAGAATAGCCAGATCTGTGTGAACTGGCTGAGATTATGACTGTGTGATATAGTAAAGTGGGTCAGGGCATTGTGTGCAAATGGCTATCACAAAGAAGTCTCCATCAGGGAACATGGAAGACATTTTATAAGCTTCTTGGGCCGGTGATGGGGTTTGTGAGCAGAACAGAACCATAGCCTATTGATTTTTATTTATTACTATTTGTGTGTTTGCATATATATTTCAGTTATATTTTATAAAACTATAACATATAGACTTTATAATGTAGGCTCTGTTCTTCTCCATTAAAAATTTTAAAATAATATTTCAAGTAACTTTTTACCAGTTTACTTGGTTTGGTTAGATCCTATGGCAATTGCGTATATGAGATAAGCAACATCTCTTATCTAATGATATTATGAGCAAGGCCTACTCCTGTTAGTTTTGGCAAGCAGTTGATGCTTGTTAAATTAAAGAGATGTTTATGTCTTTGGGGAAGTGTCATATTATAGCGAATAAGAGAGCTGACGCAGGTCTCAGATGGCCTGGGTTTCCATCCTGCATCTGCGATCTCTTAGCTTGAACTTTAGGTGAGTTACCTAATCTTGCTCAGTCTCAGTTTCTTCACATTTAGAATAGGGAGAGAAATGCTACCTATCCCTAGGCTGGTTCTAAGAGTTCAACAAAATAATCCACAGTCTCTGCCACAGATTAATTGCTTGATGTTTTAACTTCTGATTATTTAGGAAAAATATATGCACACAGTCTTCCCTGAAAAAAAATTATTGAGTAAAATCAAAAGTGAAGTAGTAAAAAATGGGCTTATTTTGCTCTGAATAAAGTAACACACACATCTGTGTACAATTACAAGGTTATCTCACAATGTAAAGGAAGATAAAAAACAAAATAAAACAAAAAAAACTTGATCTAGTTCAAGGAGCTTTATATGATCCAGGTTCCACAATGTACATGTATAGATAACATAGTATTGATATGATACTCATTTTTAATAGGTTTATCTAATAGACACATTGGGAGTTTTTAATTAGCATTCTCATTTGGGCAATCATGAATATCTTGGTTGAAGACCAAAAATCTCTTAGCATGTTTTCAATTAAGAAAGTTCAAGAAATGTTAAAAAAAAAAAAAATCAAAGCTTGCTTTTATAAACTAAAATAGTAATAAAAGAGGATAAGCAATAATATAATAAAGGAATTGTTGTTTGGTGAAGTGTTCCTATTAAAATTAATGTCTTATTCAGGGAGAGGAGTAATGCAGAAAAAAGAATAAAGGTGAAAAAAATTTTTTCTTGGTTTTTCCAATAATTTAAAAAGTATGTCAAAACACAAAAATGATGACCACTATCTTATTCTATGCCTAGGGATGTTTGAAATATATCTAACTATTCATAGAGACACAAAGAAATCTTACTTTTGCCATGTCTAACAGGTTTGGATATTATAGGTAAAAATACTCTGTAATGAATTTAACATTATTATTTTTAAATTATTTGTATTTCTCTTATGTCTTTAGAATATTTTAAACACCATGAGAGCAGTGACTATATCTTCTTCATTTTGTATTTTCTTCAGGGAAGACACATAAAAGTTTGTTCAGTCACCCTAATATTCATGACAAATTTCACTTACACCAAGTTTTACTCTAAATAGAATGTGTCCTAATTGGGTTCTAATGTAAATGGTAACCACATTATCTCCAATTGGAATTTCACTAAGAAATAGATTTTTCTGTCACTATTAGGGGTTACTAGGAAGATGAAAGTATAGAATACTTTTAGCTGGTTTCTAAATTGATATTTATTAACTTTTTTGCAGATATACTAGCTATTAGAAAAGTTGAAAAAATATATTTCAAATATCTGTAGTACAGAATGGAAAGGAAAATAAACAACACAAGTTAATTTTTGACAGCTATAAAATAATGAAAGCCAAATTTCATTTGAATCAAGTTATATGTTTTATTATTAAAGTAAAAAAATTGAACAAATATACATTTAAAAACTTAACCTTCATGTGTAGTTTATATTTTTAGTGAGAATTGGTGCTGAGGTTGTGTTTAGGGAGAAAAAAAGCTTTTGAATGAGGGTCCACAATTCACATTTTGATTTTATTACTTGTGTACCCTAAAGAAAATACATTGAATATAGTTATTTTGACCATTATTTCAAACATAGAAGTTAAACTCTCTGAAAGTTCTTTTTCTCTTTCAGTTTTAATAATACTTTTATTTTGTAGTTGAAAACAGCATCATTAATGTTGGAATCAAATCCCTAACAAGAAAGGCTAAGTACTGTTCGTACTATGACGTTTGGTCCAACCCTTTCTTCCTCTGAGCTATCTTTTTTTTTCCCCCTTTTTAACTATTTTCCAGGAGGTAACAGTCCATTAAGACATCATGACTTATGCACTCTTTTTTTCAACGTTTTTCAATGGAGAATAGAATTTTAACTGAATTTTGATTAAGTGGGTGTAGAAATGAATCTAATGCCTTACCAGTTTTGTTTTATTTGGAACCTGTTAAGAATTCAGGAGGACGTCATAGGAATGGCGGCAGCAGGGTGCACTTTCTGAGTTCTCCTCCGGATCTTATTACAAACAAGACTTATAACCCATCAAAGAACTCTTTGCTCATCACACAGACCAGCTAAGAGACTCGTGGATTACTTGAAGCTAAGGATTACTTGAAGGTGAGCTAATTGGGCGAGCAGGGGAAGGAAGGAAGGGAGCGGAGTGAAAACGCCCGGCCGGCGGCGGCGGGAAATCCCAGCCCGCAGCGGAGTCTCAGCCGGCGGCGGCGAAAACCATGGTGGCACCCGCAGTTCCGGGCACGCACGGGATCCCAGGACGGAACGGAGAGCACAGAGACCAGGAGGTGGGCTCTTTCCCTGCGTCCCACGGCTGATTTCTCCCTCCGGGAGGGTGGCCAATGGGCCCTAGGGCGGACAAAGAACACAGACTCCATACCTCGGCTCCTCCCCCCGCTCTTCCAAACCTACCCCGCCCTTCCAGAGACTTGAACTGGCCCCTGAACTGAGGAGTGGTGTCAGATTGCAGAGGAGCCGTGGTAGTGCTCAGGCTCTGGGAAGCCTGACGGGCAGCCCTGACCCAGGGAGACTGGGAAGAGTGTGATTTTGGCTGGGCTAGGAGAGAAGAGACTCCTCCACCCCAGCCACCACCTTTTCTGGCCAGCGGGAAGAGGGTGACGCACGGCTGGGCTGGGAGAGTGAAGACCCCTCCATCCCCAGCCCCCACCCTTTCTGGCCTGCCTAGGGCGGGGCAAGTGCAACTGCAGAGACACACCCAGAGATCAGCAGTAAGGCAGGCGCAGCTCTGGGCTTTCAGCAGATCAGAAATCTCCCGCCCGCACCCCCCCATACACACACGCTGAAGAAGTGCCCTAAGACTCAGAAGTACTGGACACGGGGCTGGTGGTGCTACTCTCAGTGTGCATATGTGCAGGCAAGGACAGAAACTGCACTGAATTTGTAAAAACTATCATCCAGACCCCTCAGGCCCACGCATTTAAGTCTGCAGTCCCAAGTCACTCTGGGCACCAGGTGACCGGCTCTGCCTGCGCAATAAGCAGGGGGCTCTTTGGTACAGCAGAGGACAACCTGGACATTGCTTGGTGGGCTTAGGCCGAGACTGTCGCTGCTTTTTGTTTTGCTTTGTTTTGTTTTGTTTTGCTTTGTCTTTATATCTTTGACATCTTTGCCTGTGTCGAGTGGGGGTTATCAGGTGTTTTTGCATGTGAATGTATTTGATTTTTTTCTTTGCTGTTGTTGTTGCTGTTGTGCTTGGTGATTTGCTTTGTTCTGAAACTGCCCTGCCGGGGACCAGCTTGAGAGGCACAGGATTCAGCATATCCAGGGGCCAACTCCAGACCAAACCGGAGTGCTGCCGGGTTTGACCTGCAGGTCACACACCCAGAGGGGGTTCTCTGCAGGCACTGGAGCCCATAGAGGCCAAACCATATTTGGGTGGTCAACCCTCACGCAGCAGAGCGCCCTGCGGGGGGCAGAGCCAAGTCTCACAATGGGTCAGCCCAGGAGTTAACCCCACCTACTCACAAGCAAAAAGCAATTAAAGATCTTCTTGAACAGGACAATATACACAACACAAGAGTCACCTTTGGAGCACACGCAGAGGAGAAGGACGACGTGGTGCGAGTCAAATATAAAGGACACATACTACATAAGATAACCTAGCAAGAACTAAGAACTCTAGGGGATCTACCTAATATATCAAAATAAACACAGAGAGTCAGCCAGAATGGGGAAACAAAGATACACGTCCCAAATAAAAGAACAGAAGAAGCCTCCACAACTGGAACCAAATGAAGCAGACGTAACCAACCTTTCAGAGACAGAGTTCAGAACACTGGTGATAAGAATGTTTAAGGAGCTTAGAGAAGACATAAAGAAGGATGTAGAAATCATAACGAACAACCAGTTAGAACTAAAAAACACAATTACCGAAATTAAGAACTCACTTGAAGGAATTACCAGCAGGTTAGATGAAGCAGAGGATCGAATCAGCAACTTAGAAGACAAGGTAGCAGAGATCACCCAAACGGAACAACAGAAAGAAAAAAGAATAAAAAACAATGAGGATGGCTTAAGAGACCTCTGGGATAACATCAAGCGCAACAACATGCACATCATAGGAATATCAGAAGGTGAAGAGAGGAAGCAAGGGTTTGAGAACATATTTGAAGTAATAATGTCTGAAAACTTCCCCAACCTGATGAAGGAAACCAACATACAAGCCCAGGAAGTGCAGAGAGTTCCAACCAGGATAAACCCAAACAGGTCCACACCAAGACACATTATAGTTAAAATGGCAAAGGTTAAAGACAAAGAGAGAATCCTAAAAGCAGCAAGAGAAAGACAGAGGGTTACATACAAGGGAACTCCCATAAGATTATCAAATGATTTTTCTAGAGAAACATTGAAGGCCAGGAGGGAGTGGCAGGAGATACTCAAAGTGATGGAAAACAAAGGCCTACAACCTAGATTGCTTTATCCAGCAAGGTTATCATATAAGTTGATGGAGAGATAAAGAGCTTTCCAGAAAAAAATAAGGTAAAGGAATTTATTACCACCAAGCCAGCATTGCAAGAAATACTAAAAGGACTTCTGTAAATAGAAGAAAGATCAAAAGAACCTAACTACAAATTTAAAAATGGCAATAACTATGTACCTATCAATAATCACTTTAAATGTAAATGGATTAAATGCTCCAATCAAGAGACATAGGGTCGCTGACTGGATAAGAAAGCAAGATCCTTGTATATGCTGTATACAAGAGACTCACCTCAGAACAAAAGACGCACACAGGCTGAAAGTGATGGGTTGGAGTAACATATTTCATGCAAATGGAAATCAGAAAAAAGCTGGAGTTGCAATCCTTATATCTGACAAAATAGACTTTAAAATGAAGAACATATTAAAAGATAAAGATGGGCACTATATAATAATAAAGGGATCAATCCGACAAGAGGACATAACCCTAGTAAACATCTATGCACCCAACATAGGAGCACCTAAATATATAAAACAGGTACTGACTGACATAAAGACAGAGATCAACAGTAACACTATCATAGTAGGGGACTTCAACACACCTCTGACAACAAGGGACAGGTCTTCCAGACAGAAAATCAATATGGAAACAACAGCCTTAAATGATACATTGGACCACTTGGATTTAATCGATATTTTCAGAACATTTCACCCCAATGCTGCAAAATACACGTTTTTCTCAAGCGCACATGGAACATTTTCCAAGATAGACCATATGTTAGGCCACAAAACAAGTCTTGATAAATTTAAGAAAATTGAAATCATACCAATTGTCTTCTCTGATCACAATGCTATGAAATTAGAAATGAACTACAGGAAAAAACTGGAAGACACAGCAATTCATGGAGGCTGAATAACTTATTACTAAATAATGAATGGGTCAAGCAGGAGATCAAGGAAGAAATCAAAAGATATCTCGAGACAAATGAAAATGAAAACACGACGACCCAAAATCTATGGGATGCCGCGAAAGCAGTCCTAAGGGGGAAATTCATAGCTTTGCAGGCCTACCTAAAGAAACAAGAAACATCACTAATCAACAGTTTATCTTCACACTTAAGGGATTTGGAAAAAGAACAGCAAAATAAGCCCAAAGGGAGCACAAGGAAGGAGATAATAAAGATCAGAGCAGAAATAAATGAAATAGAAACCAGAAAAACAATACAAAAGATCAATGAATCCAAGAGTTGATTCTTAGAGAAGATAAACAAAATCGACAAACCTTTAGCCAGACTCATGAAAAAAAAGAGAGAGAGGACCCAAATTAATAAAATCAGAAATGAAAGAGGAGAAGTGACAACGGACACTGCAGAAATACAAAAAGTTTTAAGAAGTTACTATGAACAACTATATGCCAACAAATTTGACAATTTGGAAGAAATGGACAATTTTCTTGAGGCGCACAACCTTCCAAGGCTAACTCAAGAAGAAACAGAAAACCTGAATAGACTGATTACCACCACGGAAATTGAATCAGTAATCAACAGTCTCCCAACAAACAAAAGCCCTGGACCAGATGGCTTTACAGGTGAATTTTACAAAACGTTCATAAAAGAATTATCACCTATTCTCCTCAAGCTCTTCCAAAAAATCCAGAAGGAAGGAAGACTCCCAAACACTTTTTACGAAGCCACTATCACCCTGATCCTAAAATCAGACAAAGACACCACAAAAAAAGAAAACTACAGGCCGATATCTCTAATGAACATAGATGCAAAAATCCTCAACAAAATATTAGCTAACAGAATTCAGCAATACATTAAAATATCATACACCATGAGCAAGTGGGATTCATCCCTGGTATGCAAGGGTGGTTCAACATCCTCAAATCAATTAATGTGATACACCACATTAACAAAATGAAAAATAAAAATCACATGATCATATCAATAGATGCAGAAAAAGCATTTGATAAAATCCAACAGCCATTTATGATAAAAACCCTTAAGAAAGTGGGAATAGAGGAATCATATCTCAACATAATAAAGGCCATATATGACAAACCCACAGGTAACATCATACTCAATGGGGAAAAGCTAAAACCATTCCCCCTAAGATCAGGAACAAGGCAAGGTTGCCCACTATTTCCGCTTCTATTCAACATAGTGCTGGAAGTTCTAGCCACAGCAATCAGACAAGAAAAAGAAATAAAAGGCATCCAAATTGGTAAGGAGGAAGTAAAATTATCATTGTATGCATACAATGATATGATACTATATGTAGAGAACCCTAAAGACTCCACCAAGAAGCTATTAGAGCTGATAGATTAATTTAGTAAAGTAGCAGGATACAAAATTAATATTCAGAAATCAGTTGCATTTGTATATACCAATAATAAAACATCAGAAGGAGAAATTAAAAAAAACAATCCCATTTACAATCGCTCCAAAGACTATAAAATACCTGGGAATAAATTTAACCAAAGAAGTAAAAGATCTGTACTCAGAAAATTATAAGACACTGAAGAAAGGAATGAAGGAAGATATAAATAGATGGAAACACATATCATGTTCATGGATAGGAAGAATTAATATAGTTAAAATGTCCATACTGCCTAAGGCAATATACATATTCAACGCAATTCCTATCAAACTACCAACGTCGTTTTTCACAGAAATAGAACATATAATCCTAAAATTTATATGGGACCATAAAAGACCCCGAATAGCAAAGGCAATCTTGAGAAATAAGAACAAAGTGGGAGGTATAACAATACCTGTCTTCAAATTATACTACAAGGCTACAGTAATCAAAACAGCATGGTACTGGCATAAAAACAGACACATAGATCAATGGAACAGAATAGAGAGTCCAGAAATAAATCCACGACTATATGGCCATTTAATCTACGACAATGGAAGGAAGAATGGAGTAAAGACAGTCTATTCAATAAATGGTGCTGGGAAACCTGGACAGACACATGCAAAAAAATGAAGCTGGACCACCTCCTTACACCATATACAAAAATAAATTCAAAATGGCTTAAAGACTTAAATGTAAGATCTGAAACCATAAAATACCTAGAAGAAAATATAGGAAGAAACTTCTCAGACATTACCCGGAGTAAGATTTTTACTAATATATACCCTCGCTCGAGGGAAGTAAGAGAAAAAATAAACATGTGGGATTATATCAAACTAAAAAGTTTTTTCACAGCAAAGGAAACCATCAATAAAACAAAAAGGGATCCTACTGAGTGGGAAAAGATATTTGCCAATGATATATCTGATAAGGGATTAATATCACAAATCTATGAAAAACTCACTCAACTCAACTCCAAAAAAACAAACGACCCAATTAAAAAATGGACAGAGGACTTGAAGAGACATTTTTCTAAAAAGGACATACAGATGGCAAACAGACATATGAAGAAATGCTCAACCTCACTAACCATCAGAGAAATGCAAATAAAAACCACAATGAGATACCACCTCACCCCACTCAAAATGGCTATCATCAATAAATCAACAAACAACAAGTGCTGGCGCGGATGTGGAGAAAAGGGAACGCTTGTGCACTGTTGGTGGGATTGCAGATTGGTGCAGCCACTATGGAAAACAGTATGGAGGTATCTCAAAAATCTGAAAATGGAACTACCCTATGATCCAGTAATTCCACTCCTAGGTATTTATCCGGAGAAATCCAAAACTCCAATTCAAAAATCTTTATGCACTCCTATGTTTATTGCAGCACTATACACAATAGCTAAGACATGGAAACAACCAAAATGCCCATCGGTAGATGACTGGATTAAGAAACTGTGGTACATTTATACAATGGAGTATTACGCAGCCATAAAGAAGAAAGAAATCTTACCATTTGCAACAACATGGATGGACCTAGAGAACATTATGTTAAGTGAAATAAGTCAGACAGAGAAAGATAAGTACCATATGATCTCACTTATTTGCGGAATCTAAAGAAAAGAATAAGTGAATGAACTAATCAGAAACAGTTTTGGAGACAAAGAGGAGAAACTGAGGGTTGCTAGATGGGCGGTGGGGTGGGGGTGGGGGGAGGGTGAGGGGATTGGAGGGCAGTCGGTGACCACAGGATGGCCACGGGGTTTGAAAATTAATCTGGGGAACGTAATTTAGTGGTTGCCAGAGGGTAAGGGGGTTGGGGGGTGGGAGATGAGGGTGGGGGGGATCGGGTATATGGTGATGGAAGGAGAACTGATTCTGGGTGGTGAACGCACGGTGGGATTTATAGATGATGTGGTACAGAATTGTACACCTGATATGTATGTAATTTTACTAACAATTGTCACCCCAATAAATTAAAAAAAAAAAAGTATTCAGAGTTTCATAACACATCTAAGTGGCTTTTACATCAGAAGAGTAAAGGCTATTAAGGGTGTTCTTCACATCCTACTTCAACTTTTTCTCTAGGAATTGCTTGACTGTATATGCAACTTTAAGGAAAACAATATTAGGGCAAATGCTGAATTTAAACTAACATTGTTTATCACTGACACATATTTCAATATTGTTTTTTTCTGTGAAAAATGTTAGTGCCATGTAAAAAGATAATTACATCTTTCAGCCTCGCCAGACTCAGTCCTCATATTTCTTCTGGGATCATTTCTGTCTCTCTTAACTCACTTGTAGAAGTGGATAGAGCAACTGAGACCATAATATAATTGTACATATTGTTGCCAAAAGAGAATTTTATTTTTAAGAAGACATTATTTCCTGCTTCAGGATAGATATAGATATTTTCTATCTGGTGGCATATTTGTTATAAATTCAGCAGTGCTACCTCAGTGTCTTGCTTTCATAAGCTCAAATAAGGACATGTGAGTACATTTGGTTGATGTCACAACTCAACACTTAGGCTTATTATTAGCTGTGACTTTATACAGACTTGAGTCCACATAATTTGCCATCTCGCAAATCTGAGCTCTCAAATACACAGAACAGTTCTTTAAACACAGACACAGAAAACCACCATTTCAAAATGATTATTTTAACCCAATACAACTGAAACTCTGCAGTTTTGAAATGTGCCATTTTCCGCAAAGGAACTCTGAGAACATTGCCCAAATCAGACATTTATCTCCTGAAATAAAACTTAAAATTTAGCAAAAATGAATTTCCTACCATATATATGTATCATTATATGGAAAAAGAAAATAAGGATATCACATCATTCCTACAGTGCCTGGATTGGTTGACTTAGTATTCAATTTTAAATAAGAAAAGGAAATTTTCTTCAAATGGACAATTTCCCCCAAAGACCTAATTATAAAATATTCCAAAGCTAAGGAAAAATTGTCCTTAGATGACAAACAGGACATTTTTTAGAGAAAGAGATATTCATCATTGTTGTATCTTAGCATTACCAAAAGTATCTTGATTTTTATGCAAATTTTGATAAGCAAAGGTAAAAATAAACAGATAGTTTATGTCTTTCATTTATAAGGAATATTCTTTATATACATTTATATTTCTTTACCCTCATTTATCTTTATGTCAGTTATTACAGTCTTGAGGACTTTGTAATAATCCCATATAACCAATGTGAATAATTTCTATACCTTTAGTACAAGCATATTTGGTCATATATAATCTGGGAACTCATAGGTGAGAAAATGATTAAAATGAATCATTTGGAAATTTAACATTTGTGAATGAATTCCATAGAAGGTTCAATTTACAATAAATCTGCTGCATGGAGACTACTGAAAAGCATTATATTTAAATTTCAGCATTTATGATTCTTTTAGGTTATTACTGACTCATTAGGGACAAAGACTTAAAAGTACAAAGGTCATAATGAAAGTAGGTTATGTTCTTATGGATTCTGTGATTTAAAACATAATTGCCACAATTTGTAATATATACCAACATAAATCAAAATTCTTAAAGTAATGCATTTCATCATGCTCTGCTCAGAAAAACTTTGCTAACCCCCAATATTCTACAGAAAATTACTGCATTGAAGGAATTTGTTTTACCATATGCTCCAAATTGTCTTTTCTATATAAACTTTGACCATGCTCCTATATAAATTCACACAAGAAGTTATATTTGTTTATTTGTTAACTTCTGAACATTCAGACTGTTCATTCCTAGTTCTCCAATTCACCATCCCTGGTGAACCAGGTGTAGGGACAGGAAATTCAGCAGTATGGGTACTTTCATATTGTTGAAGTTATGGGCCTCCTTTGATACAGAATCAGCCTTGATACCTTTCTTCTTGAAGTCCTGCCATCGATTGATCCCTGCGACTCTCAGGTGTGCTATGGTCATTGTCACTGGATGCAGATAATGTTAACAGTCCTGAGAAGGACGTGGGTCTGTTCCCTGGTGTCCTGAGCTTCCGTTCGTAGAGGTCTATCTTCTCTGAGGTTTTGGACCCCACTGACTCCAGGAAATAAGTGTGGACATACATTAGGATTTAAGTCCCAATTTTTTTAAATTAGTTTTTTTCCCAGCACCATGCTAATTTATAATGGTTTTTCATCATTCTTATGCCTTAAACCAGAGTCTTAAAACAAGATTAGGAAGGAGATGCGCAAAGTTTCTTCGAGAACTCAGAACTAGAACCATTTGCCACTTCTCTCTGCTTCTTCCATTGCACAGTTGTAAATATCATCACATCCTGAATCACATAGAAAGAAGAGTCATAAGTTAAAAACTAAAAATGCATGAAACGGACTGAATAATGTCACACTTATGTAATTCAACTTTGTATAAATTTTAAAGTAAATTTATACACACATACTTAGTTCTGGATGGTTCTGTTTAGTCTCGTAACAGTAAGCAATCTCAGTCCAGAATTTTTGTGGATCCACAAAAGTACAATTTATTTTCTTGTCTTTGCCTTGGGTTTAACCCATGAATGTCAAGGAAAGCTTCTGCTTGGTGTTTGCCTCCCAAGTAGTCCTACCAATAATGCGTTTCTTTTAAACACTTAATGTCTTCATCTCCATTACAATCTCTGTTGTTTCTTACAGAGATCTATAATTTATAAAGCTTTATTAACTTATTGGGAGAGTTCAACTATCTATGTGTATGTTGGACATAAGTGGATCCATTTTACCTGTTTCCAGATAAAGAATTTACCTACACAGTATTTCTCAGCGTTCCAGTCAGTATTTACATCTAACCTGGCTGCATCTACTTTTGTAGTAAGGTCTGGTTGACTGAACTGCTCTTTATTCTTTCCTTTCTCCTGATTTATCTGTTTTCATTTTTTTCTATTGTTTATCCCCTTCACTGGGACATGGAGTCAATCTGGTATCCACTTATTTTCTGTTTTCCCCAATCATCCTCTTGATTATCACAAATCAGCGATTAGAAACAGGTTTTGACATTAAAAATTATCATGCTTTTCCTACAGCCAAAGTTATAGTTATAAGAAAGTAAAGACTTAAACTAATTAAAACTAACATTTTAAACTAATTTTACATTAGCAAGATCAGAGATGTTAAAGAAAAATCAAGTGAATGATTTATCATTGAGTAATTTGCAAACTAACCAGAAATATAATGAAGCAAGCACATTGATTTAGACAAAGAGCAACATAAAGCTGAATAAGGACAGAATATTAAGTAATGGTACATGGGTAGGTACTTGCTGATAATGGAAATTTTTAGTTCTTTTTGTGAAATTTCTAATGCCTGTGTTTACCTGCATTGAATTGATTAGATTAAGCAGGCTTAATATTTGGGTTTTAAAAACCAAAGCCTCTCTATTGAATATCAGCAGTGAAAAGGAAAGAGTGTGACTCTGCTCTCCTTACCTTCCCCTGTCCTATATCACCCCCACTCCTTGATCCTAGGCCAATAGGACTCCTCAGAATTAGGGTTTTTTGTCATGTGAATCCAACATGTCTGTAGGGAGAGTTTTACTTCTTCTAGGACTGATATGCGCTATGAGTTGATGTAAGTGTGAACTTACACTTACTCTCCTTGGAATGTCTCTCTCCTTGGAGAGTCAGAGTCTTCTGTATAGGATCCTTCTATATAGGGTTCTTCCATGGAGGATCCGCCCGTCAGCTTACAGGAGGACTTTCTGTTTGAGTGCTCATTTATTTATGTCAGAAGGACTACGTAACATAGGTATATTTGCAAATTGCTGATCTTTTACCTTCTCCTAGTTTTTCTGTGGATCCATCTGTTACATATTTAGCCACTATTAGGCAACTGAATGTTTTGTATCTGGACAGAACAGGGCCTCCAAACACACTTGAGCAAGACATTACAAGATACTTGATGGTTCGTTTTCATTATCACTGATGAGTTTATGTTTGCTACTGAAACGTCTTTTGGTTTTCAGTTTTTAGAAAAGCCTTATAGAGGGAAATAATTTATAAAGGCAGTAGTGAGGTATACCTTTAAAGGTAAACTTTTTGAAAATATCTTCTGTCTTAACACATGAGGTAATGCGAAGTATTAAACTCAGAGTCAGCAGATATAAAATTAGTTCTGCACAGGAGCTCATCTTCACAAGAATGTCATATGAGTACCCTATGTGTCAGCGATTTAAAACTGTAGTGTGCCCTAAACGTAAAACACTGAACTTGTTGGTCCTTCACAGTAGTATGTTTTCTCTCAGAGAAGGCTATTTGGAGTAAAGTGTATTTAGTGGTAAGATTTAGGAAAGTCATATTCTGGAAATGGGTCTTGATATTGGCTTCAAAGGAAAATAACAGTTACATAAGCCATGGAGAATGGGAAGATATTAAAGGTAGAGGAAACAGGGTGATCACAGCTTCATAAGCTAAAATGAAAAGATTGGGGAATAGCGAGATGAGTGGTCAGCTGGTATGAAGAATGTGTTGAAAGAAGTGAGAAAACATATACCATAACTCCATTAAAGAGATCTTTTTATAATGAGATTATAAAGATCCATTAGATTGCTATAGCCAAAGATAAAAGAGGAAATATGAAATATACATTAAATTGTTCCTAATATCATATATCGGTCAACATTTTTATCTGCTTTCTTCAAGTAAGAGAGGGCATTTTTATCTATTGCCTCTGTAGCACTTTAACAACCCTAGAATGTAAGGTAATACACCTTACAAAATTCTATATGGAATTTTCCCAGAATTCCATAGAGACTGAGGCTTAAAAATATTAGTCAACTTGCTTAATGTCACACAAATTGTTAGGTAGAGGTCTGAGATTTGAACTAAGCCTTTTTAGTTTGGAGTATAGATTCTCGATCATGAAGCTATACTCTCTTTGTGGGCCAAAAGACTAAAGATAGTATGCAGGAATAATAATTAGCTTGCCAAGATGAGCACAGCTTTAATCATTCCTAAGATAAAATGTTTCAAATGCATAAACAAAACTATAGAATATTTTAACAATCACTCCCATCCCCAGGCTTAAGAAAATTTAATGTTGTACTACCGTGTTTCCCCAAAACTAAGACCTAGCTGGACAATAAGCTCTAATGCGTCTTTTGGAGCAAAAATTAATATAAGTTCCGACTTATTTTACTATAATATAAGACCAGGTATAATATAATATAATGCCGGGTCTTATATAATATAATATAATATAATATAATATAATATAATATAATATAATATAATATAATATAATATAATATAATAAATACCACGTCTTATATTAATTTTTGCTCCAAAGGACGCATTAGAGCTGATGGTCTGGCTAGGTCTTACTTTCAGTGAAACACGGTATATTTGTTTTATATCATTGAAGATAAAGAAACAATTCCATTTACAGTTAAGACCTTCTGGGAATCCTTCCTCATCCTAATTCCCTCACTTCCTAGAAGGAAAACCTACCAAGAATTCAGTATTTAATATTCCCATGCAAGATTATTTTCTTTTTAAAAATAAAGTTATTACATAAACTATTATCTAAAAATAACATAATAATTTTTACAGATTTTAAAAGTTGTGTGACTGGCAAACTAAGATCAAAGTGCTTTTGAGACTCGTACATGAACATACATACAGCTCTCATCCATTCATTTTAACTTCTGCAGAGTCTTCTATTTTACGAATAGACCGTAATTTTCCTAACCACTCTCCTCTGATGGATAACTAAGCTGATTCCAATTTTTCTGTTTTATGAACAATGTTGTCATGCATGCAAGGAATCCTGCCAACATTGTTTTTTACTGTCAACAATTGTAAGCCATTTTTAAAAGAAATAGAGCAAAAAATCATCAGATTTGTATGGAACAACGAAAGACCCCAAATAGCCAAAGTGATCCTAAGAAAAAAGAACAATGCTGGAGGTATCGCACTCCCTGACTTCAGCTTGTATTACAGAGCAAAAATAATCAAAATAATATGGTATTGGCAGATACTTAATCTTTAAAAGTCATTTTATAGCTTCTCTATCATTTTGTGATTAAAAATATTAGAGAAGAAAAGAGGACTCATCTTTCTTCTTTGAGAGCTAACAAGGTTTGGAACAAGAGTTTCCTGACTAATCGAGCTGTTCGGTAGTGTGCTGGCTCAGTGATTCTCTAAGGATTCTAGTATTTTAAATGACTGAATCAGCATATTGTTTTTAGGCATGTTCATGGTTAGTCTGTACCTCTCAAATTTCTGCAGCAGAATTAAAAGAACATCAGTAGGATTCCTTTGGTTAGTGGGTGATTGTAGATGTGGTGCTGTTGTCAGTCTTTGGTACTTGTTGGAGCTTTGGTCAATTCTTAGACAATTCCAGGCTTTTTCCCTTTGTGTCTTTAACCAGTAAAGACTTGCTTCAGCAGCCAAGAGCTCAAGCTGTGCTAGCCAGTGTGACAGGGAAGGGAATTTGGTCTTCTCTATATTTAGTGTTCTCTCTGAATCCCTCGTCTGTTTGCCTAGTTATTTATTTGTATATATATATTGATGAGGCAGAAAAGGGTTAATAAAAGTGAACCTGAAGCGGGACTGCCCGGGCCTGCATCCCCTCCCCAAGAACCACCCAGGCTCATCCCCTAGAAATAAATCTAAGATGTCTAAATCCCCATAAAAGAGTAGATAAGACCCAACTGGTATTAACTTGTCCTTCACACATGTGCAAACTGTGGAAACCTGCCCGTTAGTTGAACTTTAGCCTAATTATAATGCAATTAGAATGGAATGAACATTAAGACTTGCCCCCCCATGGGTTTTTCTGTATGCATTCTGGGTAAGAGCATGCACAGAAAGAAAATAGTTATATAACCAACATATGTCAATCAAATGACCTCAGTCTATATGTCACATCTCTTGCTGTAAGGAAATTTACCTACCCTGTTCTATATAAGAAAAAGCTAACCTAAAGTTAGGGGCAGCCGTCTGCCCCCGGCAACCTCTATGCTGGTATCTTGAATAAATTTACTTCCTTGCTCTCCTTAGTTCAGGCTGAGTCTGTGAATTCTTTTCACCTTTTGCGAATGACCAAGGGTTAATTCCAGTGGCACAACATATATCAGGCTATAAAACCCCCAATATTATAAAAACAAAAGCTGGCTGTCTCTCTTTTGTGAGGTCTTCTAGGTTTTGGAAGTTTCTTGATTGTACCATGCTCTTTAGTCTTTAGGCCTTTGCATATTCTGTTTCTTCTTTCTGATATAATTATCTTTTTTCCTTGATTGGCTAACTCTAATCATCATTTAATTCTCAGCTTAAGCATTTAAAAAATTCTAGGATAGATTCTTTAACTTTACAATTCCAAGTTAAATGCCCATATTGTGTGATCCCATTATTGAACGCATCTTCTGGTATTATTGCCTGTTTTTCTCTCTCAACTAGTCTCGCCTGTGTTAGAGCAGAAACTGTATCAGTCTTAGTTTTGTCATTCACCCAATACTTCTGCATGATGCCTGGCACATAGTAAGCTTTCAAAAAGTATTTGTTGAATAAATGAGTGGAGGAGTGAAAAAAAACAAAACTTCTCTCATATATTACTCTGAAAGTGATACAGTTTTCTTGACCAGCTATGAAAACTTTTTTCATTATAATTCTCAGTCCTCTCAATGAGCTCTAACAAATGGGGATCCTCTGGTCAAGGAGTACTTACAATTAGAGTGTAGTTAATTGAGGACTTACAGATTCATCCTAATTTTTCAGAAGAAGAGAGTGAATTGACTCAATTATTTTCTAGTTGAGAGCTGGTGACTTTTTCAACATTATTTTGTCTAGAAATGAGCAATATTAAATGGTGAGGTCAGAGAGAAGCAGCTATACATTTTGCCATTTCCTTTGGATGTGTCAATAAATAGGAAAAGATAAACAGGCTCAACTTGATACCATTTTCTAAGATATTGTCATCTAAAATGTACTTTACAATTTAAGATGTTTTGGGTCACATAGTCTTGCAATGCTAGTAGCCAAATTGCTTTAGAAAAATAGCCAAAGTAAACTATGGTGGTCTAATCTGTATGGAAGTCATTGGTCTAATGTCCCAAGTTTTCTTGAATAACAGAGTTTAAATAAAATAACGTTCAGTATCTCTACTATGTCGTTTAGTTAAAATTGTTACTTGGGATGGACTATGTGACTATGTTGCCAAATCTCTTTTGAAGCTATTGTAAAAACAGAAATGTGCGTTAGTATATAATTTTTAAATTTAATTCAATCTTGTTAGAAAAGTATAATTTCAGGAAAAGCCTCTGTTAATGGTTAGTGCAGAGTCTTGCAAGTTTAGTAGTCTGTGTAGATAGGTGCTTTAAAAAGATAAGACATAAGTAAGGCACTGCACTTATTATCTAAGGTTAAAGTAGTCTAGAAAACATGTTCTGTGTTTCACGATTCTCCATGCTTGATCCATTTCTCCCACTGCAGTGCCTTGTTCCTCAGTCACCCAGAGCAAAATGCCTTCACCCTTCATCCCGTCAAGGCCTTTTCAGATATCTTTCCCAAATAACATAAGCCATGGTTGTTGTTAAATTTCTCTGAACTACAAAATATTTATTTTATTTACCATTATTTTAGCAATTAACTGTGAATTAAATTCAATGCATGGTAATTACCAAAACCAAAGCATATATAAAACTTTACACTCCCAAACTGTTCACAATATTTTTGTGTCATCATTCTATTGACCTCTATTGCTACTTTTCATTACTACTGTATTTGCCATTCTAGTAAAACTCATAGTTGCCTCCTCAGCATACATTCCAGCCTGTGCTGTTTGTATGGCATTTATGGGACATAAATGATATTAACTCCGTCTTCATCTCAGTTGGTTGACCCTCATTGATATTTGCTAGTCAGTATAATCTTTTTTATTTTTTTATTAAATTTATTGGGGTGACAATTGTTAGTAAAATTACATAGATTTCAGGTGTGCAATTCTGTATCACATCATCTATAAATTACATTATGTGTTCACCATCCAGAGTCAGTTCTCCTTCCATCACCATATATTTGATCCCCCTTACCTTCATCTCCCACCCCCAACCCCCTTACCCTCTGGTAACCACTAAATTACGTTCCCCAGATTAATTTTCAAACCCCGTGGCCATCTTGTGGTTACTGATTGTTTTCTAATCCCCTCACCTTCCCCCTTACCCCCACCCCCCACCCATCTAGCAACCCTCAGTTTTTCCTCTTTGTCTCCAAAACTGTTTCTGATTAGTTCATTCACTTATTCTTTTCTTTAGATTCCGCATATAAGTGAGATCATATGGTATTTATCTTTCTCTGTCTGACTTATTTCACTTAACATAATGTTCTCTAGGTCCATCCATGTTGTTGCAAATGGTAAGATTTCTTTCTTCTTTATGGCTGCGTAATACTCTATCGTATAAATGTACCACAGTTTCTTAATCCAGTCATCTACCGATGGGCATTTCGGTTGTTTCCATGTCTTAGCTATTGTGTATAGAGTATAATCTTATTGATTGGTTCAAGGATGGACAGTAATTGAAACCTAAGAAGATCAGTACATGATTTTGTCATAACCATAGCGGTTGTTTTAGTTTAGTCAAGTCATGTCCTCATAGGACTTTGTTTGATAGATGAATACATAGAAGACTTCTGTCTTGTGGTGTCAGGTATGAACCCGGAGCCAATGCAGCCATTTTACTCCATGAGGAAAGGCCACTTGAGAGGCCAACCTAGATCCCTGATCAAAACTGAAATCTATCCTTATACTCTCCATTGATATTAATCAATACATTATTTTGATTTTTAAGCCATTTTGAGTTTTCTGATTTTTGTAAAAGAAAACAGCTAATTGATACAATTCCCAATAGACAGCAAGTAGAATGGAGTCTGTGTCTCATACTCCTTTATGTCCCCCAAACCTTGGAAATGTCTGCTTACAGGAGTTATTTATAACTATGTATTGATTTGAGTTGTTGAGAATATTGGTGATGAACTCCTGGCCTCCAGTTCCTAAGCTCATCATAGCTGACATCACTTAGGAAGTCATCAATTTCCAGAGTCCAATTAAAAAAATTTATTCCAACTGAAAATGTTGCCACATTGCCCAGGATGTGTGGATGACCATGGGAGAGCTGAGTGAATCTACGCGCAAACAAATTCCAGGAATGTTCAATTCATGTTATTCATCATAGGATTGACCAAAAAAAAAAAAATTGTCATAATTCAAGCTTAATATATAAATTTCTTGTTATTAAATTATAAGATACATTTAACAAAACATTGCAAGAAGGGTGGCCTTTAAGAAGGAACTAGTCTTTTATGTCTAGTGAACATTTCTGGTTCACCCCATGGATTTTGACATGCTTCCTCCTCCCTGAAATCCTTTTAAAGTGTTCTAGGTACCTCACTTTGAGCGTAGCAGGCTAGGACTGGTTTATCTTCTTGAGAGATGATGGAAAAAGAGTAAAACCATATACACAATTTATATTTTTAAGACTAATTTTTAGAAACACTGATATAACATTTTCATTGTAAACAGTATATCTCTATTGAAAATAGAAAAAAGAAAAAAGGAACCCTAATGCGACTAGCACTATTTGTGTATTTTCTACTGAATATGCTTTTATTGCTTTCTTGTCATCAGAGACAAGATACACAAGTTTAGGTTATATTTTTTGTGTAATCATTCATATAAATAAACAGGTAAATTCTTTAGGTCTTCTGACGATAGATTTTAAGTATGATAGCCTTAGGAGTGAAATCTGAAAATGAGATCTGTTTAGATGTACAAAGATCTTGTATACCTTGAATAACTTTGTGGGACTGTGGAGGTTGAAAAAAATTCATGACTAGAAAGTAAAATGCAGAACAACTCCTCATATAGGTTGCAGCAAAATTAGACGGCAGAGGAGGCTTTAAATTCTCAATAGACAAATTTATTTTTAAACAAAATACCATATTCTATTCCCCTTTCCAAATTAAAATTAAAATAGGCACATAAAATTATTTTTATTAAATATATTTTGTTACAGGAATAATTCTGTATTTGGAAAACTATCCTTAGGGGGCTGATGTATTCTTCCATTTTAGACTGTATGATATTGCAAGGCTACTCACTTTTTTTATTCCTGAGAATTCAAAGTCTTTATTCCGAGTGGAATTATAATACTTCATTTGAATATGATGTGTGTTCCTTGTGAGGATCTGAACTTTAATAAAGCACACACTTGCCCTCACACACACATGCCTGTACACACGTGCCTGCACACACATGTGTCCACACACACACCACACACAGTAATACAGATTTACTAATGTTAGCATAAATGAAGGGTAACCTGAAGAACTAAATTTGATTGTCCTTTCAATTTAATTAAAATTAATTTTTGTTCTTCCCTAGTATGTATAAGAGAAAATTAAGGCTATATAATCCTGAGAATTTTTTAAAAAATGTTAAATCAACATCTCAAAAATCCCATGGTTAGTTTTCAATGTTTTTCTTGTCTTTTGCTGGTAACTTTGTTATTTTATGAAGTTACTGGTAGGTTCAGCAGGTCAAAACAGTATAACAATAAGATCAGTATAATGACTGGGTTCTTAGCAGGCATGATAAACAAGGTGTGCTGTGCATTACCAATTTTTCTCCCTTCCTGAGGTCCTGGCAAAAAATGATTTTCAGTTATGGAGCATTTTCCAACTGGGTTTGAACAATGAGATATTTCACTTGGCACTTAAGTCAAAACATATTTGCTGGCTAGAATGAACCACAAATTGTATTTCCAACCTTGGTCAACTGTCTTGCTTGGGAGAGAAAGTACAGTTGGGGTTAATACAAATGTATTGCCGCTATTAGAAAATCAATTTTGAGAGCGTGCACTGCTGATAGACGCATAAATAATCAGAAGTGCAGCTGTGTTTATAAAAGTCACAAGGTTCTTAATGACCTAAACTGAGAATCCTTTATTTAGAACAACATATACACATGAGCTGGACTCACAGAGGCCTCTCAGCCTGGTAAATGTTAAGGGAGCACCAAGGAGCAGGGATTCCCCCATTTATCAAATAACTACCTTGAGACTGGAGGCAAGTGGAACAATAGAGAATCTTTATGGTGATTAACATCAGTAACTGAATGTTTTTTTAACCAGAAAAATTCAGCATAATAGTGTATCAGATCCCCTTGTTAACTGGTAATATCTTATACTAATGGTAACTAATGTAACCCCATTATGCTAACAGTAACTTTGCCCATATGCTACTGGTGATTAGCATACTGTCAGACATAATAGACATTTTTAACTACTTTTACTTTTAGAAATAGAAGTTTAGGACCAATAGTTATTTGTGACTCAGGTACTTCATGGCCTTTATTTAATGTCCTTACTGGTGAAAGTACAATTTTACATGTTCTCATCAGCTGCTGGTACACTGGGTACTTAATGTCAAAATACAACACTTGAAAGAGAAATATTACTATACTCCTACTCGTTGCCTTTTGCCTTCATGCTTTCCTCTTCATGAAGCTTTAGCACATTCTCCAAGAGTAACTACCCCAGACAATTGCATTATCTATAATCATTCGTTTTCTCCCTGATTCACTGCTTATAATTGCCATCACTATATTCAGTTAAATTTAATTTGAAAAAAAATGTAGAGATTGAAAATAGACAGTTAAGTGATCAGTAATGAAAAGAGATGATTATATACATTGTGATAATTATTGCAATGCTTTCCTATCAAATTATCCTTTTAATTTTTCTTTTTAAATAATCAACAATCTCCTGTATTTTTAGAATTGAGTGCTTGTTTTACAACTTGTTGAGTCAAACTGGTGTGACGCTCATTTTTATTGATCCTGACAATGAAAGGAGATAAAAAGAATGACGGGACTGTATTTCTAAAGGATCTGGTCCTCCCCCGACGCTGGTCATGGTTTCCATCTCTGGGAAGCTCCCGGATCACTATTGCCTGACAACCTTGGCACTGGCCTCCAGAAAACTTTCCACAATCGATCCATCCCACCTTCCAATGAATATTAATAGCAGAGCATAAAGCCAACTCAGTGGAACATGTCCTTCCATTAAATAACTTTTTTGTTGTTTATCACATTTCAATGTTATCATCAACACATGGCTGAGGCTTACAGCTATGCTGCAGAGCTATTTGTTATATCAGAGGATAGCACTCTCAGCTCACCGAGGAAAAGGCAACCTGTCTTTAATAGTCTATCTAATTTTCTGTTTCCGATCTTGAGTCCACCTAACACTTGGGCTACTATGTTAGGCTCGGTAACATTCAAAGCACTTTTGTCTTTTTTGTTTAATTTTCTTCACAATAGGTATTTCTGTAACAGCAACATTGGGATTCTATGGTTGTTCTTGGCTTTTTAGTTTAGCAGCACTGGCTATATCTCACAAGATCAAACCCTACTAGTAAAATGATCAAACCCTACTAGTAAAATGGACTTATCCTGAAGTCCAAAGACATGGGTTTTCCTTTGGATTCTTACAATTCCTGGATTTCTGACTTTGTATGAAGTTCTTTGGGCGTCAGTTTATTTAGATTTCATAATATACATTCAAGAAGCGGGTTATGAGAACCAGCTGAAATAATGTAGAAGTATTTTGTGAGGAATTCTCTTCAGCAGCTTGGTTGGCTCTCCTGCACTACACATGCATATGCTTTTCTAAGGTAAATTGAGAGAATGCCCAATAATGACTTACACTCATGTCAGGGTTACAAACAGTTGTTCTAAATGATGATATACTGAGGTGATCACCCAATGCAGTATATAGATGATGTATTGTAGAATGTAATTTTATTTACCGATGTCACCCCAATAAATTTAATTTTTAAAAAATTTTGGATTTTTTCACCTTCTCTCTCAAAATTGGTTCCCATGTGAATTCCACATTTATTTTAAGTGTCCTGATTATCTCTATATTTCCTTCTCGTAAGGACTACAGACAAAAAGGGGTCATTTTCTAGGGGAAATACTTGCAAAAAATTGCGCATGGCTAAGCCTGTCCTGAGCTTATTCTCCCAAACTGTATATTTTGACCAGGGTAATGTAGTACAATCGAGAAGCTCTTTGCTAACTGGTACCTTAAAATGTCAATCCCAGAAAAGACCTTAAAGATTAACTATTCTTTTAGTTATAGAAGACAGAGTTTATTCTTCTCGTGCAGAAACTAAGAGCATCTGTGGGACAACAGTAAATATGCTACAAAGAAATTAAGTTATAAAATTTAGTATACTTAAATACATAAAATAATGAGAAAAAACAACCAGAAAAAGGTAGTTGCCTTTCACAATATTATTAAGTTTCTATCTACTCCTTGTGCTGACTTCTGGTCATGACTACCAACCTGAGCATGTAGGTTTAGAGTCATTACTCATTTGAGAAACAATTTGCTTCTCTTCATGGGGTATCTTTTATTCTCTTTACCAATGGCAACAAATTAGCTCATCTTTGTTCATTTGTATCAATACACTAATATTTTCCAATGCTGCCCTGAAAAATACCCCCATGCATTCAAAGTTTTAAAATTTCTTCTCTTTTTATGGACTAAACTCCGAGCACTTCAGGATGGAATGCTGTGATCTCTTTCATGCTATGCTTGTTCAAAGGGCAAAATATATATTTGAAATATTATTATCTCAGCCTGTAAGAGGACATGTAGTATTTTACTGTCACTGCAATGAACGCCAGCTTCTTTGGAGCAATACAGATCTCAGCTTCTTTTGTCAATACATTTTTACACATTTACTCTGCTTCTGAGAGGCTGTCACACCCATTCTAAAGAAGTAAGTGGTCGTACATAAATGCTTATATTTTTTGTCAAATGGATCAAGAAATTTTATCCCCATTTTAAAAGAAATCTTTTATTACTGTTAGAGGAAGAGAGTGGAATAGGCGATTGGAAAGTCTCCCTTTTGGAGGCTGGACAGTGTCTTAGTTTGATATTATTTCTTCTTTAAAATGGGGGAAATGGTACATATTGGACTTTCATTTATATGACTGATACAGACGATCTGAGCATTTATTAAATTAAGCTAGGTAAAGCCAATTTTTCTATTATGTTGTCGCAAATATTACACTATAGTATTTTTCTAGAGATGTGAGAGCAGAATTCACTTTTTTATTTCAAAAAGCCAAATAAAGGGTTGTGTAAACTTCCAACGGCTGCTGTAAAAATAACTATAAATTTAGTCACTTAAAGGAGAGAGAGCACATTTATTCTCTTACATTTCCAGAGGTCAGAAATCTAGAGAGGATTGGCCGGGCTGCTGCGTTCCTTTTGGAGGCGCGAAGGGCAAGCCCACGTCCTGGCGTCTTGCAGCCGCCAGGAGCTGCCTGCATCCCTTCACTTGGCCATGTCACTTGGTTGCTACTGTCCCCTCTCCTCTGATCTTTCCTCCTTTTTCCCTCTTGTAAGAACACTGTGATTACATTGGGATGATCCAGGATAATCTCCCCATATCAAGGTTTTAATTTAATTTAATTACATCTGCAAGTTGCTTTTGCCATATAAGTTAACATATTTGCAGGTTCGGGGGATTCGTATGTGTACATCTTCGGGGGCCATTATTTTGTCTGCCACAGTGGTACTCTAAAAATACGTGTTTATAAAAGATAAAAATACTAAATCTAAGAAGCAAATCTCTCTTAAATTATTGCCACTGTTATTTTATGTCAAAAACAATAGTCAAGATTCAAAAACTTTTTTTTTTTTTTTGGTCTTTTTGTGAGATCACTGTGGTAATCCGTTTAGGCAAAGTCGATTTACTGAAATCAACCTTGATGAGTTAAACTAGGGAAGAAGAGACATAATCATGGCTTATTTCAGGCCTTGTAAATCGTAAAGGGAATGATTTATCACTTCTTCTAACAACGACTAGAGGCAAGGGCATTTGTACAGGATATCGAATTTCCAGATGGAAGGAAAATGTGTGTGATTGGGGCTTTGAAAAAGATTGCTTTTTTTCTGACTTAATGGAGAACCCTGAAAAACCATCCTGTTCACATGACATTATTGGGTTCACGTGACTAAGGAAGCACTTGCCTCAAGTAATTATGTAAACAAGAAAACACAGTCACTTCTCTGAAAATATCCCAGAAGGTGTTTTTAAGGTGATTCACCTATATCTTGTAACTGCTATTTTCAAAACCTCCTGAGTGTTTCTCTGCCACTATGGCAATGCATTGCACCACCTTTAATAATAACGTTCTGCAGAACATGATTAATGAGTTTTACTCTTTTCCTTTGTCTGAAAAGAATAGAGTCCGAAGATTTAAATGGCTCTTTCACTTAAGCATGTAGAGTGGTTATTCTATTGTCACTCTTCAGTTTTGAAATGCTATTGTCAGGAATACGTTAAAACAACTACATGATTTTGAGAAGCGAGCATTGATCTGAGCATTGATCACAGTTTTGTAAAGTTAATGTCATAAGAAGGGCACTCATTCTAAAAGACTATAAACATACCGATAGATCTTCATCACAATTTTTGAGCAGAAGACAGAAAAGGAATTTCAGATACTTGAAGTCCTTTTTTGAGAGAGATTTTGTAGAGACCTAGGACAAGCCACATGCAGTGAAAACCACACGATATTGATGTGCAGAGTGTGTGGTCCATGTGCTGGAGCCAGTCAGGGTCCAGACAGTCGGAGTGGGGTGAGCCCTCTCCTGATTATATGCAGTGACACCCCCTCTGGATCTATTTTCCATTGGTGTATAATGTTCTTGACACATGATATGCCATTAATAAATATTTCTGAAAATAAAAGAAGGAATATAAAATTAGGGGGTGAAATTACTGGCTCTTAGATCACTTTCAGCTTTATTTTTGAATTAATGGTTCATAAATATAAGTGCATTAAGCTAAAGCCTCAGAATGAACATGTTTAATTTGTCTGAAAATAATTAAATTGCTAAAATTATGTAACTTAGTACCAACCATTTGTTTCTGATTTCTAAACCTCTCTATATAAGAGAGAAGTAATAATAAAGGCTAGAAAACAAAGGACAAATTTAAAAATAAATTTAATGTGACCTTTTGTTTCTTATTAAATAATATTACTGGATATTTGTCTAAAAATATAATTGATCAGAACTGATAAATATAAATGAAATATATCTGCTTGTCATCCTGATTTTGGCTACACAAATGTTTGTAAAGTTCAAATTTGTAGCAGGTGAGACATAATGCTATAGACACTGAGCTTTCTGAGGTCACTCAGATGACTGCCCAGGGCTCTGGGCCTTAAAGTCCAAGCAAAATGTGCCTGAATAGCAAGGGGGCTGTTTACATTTTTCTTAGACATCTTTGGCTGCAGATTTTTTTCCCCTAGCAAATTAGTTTGTTTCTGGATCACTTTAAAACGTTTCATATGTTTTCCCTTTTTTGTTCCATCACATGCCAAGAAAGATCTCCACCCCTTTCCTTAAATCACACACACACACACACACACACACACTCTCATAAGATCAAGTTCTCAGGCATACAAAGGTAAACTGGATGTTTTGGAGTGATGAAAAGGGTTTTAAACCACAGAGTGGGAAAATTGTAATCGTATACAAGACACTTCTTTAAAAAGAAGTGGGGGGGTTTTTAGTAGTTTCTGCCAACTTAGTCTCTAGCCTCATGAATTCTTATCGAAGCATCTCAAAGCCCTCTAGTCCTGTCCCCAAGCTCAGTTTGGGGCATATTTTTTTATATCAAAAGATTTGGTGAAATGCTTTATTAAACAATGGTCCTTCATTTCTGAACTCGCCTTTTTTCTCTTTCCCACTTGTCTCTACAAAGAGAAAGGAGTATATAGAGGTTTGTTTTCCCACTGATATAATTTTGCTTTCCCCCCACAAAAAACAGAGTCACAACAGGCAGTTTATGGATTAAAATTAGATTTCCATCTGTATTAAATAGTATTGGTTTAAGTTATGATACTGCCGTCAATGTTAGGTTATAACCAGTAATGATAAGAGAAAAAGCCTGGGAAATTCAACTGGTTCAGGGCTTGTGACAACACAAGACAGCTCTTTCCATGTTCTTTAATGAGAATAAAGATTAGGTAAAAATAATTGTGGGGACAGAGCCCCAGAGAGCAGGCTCTCGGCCTCAAGCAGAAAGGTGCTCGCTAGGGTAATAGATGGCCATCAGCTGTGACTGGTTGGCCATCTGCTGTAACCAGTTAGCCAATTAGCCACAGATATAACTGCCGTGACTGCATTGGTTGGTTGGTTGGCAGAAAAGTGGACGGCAGGTTGCGGATCGTGTGGCTCCTGCTTCCTGTGTCTCCACCCCAGCCGCCAGCGAGAATATAGTGGTATGACTCCCCTATCTATGGCTCCGTGGGTGTTCCTTTTTGGCCTCACCATGTCCTGTGTTCTTATGTGGGGAGCGGGACCAGAGACCCCCATGACCCCCTGCGTGACAATCATATTGTTCAGAACACTTGGAAAATTGAATAATAGAATACACATACAAGCCTAATAAAGACAGAAGTTAAGGCTGTTGGGCTGGGAGCTCTTAGAACTTGGTTGCTCACTCATGTTCCTCCTGCCATGTATACAGGAGGGTCGCCTGGTACAGAGAGCTCAGCTCTCTATCCTGGCTAGTAAAAGAAATATCACAGAGACTTGGCTTTCTGCTCACTAATACATTGCTTTGGGGTCCATGGTTACCAAGACAACAAGGAGCTGGGACCATTCTTTGGGTACATAAAAAAATCTGCCAGTGACAGTTGATAGTAGTTGTGAATTTCACAAGCTTCTCTCCAGGAAGGGGTGAATGTGGTATGATACATAGTAAATCAGGTATTAGATTATCTGTTCAAAATTCCTAAGGAGAGGTAAGGTAAATTACTTCTGCTGTATATTTACATATTAAATGATAGTCCTTAGTCTTGAAGGAGCTAATGCAATTTTCACAGGGAAACAAATTCAAATCCAAATAGTGGCTTACTAAAACAAGAAGCTTTTCTCAAGTGATTGTCGATTTGTGGCCTAGGAAAAGTCTTGTCTGCACAATTTCAGAATATGAAGTACTTTGACTCGATTTAAACAGCCTGTTTGAAATTAGGTATACAAGATTATTGAATTATTTGAATATTTATTTTTCATTGCATTGTTTTGTTGTCACTGAAATTTCACCTGAAATTTAACCCATAGACAAAACTGGTGAAAAAAGAATAGCATAGTGGTCACAACACCAGACGTGGGAGCAAGACAGCCTGGGTCCAAATCCTCCCTCTGTCAACCATTAGCTGTGTGATTTGGGGAAAATTCCTTAACATCTTACTTCACTTTTTCATCTGTAAAATGGCGATAATAACAGGGTTCTTCAGATGGTTGTTGTGAGGAAAAATGAATTAATAAATAAATTGTCTGGCAAATAGGAGCTTTAAAATATTTTCTGTAATCTGTTTATATGATATTTTATCTGTGAAACAATGATGTGCAGAATGTATGGAAAACGTGCTAATCTTAAACCATTTAGATTTCAAAATGCTCATTTTCTTTAAAAAATAAGACAGTGTTAATATGGAATTTTAATTAGATTATAAATTGAGTGAATTTTTACCCTTTGGTTATATTTCTAGTTGGAATAGCATGTAAAATACTTATTCATTTTAGCAATCATTATAGTATAATAAACATTGAATATACAAAATCTGTTAATTATCCACAGCTAAATAAATTCACAAAGCAGTGAGTAGAGTTCAGACTCTAGGGTTGCTTTCCTGATATTTATACTGTGTAAGGAAGAGTTGCTCATAATCTGTGTTTTTATTTGGAAAAATATTAATTTAAGAAATGGGAGAATGAAAAAAAATGAATGGCAATAAGTAATGAGGAAATTGGTTTTGCAATTCGTGGAAGAGAAACTATCTTTTTTTCTCTTTACTTTTAAAGTCTTATTACATTAACAGGAAAAACAGCTATATTTAAAGGATATTTGGTAAATACTTATAAGAGCTTTGAACTGTTGAGATAAAAATGACTACAAAGTTTCCAGGAAAGTTATTGATCTTGGAAAATTAACCCTGTGATAACCATTATAAAATTTCAAATTTACTAATATTTTTACTGTTTAAATTGAAATAAAACATAGTATGTTTTTAATGAATTTAGTTAATGGAAGTGCAAATGGGACAGTTAAATTGATGAAACATGTAGGTGTTCTTCATCATTACTGACTCATTCTACAGAATGAGAGGCTGAGCCTCTCATAACTTCCTTATCCTTTTTTATCTTGTCTTTGTTTGAGGGTAGGAGCTTCTATTTCTATTTTGTTTTGACCTCACCTACTAGATTCTCGCTACCAATGTCTACACTTCTCTGAGACTTTCTCATCATATTCTTACATCTTAAATTTCTTTTTTTCTAGCTATTATTTTTCATCTTTAAAAACTGCTCAAGACTTTTTGGAAATCTTCAGAAACATGTTTCTAAGTTTGTCTAAACCTCAAACTACCAAAGCAACTCCTTCCTTTTCTTTCCTGACAACAATCTTGTGGGGACAGATCCCCAGAGAGCAGTTTCCAGGCTCTCGGCCTCACGTGGAAAGGTGCTGGCTCGGGTAGTAGATGGCCGTTGGCTGTGGCTAGGTGGCCATCAACTGTAACCCTTGAGCCATTGGTCACTAATATAACTGACTGCCGTGGCTGCGCTGGGGAGTGGAGTCGAGGAGAGTTGAGTTGGTCGGTTGGCAGAAAAAGCGGACAGCAGGTCTCACGTCGTGCGAATCCAGTCTCCAGTGAGACTATAGTGGTATGACTCCCCTACCTATGGCTCCGTGGGTGTTCTTTTTTGGCCTCACCATGTCCTGTGTTCTTATGTGGGGAGCAGGAGCTGAGACCCCGCAGGACACCCCGCGTGACAAATGGCACAGCGAGCAGGGTATGGTGCTGGCCGAAACTCACCGAAGCATGGTGGCAGTTTATGCATACAAAAGTTCAGCTTCGGGAGGCCCGTGAGGAGCGACACCGGGAACGGGAGGCACGGTCCGCCTGGGAGACTCAAGCCTCCAGCTGGCACACCTGGCTATGGACGGCGTTGCCTTCCTTTTGGTGATCTGCTACGGCCTTAGGATCCGATGGTTGTGGACATCTTACACGGAGGCCTCCACCCACTCAGACACCTGGCACAGTGAGCAAGATTCCGACCAGGTAGGAATGGAGTCTGACTCTGGGCAGGAGGACGTGTGGTCCCCACACAGTGTGTGGTGTCCGGTGGCCACTGTTCTCAGGAGTTGGATGCCCAAGGAGGGGTGGGAGGACATGGACGGCTCTCCGGCCAGCATGGAGAGGGCCCTGCAGGCTCTGGCTGAGCGGTTGCCGGAGGAGGAGAAGGCTACAGCCGGCCACGTGGGCTGGCTGTTCCTCACGACCTTGAGTCTCAACACGGAAAATGCGCTTAATGAAATGGCCCAGGTGCCGGACCAGGTGTCCCGGTTGGAAGCGCTGGAAGCTCGCATCCGCTTGTTGGAAGCGGGGCCCCACAGTGGAGACTCTGAGGCAGAGGCAGAGGCAGAGGAAGCGAGTGGAGACAATGTAGCTCCCAACCCCCAAGCCCGGCCAAGCTTGAAGCAAAGAGTAAAACGTGAGTAACCTTTGGGCCCCGGGGGAGTTGCTGCCCGCAACCCAGCTGTGACTGAGTTCACAACCTACACCCCATACACTTCCACTGAGTTGCAGGAGCTGGGGAGACGGTACCGACAGCACCCTGGACAGCCAGTCTCGGCTTGGCTACTACGTTTATGGGATGAGGAGGCAGACAATATTCTCTGCTCCCCAGGCGAGATGGAAAAGCTAGCCTTTGTGACAGTGCATCCGTCCTTGCGATAAAGGTTACAGAACTGCCATAGATTGGCCCACGACCAGGGCAACCACACTCTAATGGAGTGGCTCACTGCTGCGGTAGGCACAGTGTGGGGACAGGCTGGCGAGCTGCCAGACACTGTGAGTCAATGGCAGTCATATACGGAACTTACTCAAATCATCCGTGAAATGGGTATGAGACATGCTATGTTCAACCCTAATAGGCAGGGGCTGGAAGACGAGCTTTTCATAGCCAGCGTGAGAGATCTGGTTTTGGATACTGCACCTGCGAGTGCTTTTGGATCCTTGGTTGCCATTCTTATGCCCTATGTGGGGCAGCAGATCCATGAAGTTACAACTGCCATGGCCACCCTAGAGGATGTTGAAAGCCGGAGGCGAAGGAAGTTAAGACAGGAGGTCCATGTAGTTGAGATCTGCAAGCCCAAATCAAAAGTAAAGGGGCGAGGTCGCGGGCCTCAGAGAGTAACACGCGCACAGATGTGGTGTGATCTCGTGGCAGCAGGGGTCGATCGGGAGAAAATAGACCGACAACCCAATGCACTCCTGCTGGAACTTTGGAAACAGTTGCGTCAGGAACAGCAATTCCAGAGAAGCCTAAAGGAGAAGTCTGGGAAAGCGCGACCTGAGTCCCTCCAAGACTTCATGTGGCTGCTTGAGGACAACTCCTTTCAGCTTGATTAGGGGTGGGGTGAAGGTACCCGGTCAGAGGGGACGAGCAGGGACCGGAGGCCCCACGTGGAACTGTCCATACATTGGTCCCCTTCTAATGTGCAGAGGGTTTTGGCCCTAATTGACACTGGCGCAGACTGCAGTCTTGTTTATGGGAACCCAGAACTGTTCCCTGACCAGCAATCTGCATTGATGGCTACGGGGGAAAGACTGTGACTGTGAAAGCCGTCTCCTTACCACTGGGTACAGGAAGGCTTTCCCCTCGTACCTACAAGGTGTATGTCTCCCCCATTCCAGAGTATATTCTAGGGGTGGACGTGATACATGGCCTCAGCTTACAGATGTCGGTAGGAGAGTTCTGTCTCCGGATCTGGGTGGTGAAAGCGGTGACACGTGGGCATTCTCACCACCCTCCTCAAGTGTTGCCACAGCCCTGGCGCGTGGTTACAGTGCGACAGTACCACCTGCCAGGAGGGCAGGAGGAGATTGGTCGTACAATATTGGAATTGGAGAAGGCACATATTGTGAGGCCAACGCACAGTCCCTTTAACTCCCCAGTATGGCCCATCAGGAAGCCAGATGGGATCTGGCGAATGGCTATGGACTGCTTGACTGTTTGCTTGGGAGCGTACCACCATGTAGTGGAACTGGTGGATGTTTGCTTTTGCGTCTCGACCAGCCGCCGTGGAGAATATGTGAGAAAGACTGGTGGTACACTGAGAGCCCTGGCTGAGTCCAGGGACTCTGGCTGTGCCCAGAGAGAGTGGCAGTGCCCTGAGAGGCTCTGGCTATGCCCAGGAGTCTGGTGTACCCTAAGAAGCCCAGGAAGTCTGGCTGTGCCCAGAAGTACTGGTGGTCCTGAGAAACCCTGGCTGTGCCCAGAAAGCCTGGCTGTGTCCAGGATATTGCATTCACCTCCAGGCTCCTCGCACAGGGTCCCTCGTGGAAGACGCTTGTCATGTAACTTGTGAGTCGAGACCCTGTAGGGGTGGAGTGTGGGGACAGAGCCCCAGGGAGCAGTGTCCAGGCTCTCGGCCTCACATGGAAAGGTGCTGACTCGGGTAGTAAATGGCCATCGACTGTGATCAAATGGCCATCAGCTGTGGCTAGTTGGCCGTCAGCTGTAACTCTTGAGCCATTGGGCACTAATATAACTGCCGTGGCTGCGCTGGGGAGTGGACTTGAGAGGGAGTCGAGAAGAGTCCGTCGGTTGGCAGAAAAGCGGACAACAGGTCACACATCATGTGAATCCAGCCTCCAGTGAGACTATAGTGGTATGACTCCCCTACCTATGGCTCCGTGGGTGTTCCTTTTTGGCCTAGCCATATGCTGTGTTCTTATGTGGGGAGCGGGAGCTGAGACCCCGCATGACAAATCTAATGGGCATTCTACAGCCTTTGCCTCCATTCTCACTTCTCCTTTGCTCCTTACCACACTGTGATTGATTTCCCATCACTGTTGTAACTGCTTTCGTGAGTCACCACAGAGCAGCCTATGACAATTAGATGGCCTCTTATAATCTGGAATCTACTCATTCTCTCTGCTGCATTGGACAAACTTTTTTTTTAATTGAGATATAATTGACATATAACATTATGTAACATTAAGCTGTACAATGTGATGATTTGGTGCATTCATATATTGCAATATGATTACTACCACAATGTTAACTAACACCTGTGTTATATCATGTAATTAGGATTTCTTTTTTGTGGTGTGAACATTTAAGATCTAGCCTCTCAGTACTTTGAAGTATATAATGCGGTACTGCTAACTGTAATCACTGCTGTACATCAGATCCCAGAACTTATTCACCTGCTAGTTGGAAGTTGGTCTCTGGAACATCTCCCAATTCCCCTCCCCCCCGGCCTCTGGTAAAGACCACTCTACTCTCTGTTTCTATGAGCAAAAAGCTTTTTACATGGCTTCTTTGTTGAGATCTAGTATGTCTATCTTACCTCTGTCAGTAATTTTTGTATCTGTCATTCCTCCTAGTGTCCCTAAAACGTTATTTTCCCCTAGGAATTCACCTGCATGTCTTAGAAGATGCACAGACATTACTGAACTTAAGCTAAGCTCATTTCTTTCCTTTGCCCCGTTTGCCTCTCTCCCATTTTTCCCTCTCCCATTGTGACCTCACAACCTATACTCTGGTTTAGCCAGCACCCTCAGGAGCGTCTCACGCACTCGCTTCTGGTGAGTTAGTCATGACTCTCAGCACCAGGTCTTCTCTTCACTCTCTGCACACTTCACCCTCAGCAACAGCCTTCGCCAGCCCTCTCTCTGTCTACATTGCCGTAGGTAAAATTTAGAAGTTTCCTATGACTCTTCCAAGAAATCTTCTAATATTTTGGCTGGCTGGCTGATTCATTCACTTTTCTTGATTGCTGACTTTGTCCTCTACAGGCCCTTCAGAGCCACTCTTCACACTCTCTCTTGCTTCTGTAGCCATCAACACCCAGAGGAAGTAAATGCCAGCACCCTTTGCAGGGACCTCTAGGCAGCCCTCTGCCATTGTCTGACTTAAGTTTCTGCATGCAGCACTGGTGAGAGGTGATGCTGCTGTGATTCTGTGGATGAAAAAGGGGCCACACACTAAACCTGACGAGCTCAGGGGAAGCCAGCATGGCAGGCCCTACAAACGCAGGCACTGGAAATAACCACACAGGATGGTCTGACCATGAAAATTCCTAACTAAAAGCGGGTCATGACGGGAAGTCACATCCTTGGCCTGTAGCTCACTTGACAAAGGCTAGTCTTTATCTTAAGTGAGCCTGTCTGTTGTCTTTTTGCATCTAAGATAACAGACCCTTGGAATGTCAGAGTTGTCCGTTTTTCCAGATCCCTCAGGGCACCAGAGCAAAAGACACAGATCCCCTCGATGTTTTATTGTTCCCCAAATACCATCCTATGTACTATAAATGTTAATTATTGTCTGTCCTGTATCCACCGATTAAAGAAGTAGGTATCTCTTCATTTTACTTTTTATCCAATCCCAGAGGTATCCCCGCTTTACTTTCTCCTGCCCCCTTAATCTACCACCATTGGACTTCATGTAACCCTACTTTCATCTTCTCTTTTGATTCTACTGTACAAAATAAGCTGCAAAATTGCCATTCTCTGGAGCATTTTCTTAATCTGTTGAGATTTTGCCTCCTGGCAATTGTCTCAGTTTGGCTCAAATACATTCATTAAAATTTTCTACAAGTTTGGACATTTCTTATGTCTACAATTTAAACCCACATCTGTCTGACTCCCCCAAAGATACTGCCTTTCTGAAAACAAAATTCACTTATTTTCATTGAACAAAAATTGAGGCTAGTAAAAATTCTCTTCATCTTTGTAAAGATTACATATTTTTAAATCTGAAATATCTAAAGGCATGTTGCTTTGACTCTTTAGAATAAAAATGTTCAAGTCACTTGTAAGATACAAGACATTCTGTGCTGGAGAAGAATTAAGTCAATGTATTAATTTTGCATAGTGATGGTAGGATGATCTACTCTGTTTTCTTGATAATGAGAAGAAAACATAATGTTTTCTGCTTGAAAAAATTATTTTCCTTAGTTCTCCATTTCTTTGACCCTTGACAGTTAATTGTTACCTTGTGTTACCTTCTGAATATATGAACATAAATAATTACCAAAGTATATAGGAAAATTTGCAAAGGTGCTTTTAAAATCATACACTATAGATTAAAATAGCTGCTGCTAAACATGCATAAAAGCTTGTTCTTCTGGATTACCTTAGAGCATGGCCTTCCTGTTGCCTCCAGGTCTGATTCCTATTCATCTAGCTGTTTTCTTTATGAAAATATCTGAGTTATTGATATAAATATTAGAAAGAAATAGAAACAGCCATTTTGATAATCACAACAAGACAAAGATTACTCCAACGTTTCTTTTCACCTTGCAAAAATTTTGAAAAAATATTTTATTCTCTTCCTTTAGAACTCAGAACTCAGACAACTTCATTTATACTTGACTATGTTTTTAGGAACCTGTTTTAAAATGCAGTAAACATATTTTCTGCATTAATGTGCCTACTGAACTTATCATAATTCCATGACTACACAGGACCACTTAAAGATATTCTGTTATCCTCTGGATATTTATAATTACATAAATATATAATTTATAATTAAAGGCAGACTGTAAAATATTAAAATATATTTTAACATATAGCACACATTTTATTTTGTAAGACTCATAATACATGAGAATATGTTTTTTAACTAAGAAAAGTTGATTAATAGGAGAGAAAGTTCTCTTTGCAATCTCAGTGCCGTTAGATGGTCATCAGGTGTGCAGCCACAGTTACAATTTTGAACTTATTATGTCCTATTTATTAATTCATTTATTAATTTATTTATTCCCACCCACTTTGGACAACTGAATTGTCCAAGAGAAACAGAATCTCTTATACGAAGCTAATGTATACTTGTCTAACATAAACTTTCAATTTTTCACTTTTGGGGTTCTTATTTATCAATTCATTTACACACACACACACACACTGAATGTATATGAAATTTTAGGAGCTATTCTAAACACTGGAGACACGATGTTGCAAAGCACAGACATGCTGCCTGCTCTCAGAGTCGGAGAGGAGTAAAGTAGTATTAATCACAGGGAATGTCTTTTAGGTTATTTGAAGGCAGTAATACCTAAACAAAGGAGAGAGAAAGTTTTGCAGGTAGAGGGAATGGAATATGCCAGGGCCCAAAGAAGAGAAAGTATGGTTAACTCATAATGGTGCATCATGGTTAGCTATGGGAGTTGGGGACAAACAGGGTAAGTCTTGACAGATTTCAAACCATATTTCCATGGACATAAGGAAGCATTAAAGGAGAATAGCATTAAGAAGAGAACATAATCATATTTATATTTTAGAAAACTGAAACTAACTTCAGTGGGTGAAAATCGTTAGTGGGATGTAGGAAAGATGGACAATAGTTAAACAGGATTCATTGTGATACAGCCAGAATCTTAGACGAGTGGTAGTGAGATGAAAGGGAAAGAGAAGATACGTGGGGTCACAATCAGTGAGACAGTCTGAAGAGTTATGATAATGGTAGGCAACATTATGTGCTGTGCATCTGGAGCGATTGCTCTTCACATAGACCAGCAGGCCACATGTAGACCTCCACAGGACATCCAGGTTTCTAGTTTGAGTGACTGAGGAGATGTAATACTATTCAGTGAGTTAGGCATAATAGGAAGAAATATAGTATTGGTGGGAGGGAGATAAGGAATTCGGTTTTGGACATGCTGATTTTGAGGTGACTATGGGATATCAAATGGTTCAATATGTAGTGGGATATATAAGCCTGGAACTCATGACATTAGTTGTGGATCTGACAATATCAACATGTAGACAATAATTAAAGATAGCAGAATAGATGAGCATCTCAATGAGAATATGTAGAGTGAGAAGAGTTGAGTAGCAAAACACCCCTTTTAAGGGAAGGAAAAGAAGAGTAGAAAAGGGGAGAGAGAGACAAGATGGCAGAGTAGATAAACGCTGTATTTGCCTCATCCTATGAGCACATTAAATTTACAACTAAATTATAGAACAATCAACCTGAAGAAGTATCTGAAGTCTAACTGAACAGAAGTTATAGCTAAGGATATAAAGAAGTAGTCACATTGAGACTGGTCAGAAGGGCGGAGATGCAAAACAAGCTGGCCCCAAACCTCTGTATGCCAGATAAACAGTGGCATGGATATCTCAGCTCTGGAGGTTCCCCCCAAAAGGAGCGAGGGACCTCAGCCCCATACCAGGCACCCCAGCCCAGAGTACCAGTGCTGGGAGGAGGCCCCATAGCATCTGGCTGTGAAAAATAGTGGAGATTCTGACTGTCTGGGTGGGATGGGAAGCAGAGGGAAACCAGATGTCCTCTTAAAGGGCCCATGAACAGACTCATTCACTTGCAGGTACTCACCCTGGGCTCCAATGGAGGGAAATTGACTTGGGGGATGTCAGAGATGCAAAGGAAGAGACTGAGTTGTGTGACTTCAGGGTGAGGACTGGAGGTATATTTGCCATTTCCCCATGTGTGGGGTTTTCTCCCATGGAGGTGGCAGGCAGGCACCATCTTTCCTGTGTTGAGCCCTCACCCCACATCCATGGCGAAATCTGAATCTGATTGGTCCAGTGAGGTCTGTTTGCTCCACCCTTGTCTTTCACTGAGACCCCGCCTTACCCAACTTCCATACCACAGGAGGTTTCATCAGTAGCTGAACCTTAGAGGGGCTGGAAGCTGTCAGCAGATCCCTAGTGTCTTGGCTTTTTGTGGAGCTACCCCAGACCCAGTACTGGAAGCAGATGTCCTCAGTTCACAGAGTGGCCTCTCCCACATGCCTCAGGTCCAGCACAGGCAGTGACCAACCATGGATTGCTTTGTAGCTTCTATTAGGTACCCCCCCCAACTGGTCACAAGCAGTAGGTGACCTGGGCCTGCACTGAAGCCCCTCCCATAAGGCCCAAGAACCAACATACTTGGAGGTTGTCTTCATACCACAGCAGAGCACCACCCAGTTAGCCCCACAAAGGGCAGTCTCAACAGGCACCAGAGCCTGCTGGGATGAATCCCACTCAATGGGGTAAGCCACCCACACAGCAGCTTGTAAACTGTGGACATGGCCACACCCCACAGTTAGTCAGCCTGAGGGTCAATCCCACCCACTAACATGCCAATAGCACTCAAGGCTCAACTATAGCAGGAGGGCACACACAACCCACATAAGGAACACTCCTGGAGCACCCAGTGCAGGTGACCAGGGAGACTGTGCCACTTGGCCCGAAATGGCACGTACTACATAAATCTACCTGGGCAAGACTGGGAGACATAGCCGTTCTACCTAATGCATAGAAACAAACACAGAGAGGCAGCCAAAATGAGGAAACAAAGAAATATGTCCCAAATAAAAGAACAGGATAATACTTCAGAAAAAGCACTAAACAAATGGAGGCAACCTACTAGAGACAGAGTTCACACACTGTGATAAAAACTTTGCATGTATTATTTCTTTTCATTCTACAATGTCAATATACGAGATATTATCCCCATTTTACAGATAAAATTTAGGTAAACTGGCCCCTGTCACAGAGATGATAGGGATATATGATCCTAAGGTCTACGTTATTCCTCTCTGAAAGCACTGGGAAGATAGATTAGTAGCATCAAGCCTCTCTTAACATTTATAATAATTGGGTCAACTACAGTGCTGGTTTGGCATATCTGCACTTGGGCATAAAAAATCACTCACACTTAATTTTTGCTTTGCTTTGCTTTGCAGAACATGACCTATTCTAGGAATAAGTGTCCTTTTTGAAGTTTGTGCTGAGGACAATGAATTAAAAAGGAAGACGTTGAACAAAATGATACTGTGTGACCTAGATTCTACCAAAGGAAGCTACCTTCAAGAGCTTAAAATTAGGCAGCAAAATTTTGCTTTAAGCCTTATCATGGCACATGAAAATATATCTACAGGGTAAATATTCAAAAATTAACTAATAAAACAATTTGTTTGATTTCTATCATTGAAGTTATGTCAAAATGTATCAAGGTCATAGTTTTATGTATCTGATATAGCAGGGAAGATGTTAAACCATTGGCAAACTACTCAATTTAGTTTTTGACTGACCAATTTGAAGTTTGGTAAAAGAATATGTTCCCCAGTGGGTCTGATTGTGCTGAACATTTCAGTTTTTATTGAAGATTTAAAGGTGATGGGATTGAACAGAGTAAAGAATTGAAATCTTGATTTGCCCTTCATAATGCTTTATAGTGAAGGGGACAAATTCATCTGACACAGGTAGAAACAGGAAATATACATGTCATGACCAATTTGAAGTATTAAAATTAAACTGTCTTATTTTTTTAAAATGCTAGTCAAAATAATTAGATTTGAGAAAATCAGCATTTGATTATTTCCCTAATATTATTTACTCTATAATTTTGTGAAAACTTGGCATCTAAAACTCCACTCTGAAAGTGAGAGGAATACATGAGTTATTCCGATGACTTGACATTCCCCACAAGTAAACTATTTGTCCTCTTTGATCTCTGGATGTATTTCCCTTAGTGCTTTCCACAGCTGCCCTTTCTCCTGCCAAGGTTAATGATTTCTATTTTTTACAAACACTGATAAGAACTGATCAGTTGTTATGCCAATCCTTTATTCAAAATGTATATGTATATTTATATTTATTAAGTACATACTCTGTACTGGTGACAGAAAGAGGAAATACACAGATTCTGTCTTTTAGAAGGACAGTTTGTTAGGAGGAACAGAGTAAAGGAAATTACAACAAGTAGAGAGGAGCCCATCCAGGCCCATTCACATGTTTTATGGGTGACAGAGAAAACATGCTTTCCAATGGTTTACTGTATACAAATGACAATAATAGTAAACATTTATTGCTCATCTACTATGTCTAAAGGTACCAGGTAAAGATACTCTTCAAAGTGACTTACATGCATTCTTTCATTTAAATCTCACAAAACTAGAGGTTAGAAATTATTTTCATCTCCCCTTTGTAGTCAGAACAGTTTCCCAAAGTTATGTTGTGAGTGAGTGAAGTAAGTGTGAAATAAGCAGAAGAGGATGCAGGTCTGTCACCGCACAGATAGAGCTGGCTCAGGGCAGGGCCCTATAGTCCCATAGTCAGTGGAGAAATTGCTCTGCTCAGCGCATGGCATTTGATAGTGTGTTTTCTGTGTATTTCTCTAGATTTCTTTCTTACATTATGTTCTGCTTCCTCTATTCAAGAGTGAATTTCTTGAGAACATCACACATTTATTTTGGTTGGTAGTATCTCTTCCCAGTGCTCATATGTGAGAGAGGGCTAAGCATATGGATTTGGTTCATTAACTTTGATTACTAATTAAACCTGGGAAAGAAGGATTTAAAAAATGAAAAGAGATCAATTATTGGTGAAGATGATGAAGTAGATAGGAAAAATGTGAAGAAAAGTTATTAAAGTTGGAAATTTAAAACATAAAAATGATTCCCATTATGGATCAGACTTACACTTTATCCAGCTCTAGTTCTGTTTTTAACACAGGCACAAAGGGCCACACTATGATTAAAAAAAGAGGATTCTTGTTTTTTATTAATTTGAAAGATTAGAAACATTTACAAAACCCCAACTTTGTGAGATTTGTACATTAGGATTTTGTAGTAAGCAGAATTCTAAGACAACCCCCCCCAAGACTGTTTGTACCCTGGTATACACACACCTTCCAGTTATTCAATTAAACATGAATATAGGTAAAGTAGTGAAGGGATTTTGCAGAAGTAATGTCTCAAATCTTTAAATGTTCTTAAGATTGGGAGCTTATCATTAGTGGGTGTAATCATGTGAGTCCTTAAAAGGCACTTGGCTCTTCTTGGAGAGAAATTGGAAGTGTCAGAGGGAGTGGATGCAAGGGAGGTTCTCCTGCTGGCTCTGAGGATGGAGGGTGCTATGTGGCCGGGAAAGATGGGTCATCTTCTGGAGCTGACAGGGACTGCCAGATTGTAGCCAGCAAGAAGTTGGGGACCGCAGTCCTACAGCTGCAAGGACTGGAATGAGTGTGGCAGCAGATTCTTCTCCTGGGTCTGATAAAAACCACAGCCTGGCTGACACCTTGAGAGTGAGTCCTGAATGGCAAGCCCAACCAGGTTGCTCCTGGACATCTGACCCACGGGACGAGGAAAAAATCAATGGGTATTGTTTTAAGCTGCCAGGTTTGTGGTAATTTGTTACACAACAATAGAAAACTAATACAGGTTTTTTAAAAATCCGTTTGTGCTACTTATTGTGATGATTTTTAAAAGTTTATTTCACACTATAGAAACTAATGTTGGCTATTTACTATCCAAAACTAGCTCTTATTTTCAATTCATGTGATTAGTACTGATGACTTAGGAAATGAATTATTCATAGCACTGAATATATTTGTTAAACCTTTGTATTTTCCAAGCCCAAGAATCCTAATCACTTCTGTTTGCATACAGCAGTGCATCCATCTCCTTAATTATTTTAGCTAGTCTTTTGAAAGTATTTTTTCCTGAAGAGCAGTGATTAGATCTGTATAGGAACACATGTGGTAGACAAATCAGGACTTTGTATAAAGGCAGTGTTGTCCTTCTAAAGTAAAGAAAGAAATGGAGGTTTAGGCGATTATATATAAAATAAGTGGTAGCCCAGTTCCTGTCAAAATCACATTTACTATAAAACATGTTTTGTACATAGTACATATATGCTTTATACTTACTGTTGTGCTTTGGGTAGGAAGTATCTGTCTGTGAAGGCTTTCTCCATCAGACTGTGGAGTGAATAGTTCAAATGCAAAGACTAGTGTTAATGGCCAACTCTAAAAACTAGCATTGAAAACTTGAGGAGACATCTCCTTACTCTATATCTCAAAAAAAAAGCAGAGAGGTCTAATCTGTATCAAGAACCTGCATTTGTTCACTTTAGAAAGCTGTGCAGGAATTACTGTGGAGCTGGTGCCCAAGCCTGGGTGCTTTTGGTTCTGTGGATTCTCTCTGTCATTTCTGTCGTGCGTGAATGTGCTTCCCAAGAAGGGGAAACCTCTGGAAAGAGCTCAGAAGCAGAATGCAGGCTGCTTCAGTTTGCAGAAACCCTACGTCTTCAAGGAGTGGGGCAAAACAAGTAAAGTCCACAAGCTCATTTGTGGTCCAGCTCAGCTCAGTAGGGTTGAAGCTCATAAGAGTCCTTCAGTAAGAGTTCAATGGGTGATCAGGACCGGGGCTCCCAAGAGACCTCCCACCGAAGCTGGACGACTTTCTAGGACTCATAGGACTCAGCATATAGTTACACTTGTGGCTTTTTTTTTTTTTTTTTACAGTGAAAGAATACTAAACAAAATTAGCAAAGGGAAAAGGTGCATGAGGGGAAGTGTGGAGAAAATGAGGCACAAGGTTTCATAGTGCTCTCCCAGGGGAGTCACACGGGATGTGTTTAGTTTTCCCAGGAATGAGTTCCGATGACACATGTGAAATGTTGTCTGCCAGGGAAGCTCCTTAGAAACTCAGTTTCTAGGGTTTTTTGTTGTTGTTGTTTTATTGGGAATTAGTCACTTAGACAGCTTTTGCCTGGCATTCCAAACTGCCAGAAGGAAAGCAGGTGTTTAGCATAGACCATATGGTTTGTACAATCAGTTTAGGCTCAGTGAACCACTCTTATCAGTTAGGGTAGTGAGAATTCTCCCCAAATCTAAATTCCCAGATGCCAGTTGAGGATCAACCTTGCAAACAGGTCTTTCTAAAGACAACAATCTCTCAGGCCTGATGTGTGAACTCTTTTCTGCAGAACGCCAAAGTAGAGATTTGGAGCCAAAGGCCTATCCAGTGTATCGTTTGTTAATACCCTTAGGAATGGAGCATGTTGCTTGGTAGACAGAAAAGCATGTGAATATTTTTATGTTTTAGCCCCTTGCAACTAAGAATGAATAAATCTATTTCCAAGGAAGGGTATGAGAGATTAAAATGGATGTATCCATGTCCTTCAAAGTTCTGAATAAGCCTATTCGAATATTTTTTTATAAAGTGCCTACTATGTGTTAGGCATGTTCTTGGTACAAAATTATGGCTTGAGCAAGAGAGAAAAAATAATCTGCCCTCTGGACCTCATATTATAGTGAGGGGAGATAGACAAATACAACTAAATAGATAAGTGATAATTACTAAGAATAACAATAGATCAGAGAAGAAGGATAAGGGACTGTAGGATGGTAGGGGGTATATTTTTAAATGGTTTGTTTTTAGAAGAACTTATTAATAAGGTGACGTTAAGCAAAGACTTGAAGAATGCAAGAGAGTATAAGCTATGTAGCTGTACAGGGGGAAAGCATTTCCTATAGAAGGAACCACAAGTGCACGTGCAAAGGCCTGAGTGTCTTCAAGGACGAACAAACAGGCAGTATAGCTGAAGTATAGAAAGCCAGGGAGATAAGAAATGATGCAAGGACCAGAAGGTATAGAGCCTTGGAGGTAGTTGTAAGGACTGGCTTTGACCTTGAGTGAGATGGGAGCTCATTAGATGGTTTTGAGTGGAGAAGTGACATGACCAAACTTTGTTTAAAAGAACAGCATGGCTGCTGTGCTGCAGGCAATGGTGGAAACGTAATCAATTTAGAAGCAAATGCACTGAGATGCTGATGACTTGGACCAATGAGATCATTTGGACGTAGTGAGATGTCATAAGATTTGGGAAGCATTTTGAAGGTAAAGTCAAAATTTTGCTGATGGACTGAATATGAGGTACAAGAAAAAGAGAAGAGTCAAAAATGATGCCATCATTTTTGGTATGAACAATTGGAAGAATAAAATTACCATTTACCAGTGCAGCATGTTGTGGGTGCATACGTAGAAGTTTGATTGTGAACAGCATGTGATGCTAAAAAGATACATACACGTGAAAGTACCAAGTAAGCACTTAGAAATAAAATCCTGGATGCAGGGGACATGTCTGGGCAGAAGATAGCATTTGGGGAATTGTGAGCCAATAGATGTTATTTAAATCCATGCCTTATGATGAGATCACCAAGTGTGAGTTTAGACACAGAGAAGGTCCAAGGCATTCCTTATTCAAAAGCCAGAGCATTCCTTATTTAAAAGCATTCCTTGTTCAAAAGCCAGAGAGACTGGCAACAGAGACTAAGAAGCAACCACCTGTGAGGGAGGAGGACAGCTAAGAGAATGTGGTATCTTAGAAGACAAGTGAAGGAAATCTTTGCAGAAGGAAGGAGTGCTCAACCTTATCAGTCAAGTAAAATAAGGAGAGCAGCCATTGGATTTTCCAAACCAGGTGGTAAACTTAACAGAGGACTAGTTTTGATTGGTGTCTGTCAGTTTTACGTAGTTGCTGAGAACACAATCCACTCGTAGCTACTTAAATAAAATTATCAGGAGTAGGAGCAGCTCTGGGAGCTGGATTCCACATGAGCCTCAGAGAACTCCATCTTTCTTATGGCTGTGGATTGACACAGTTTATTTGGAGCAGAATCTACTGCATAGCATCACTGGATGCAATCTTTTGGTTTATGTCCGTACCGCTAATTGCCTCAGTAGCCCAGATGTTTGATTCCTGAGAGACGAACTTGAATTTTCAGTTAACTTCATACCAGGGTATAGATCTTAAAACATAAGTCACAACTGGCCTATAGAGTGACTTCCTTTCGTTTAGATTTCCATCTCCATGTGGTCAGTTGGAGTGATGAAAGCTGGAACCACATGATAGGAATATGGAAATAGGCAGAAGGTGTGCATGAGGCTGGCACTATGACATCCTCTGAAAGGCTTACGGAAAATCCAGTGCCATTTTTAAATTTCATCATTCTGTTAATATTTTATTTGCTTGTGACCCGAGCTGTTGGATGAAATAAAATTACTCTTAATTCTTGCCATTAAGACTCTGGAATTATAAGCTTGGTATTCATTTGTTGATGGACCCCATTTAGCCCTACCCGTATAATATTAAATTGTCTTTGGTTACCACATTTTTGTATCCTAGAGAATTTTCCAGATGTATTTGTAGCAAGTCATTGAAGATGATGTCTTTATCTAGACTGATGGAAAGTATGGCAGGTCTACCACTATTCAGGCCTCTTCAATACAGGAAAATAATGAATGTTTCTTTAGTTTTGCTTGTGTTGTACCAAATTGACCAAATTAATTTTTCATCAAGTTTTTGTAGCACTTATCTTCAAATTTAAGGACTTTCTTAAAAGACGGAGCAAAATACATACATGACTTGCACAGAACGTAAGATCAGATGCCTAATTCCTTAACTCTAGTTAAAACACAGAGATAGGCATGGACAATTGGCTGAAATAACTTTTAAATAATTGTGTGATTCAGTTAGTGATTGGAACAGACTTAAAGGCTTTATAGCTTATGTTAAATTATAATAAAATTCTAATGCTTTAAGAAGCTATTTAGAAAGAGTTCTTTCTTTCTGTACTTTTTTTTGTGTGTGACTCCTTTGTTCTGGCATTACCAGAGACTTTTTATTATTATTATTAAATTTATTGGGGTGACAAAGGTTAGTAAAATTACATAGGTTTCAAGTGTACAATTCTGTAACACATCATTTATATATCACATTATGTGTTCACTACCCAGAGTCAGTTCTCCTTCCATCACCATATATTTGACCCTGTTTACCCTCATCTAACATCCCTCTTCCCCTCTTATCCTCTGGTAACCACTAAACTAGTGTGTGTGTCGATGAGTTTTTGTTTCTTATTTGTTTGTCTTGTTCCTTTGTTGCTTTCAGTTTTATATCCCACATGAGTGATGTCATATGATTCTCGACTTTTTCTGTCTGACTTCACGTAGCATAATAATCTCAAGAGCCATCCAAGTTGTGGCAAATGGCAGTATTTCATCTTTTCTTATGGCACAGTAGTATTCCATCATATATATATATATATATATATATATATATATGCCACATCTTTTTTATCCAATCATCTATAGAAGGATAGTTGAGTTCTTTCCATGTCTTGGCCACCATAAATAATGCTGCAATGAACATTGTAGTATATACATCTTTCAGATAAATGTTTTTAGATTTTTTTTAGGTAGGTACCCAGCAGAGAGATTGCTTGGTCATGTGGTAATTCTATTCTTCTTCTTTTTTTTTTGAGGAACCTCCATAGGTTCCTTTTTGAGTAAACTTCCATAGCGGCTGTACCAATTTACATTCCCACCAAGAGTGTATGAGGGTTCCTTTTTCTCCACAGCCTCTCCAACTCTTATTTGATGATGGCCATTCTAACCGATGTGAGGTAATATCTCATTGTGCATTTCTGTAATAGCTAGTGAAATTGAGCATTTTTTAATATATGTGTTGGCCATTTGCATGTCTTCTTGGGAGAAGTGTGTGTTCAGGTCCTCTGCCCATTTTTTAATTGGATTGCTTGTGTTTTTGTTGTTGAGCTGTATGAGTTCTTTATATTTTTTGGATATTAGCCCCTTATCAGAAGCGCTGTTTGCAAATATCTTCTCCCATTCAGTTGGTTGCCTCTTTGTTTTGTTGATGGTTTCTTTTGCTGTGCAGAAGTTTTTTAGTTTGATATAATCCCATTCATTTATTTTGGCTTTTACTTCCCTTGCCTTTGAGGTCAAATTCATAAAATCCTCTTTGAACCCAAGGTCCATAAGTTTAGTACCTATGCTTTCTTCTATGCACTTTATTGTTTCAGGTCTTATGTTTAGATCTTTGATCCACTTTGAGTTAATTTTTGTGTATGGTGACAGATAGCAGTCTAGTATCATTTTTTTGCAGATGGCTTTCCAGTTTTCCCAGCATCATTTATTGAAGAGGCTGTCGTTTCTCCAGTGTGTTTTTGACTTCTTTGTCAAAAATTAACTGCCCAGAGTGAGTTTTTTTTCATTAGTTACATTTGTAAATGTTAGATTAGACCACTTCTTATGCCTTCATTTTTGGATTTTAACCTATTATATTGTGAGTCCTCCTCTAAATTGCAACCTTTAATTATTACTGTAGTATTGATTTCTTGAAGCCTTTGGGCTATAATTGATCTTTACATTTAAAAAGAGAAATTTCTAAAAAGAAGGTGATAGAGATGAATATATTAAATTGCAAAAGAGAAGCTTCAATTTGAAGTTTCTGTATTAAATGCACATACAGAAAGTATGAAGTTAGTTGTGATGCTGAGACAGAAAAATTATAGGCAATCAGGAAAATGGCTGTGGTAGATAGGATTAAAGAGGAAAGCATAACAAAGCCAGAGGAAATAACTTTATTCAAGCTGCAGGACCCTCAGAGTAAAATTCAGGAGTAGAGGGAGGTCCATTCAGCTTGTAATAAAACCAAGCTAAAAAACCCATCAAAGCCCAGGTACAAGGAAGAAAACCAATCAGCTTGCAGAGCCCCCCAAGATTGACTGCCCAGGTACAGGGGAAGAGCCAATCAGCTTGCTAACAATTTCAAACTGCAGAGAACATGCCACAGTCTAAAGAGATAAGGTAGCAGCCTCTTGTCAATCACAGGTGTCAATCTAGTAGTCCCACGCTTGGAGAAGAACAGTCCATCTTTCTGTCTCTCCAAACCCTTTGGAGTGTACTTTCTCTTCTAATAATGGCCTTGAGCCACTGTTTTCTTCTTAGGCCCACTTTTAGCTCTTTGAAGTGTACTTTTTTTCTAATAAACTGCTTTTTCACTACTTTACCTCGGTACCTCATTCTATTCTTTGCTCGAGATGCCAAGAACCTGGATATTGAGCTGAGGTGGGCCTACTCTCAGGGAACATATTTCAGTCAGGAGCAGCCCTCCGCTTCTCTGCTGCTGTGGCATCCTGCGCGACAAGGGTTGTGGGGAGCGAGGAGGGTGGCGCAGGGTTAAGAAAAGACGGTGGTCGTGAATAGAGTTTAAGCGGGGCCAAGGGTCCTGCAGCCTCGAGGACTGGGCTGGATGCCTAATCAGCCTACGCATCAGCTTTTATTAGTTCGGTGAGGAAGTAAAGGAGATAAAGCTTGTCAATCTCAAGATCTGTGAATCCTATACATCATAACAGGAAACTGATTCAAGCCAACCACCCTTGCCTGCAGGCAGCTGAACCATGAGTCTCAGGATGTCTGTACTTCCCCAAGGGACAAAACCTTTATGCATATGAATAGATGGAGAGCACATCATTGAATCACTTCCCTTGCGGGTTGTGGGAAGGAATGCAGCCACAGAGGCTGAGGCTTTCCTTAGCCTACGGGAGGTGGGGGGCTGTGCCCATCTCTATGAACCCCAGGGGTTCTCCTGTTGGTCCCCACTCAACAACGCCTGGCTTGAGTTGTCCCCACCCCCCACCCCCCCATGGGGAATCTTACTTGTCATTGGCTGACCAGCCATCTTGCTGGGACCAAACAGGGAGACATAAGGTGCAAGCACAAAGCTGAAGCAAGGTCCCTGAAAGGATCCGTCTCACAGACTCTCCTTTCTTTGGGGGCAGGTACATGGAGGCAGAGGAGTAGGCTGCTATGTTGCAACATGCTGCCTAACTCGGCCCCCACCCCCTGAACCCCCCAAACCTCCCACCCCCACCCCAGCTTTGTGCTGCAGCAGCAGCGGAGGGGAAAGGCTGCAAAAGCATGGCTGCAGCCAGTGCTTTCTGCAGCCAGGCTGGCCACCACAGCCTCCGCCAGGCCTCCGCGAGCGGTGCCACGCTCACGTAGACACCTCTAAATCCAGTTTTCTAGCTTACACTTCTAGGAGCCTTTCTCTTGTGCCTGTTCTCTTATGCTTTTTCAATAAAACTGCTTCTGCTTAAACCTTGCTTGCCTCTCCAGATCGGTTTCCATTCTTCGGTAATGGCGGGGTCACGTTCCCAGGAAAAATACATCAGGATCCTAATTCATTTTGGTGAGCCAGCCAGGAGTAGCTGCCCAGACATCAAGATCCTAATTCAATGCTATCTACCTCACTCTTGTTTTAAACAATTGGCTGCTATTTATTTTGCTTACTAAAGTTCAGAGAAAGGAAACGCCTTAAACATGGATATTTTCTGACACTGATTTTGTTTTGGTTTTCTCATGCTGAAAGATTCTTTAGTTTTAAGGAAAAGATCCAATTATTTTAACCATTAACATTGAGGTTTTGGTTAGAGTAGTTCTTTCTATGCTGTCTAACAAAGGGAAACATTAGTAAATCAGGAAAGATTTTAAGGTTCTTTCAGGAGCATCTACTTACTCACCTTCCTCATTTTGTGAAGTGAAGAAATATGTCCCCAAAAGGTTCTGTGATTTCTTAATCTCATATATTAGGTGACAAAGAAAAACTGGAAACCTGATCTCTTGGTTCTCAGTCTAGCACTTTCTTTACTACAGAGAAAGGCTGTTGTTGAGGCTGGAAAGAGGAATTTGGGTCAAATTTTCAAGTTATATTTTCTATCATAGGGAGTAATCATTTGCTTCTTGGTAAATGTATACAGGCATAGAATGATGAAAAGAAATGTATACATTAATGTAAATAAGAGAAAAGTACAAATGAAAAAATATTCATGAGAGTGAAAATTAAATACTAATGTCATATTCACTGATATTACGGAATTAATGTTAAGTATAGTAATGGTGGTGTGGTTATGATTAAAAAGAGTTCTTATAGAGATACATACTGAAATATTCACAGATAAGATGAAAAGCAAATATAAACAGATTCATAAATTGTTTAAGAGAAAGTTTTGTGGGAGGGAAACAGAATGCTTGGCTGAGAAGTTGGCAGCTCAGAGCTAAGAGCCTGCTGTGTAGGCAGGGCCTTGCAGGAACCACTCCCTGGTGAGCTCAGCAAGGCCCTGGTCTGGTTCTCCGTATTCCATGCTCAAGAAGTTATTTTATTTCTGAGAATCTGGGAAATTGACTGAAACTGCAGTTTATGACCATTTTACTGATTCATTGTGAGGAACTTCATTTCCAGTGGTAGAAATAATTATCCCTGTTATTCAGAACATTATCTTTGCAATATCAGAGCACCTGGGAAACTGAACTGGCAATCAGAACATTTCCTAATGAACACGATGCTAGAGCCAAAGGAGTGGAATAGATTGTGGGGTGTTTCATTCATAAGTGGAACTGCCTGGACACTTGCTTTTGCTTCACTCTATATCATTTCTTTCTTTGAAAAAAAAAAAAAAGGATTCCTTTTGTAAAGGTGTTTCCCCCTTAAGATATCCTGGAATACATTGAAATGAATAGTATTACAACTTCTTGTCGGTGGTCATCAAGAATGTTGTGACCTCATGCTAGACATGAATGAGCTTTCTGTAAAAGTTTCAAGGTTACATCCTTCTGGTCTATCTAAATTTAATCTTTAGCCATGTAAACTGGATTCAGTGGATCCATTAGAGTCATCATCAACACCTTTATGAAACTATCTTCCTCACCATGGTCTCTCCAATACCTGACACGCAGGAAAGCAGAGGTCAGCAAACTATGACTGACCTCTCAAACTATGACTGGCCTGCTTTGTACAGCTGATAGGCCAAGAATGACTTTTATACTTTTAAATGGTTGGAAAAAATCAAAAGAAAAATATTTTATGTCATGTGAAAATTATATGAGTTTAAATTTCTGTGTCCACAAGTAAAGTTTTATTGGAATAGTAATTTATGGCAGAGTTGAGTAGTTGCAACAGAGACATTATGGTTTGCAAAGCCTAAATATTTACTATCTTGCCCTTTACAGAAAAAGTTTGCTGACCTTGCAGTAGATAATTAATATTTATTTAATACATTAAAACATCTTTTGGAGTAGGCTAGTCTTGCAAATGGCTAACCTCATTTAGATATCGGCTCACAATTTTTAATTACAGGGGTTGGAAATTTTTATTTACAGTATCTGGAGAGTAATATTTACTTTACTCATTCATTCATTTAATCATTCCATATTTGTTCTCTGCTTATTACATGCAATTATGGCTGTTGTCCAAACTAGAGAAATTAGAATGGTCAAATTCAGGCTTAAATTTTGGAAGTTAGTGTCATAGAGGGAAATGTGCCCTTTGCAAATTGTTCTGAGTGGGGCTGTAAAAGACAGCATTCGGCAGGATGGAACACAGGTTTGACTCAGTTTGTTTTAGGGTTTAGATGGTTGGCTCTCTACAGTTCCTAAATGCATGAAACATTATAGATTTGTTGTGCTCACAAGGCCAGCGCCTTCATTTTTCATTGGCTAGATCAGTGGTAGAGTTAAGTGGAAATTGAAGACAACGAGGGATGTCAGTCTCTGTTGGGGCACCATTTTGTGAGTCAGTCAGGTTTGTAAATGCTCTGACAGAACCCTGTCCACACAGAGAATCAGTTAACACGTGCATTGTGCCCCTGGATGTAACTGGAGTACTTTACCGTAGCATTTGATTTGATATAGTCAAAGAAACTTTTAATTTAATTAAATTGTCTATACTTTTATCTTAGAAGACCAAATGCAAAGCATATTTTCTTTATGGAAAAATTCCAATCTTACATTTATTCCCAATTCTCTAAACTCCCAGTCACCTATTCTAAACTTCTTATGTTACCAGGAAATGATGTTGAAACCTCAGTTCTTGTCTTCTTGAAGGAAAGACTTCAATCAAGGGACAGAATTTTGTGTATAATAAAACAGCCAGAAATGTATTAGTAAAAGCAAGTACACTCCGAGACATGGAGCGGGCTGACCCTAGAGAGGGAAGCAGCCTCTCCTTCCCTTGAATGAAGACTTTTATTTCTAGGGGTAGAATTGCCTCCCCCTCTCCTCCTCTCACCTCTCTTTCTTCCCCTGAGGTGCCTAGTCCTCTGGCATTTAGCAATGCATTTCTTTGATTTAGGGGCATGTGTAAACGCATCTTGGTTTTGGGGGATAAGTAAACACACCTCTTAGGTGTATGTGTAAACCTGGAATCCTGTTGGGCTCATGAGATATTGATGACCCTGACAAACAGGATATGTCCCCCCTTCTCTGACTTCTAACAACTCATCTCTTTGATTTAGAGGTATGTGTGAGCCTGGAGTCCTGCTGGGCAGCTGCCGGGTGTCTTGACCCAGGTGGGAGCTGCAGCAAGGGGCTTTCTAATCAGGGCTAAGTCTCTCCTTTTCCTGCTCATTTCTATCTATCTACCCATCCTATCACTTGATCTGGACTCTGAAAACACATGTTTTCCAAAGTGAAGAATGAAAGGCTGACTCCATGATTGAACCACTCTCAACCCCATGCAATTTATCTTCTCTAAAGCTGCTGGAGTTTTTTGTTTTGTTTTGTTTTTTCTTTGAACCAAACACATCATATTTTTCTTTTGCTTAAAAATTTTCAACAGTTTCCCAATGTCCTTGCAATAAAATCTAAACTCTCAACCTCAGCCTACCTGCCCGTCGGTCTCACACCTTTCTCTCCTCACTCCCATGTCACCAGCTTCAGGGCTTTGATGCTTTATGAAGAGCTCTTCCCTGATCCTATACGTGACTGCTCCTTTCACTACTCAGGCCAGGACTTAAATGCCACATCTTTATGGATGCCTTTACTTCACCCAACCTAAAGTAGATGGCAGTTTCCCTCTACCTATTGTTAGAGAAAAATTGCACTGGACAAGTTAAACAGGCAAGGAAGATGTATTCAAGACAATTGCAATAGAGAAGCGAGAATGAACTCAACTCCACTGAAATGAAAAGCAGGAGGGATGCTTTAAGCTAGTGGAAAAGTACTGGAGGATCTTAGGGGGGAGGTTGTCTGTGCAGCTGGCCTGCACTGTGTTTGCTAGTTGTTGAAGCTAGGCTCCTACCCTTTCACAAAGACTAGAAGATGGGGCCCTATCTTTCTTGGTGATTACATTTCAAAGGGATGGCCCAGGTCCTTGAGAAAGACATTCCTGGGTATAAAACTGGTCAGAGGCTGGGAGAATATTTACATCTCAAAGGAGCAGAGAAAGTATTTGCAATTGCCAAGTTTTCTAAAGTAAATTCTCTAAGAAAAAGAAATTCAGGGGCTGTAGTTGGAATGAAAAGCTTGGTTAAGCTGAGGGGAAGGTTAAGGCAATAAGGTCATTATTATGCTCTGTCACAGCAATCAGTTATTTCCTTTCTAGCATTTATAAAAGTAGATAAGTAGTTAAAAAGTGGGAAAAGTAGTTAAGTAGTTTATGGAATCCTTTTTCTGTCTGCTGCACTAAAGAGGCATGAGAGCAGGCACTCTGTTACATCCTAAATCCCTAGGACAGTGCCTAAAACATAGTAGGTACTGGAAATGTTAACCAAATGAATAAGTGAAAGGGTGTTTACACAGAAGTGAGTGGGGTCTTGTGAAGATACTCTGAGCATATTGATGAATTAACAATTGGCTCAGTACCTGGACTTCTTACTCTGTAAGTGCCTGTGTATGTACATAGTATAAAAACACTGAAATTGGGAATTGATGACTGCTAAATTGAAGCTTGCTTCAATAAAAAACAGTCAATAAGTACTAAGCTACATCAATGGGAAGAGGAACACAGCAGGACATTTAATTATTTCCTGTCTTTCCTCTGTGTGCTGCTCCATATTCTTCCATGGCAGCAGCACTGCTAAAGTCAGACCTTGTCCTTTTTTTTTTTTTTTTTTTTTTTTTGTTATTCATGGTAAACATGTACCTAGTCCAAGGATCAGAGAATATTAACAAAAGCAAATGCAATTAAGAAAGTTTCACTTTATAAGGATTTTTAAAAAATGTCAGAAGTAAGACCACTAAAAACTCAGGATTATTTCAAATTCATGCAATCACCAGGGCATCCGTTTGACTGTCATAATTAGCTAAATCACAACATCCAGGCTGCAATATATTCATTTCATGCAAATGAATCAGTAAAAAGCAAAATGCTCCATTACTGGGAAATCATTTTTCATGAAAAACAAGGATGACTCATTAGTCATGCATCCCACAAGTCTGTTTTGTATTCAGAGAGCCAAGAAAACAAAGATCAGATCCAATTTCTGAAAATTTTATTTTATTAGAAACACTGGTTCTGGATGATTGGCTCTTGAAAGCTGAGATAATCAGAAAATGATGACATCCTTTTTTCTTAAGGTTAATTGTACACTCAATTGCCTTTAAAATATCATGATTTTATGGTGATGAGGTAAACCTGTTTAAAAATTCAGATCACTTACAGTGAAGTTTTTAACAATAAGTATAATGCCAGTAAATAACTGACATTGTGAAATGACTCTTATGCATCGTACTTTTTTCCCTTAAACATACATGCATCATACTTTTTAAGTGAAATAACACTCATGCATCATACTTTTTCCCTTAAACATACACTATGTTTGATTGGGAAGTGGAACACAAACTTTATGATATCAAAATTTTTCATTTAAAAAATGAGTCACATAATTGTTTAAGAATATATAAAGAGACTTACTCCTTATAGAAAATATACAGAATTTTTTGAGGTATGTTACATGTTTTGACCTGTAATGATTTTCCTCCTATACATTTGTGTATATCCAAACATATACCAATGACCTGGTTTTCTAGACTATTTATTCTTTTTTTTCTTTCTTTATACATACTTGCTAGTGGATCTCATGATCTCCCTAAGTTTTGGGAACCATCTGGACATATATGTATTTTTTTATTTTCTTATCAGAATAATAATAATTAAAAAATGCCATTGGCAAAACAGATAAAATATGAAAGATAGGCATTCTGGCATTAGGGCATAGAGATGCTTGTTCTGCAGGGTCTCCTTAGGATGGCATGAGGAAATTGAGCTGAAAAGATGGAATACCTGGGAAGTTAGGCAGCAGACACTGTGGAAACCAATGTAGGCGACTGACACAGAAAGAGTAGAGCAGGATGGGGTGCAGCAGGTGGTGTGTAAGGCAGCCACCTGCCCGTGGGCACTGGCAGAGAGGTCAGGATTCTCGTCCTCATTCAACAAAGGTACACGAAGCACACCAAAAGGTATTGAATTCTTTTTATATGTGCTATCTCTGAGTGTTCACATAGATCCAATTATGTCTTAGGTTGGACACCCCAAAAGTTCTACTCACCTCAGATATACTCTCAGTATATCTGTACTGTACTCAGTATATATATACTCTCAGTAATAATGAGTTGGGTACATCAGACCATTTTAGCTCACCTCCTCTGTGTAAAATAGACCAACTGGGCAAGACCACACACTGCTGGGACAGTCTCTTACACAAGAACATCTCTGATGTGTTTCTTTGTGCTGCCTTCAAGTTACATGAACATTTACCCTTAGAATGTAAATCTGTGCCCATGGAAATATTATGGCTTTCTGTGGTCTCCCAGAAAGTTATTGAATCGTATAAAGTATCACATATTCATTTTGATGAAATGTATATTAACACTGATTTATTTTCTGAATTATATTTTTATTGCATCAAAATATGAGATTTTAAGTATAAAATCTCATGATTTTATATGAGAATTTAAGTATAAAACTTAAGACAAAATATAAAACAATTGACATTTGCAGCATTATTATTTTCAGATGTGATGTAGACAAAGAGAAAGAATAATATGTCACAAATGACAACATCATATTTTAATCTGGTCTCAGATTTTTGCCTCATGTTATTAAAAGAAAAAAAAAGAATGAGGTAGAGTCTCTTTCCCAGTCTCAGTGAAGAGAATGAGATGGCTTCATCCTTCTTCCTTTAAATATCATCAGTACAACAAAATATCCATAAGTCAATAGGTTTTTTCAAAGTCAATAGGCATTTACTAAATTCCTAAATGTTTTATCCCTAAATTCTTTGGGTGCATACATACTACCAAATCATTTTGAAAACTGCAAAATGTAATGCAAAATGTGAGCAGTCACTTTCATCTACTGTCCAAAAACAAAAAACAAACAAACAAAAAATACAAACTCATCATAACTTGATATTTGCCAAGAGATTTGTATATCTTCTTGGAAAATATTATAATTTCATAGTCCCAAAGCTTACTTATGGCACTTATGGTTAAAATCACTTTTCTAATGGCATTTAAAATTTTACTGAATAAATATCATAGAAGATTAGAGGATACTTCCACTTTTTGAATTGGTCTTCCAGTCCTGGATGGTAAATAAGCAGAGACATGTACCCTGAGGATTTGCTTCTTTGTTTCCTGACAGCACTTAAAAAATTATTGGCTATATTTCCTCCACTGCTATTACCCGTGAACTTGATGAGCTTGGATCTAGTGAGATGGCTACTGTCAGGGGAGTTCATCTATATAAATTGCATAAAAGAAAACCTGTTTTGGCAATAATAAGGACTGCAATTGCTCACCAGTAAGCTTGCCTATGCCTGAACAGATGGACAAAAAGTAGAGCAGTCTGCTACATAGATGATGATAAGCAGCAGTTAGACCCAAAGATGGGTGGCGTGATCTGAAGAGAATTAAAGAGTCCATTTGCATCATATGCTGGAATGGTTAAGCCATGCTTGAAGTCAGCGAATGCTATTGGAAGCTCCTTTAAATAATGTGATGCGACACAGATATTTTATGTATTTGCAAAGCCAGATGGAATAAGGAGTAAGAATTCTAGAGGGAACAAACTGGTAAGAAACTCTTTTATAAATGTCACTGTGAACCCATGCATTGTGGAGAAGTGAGCTAATGGGCTTAGGAAAAGAAAGAAATACGAACGTTAAACAGGAATCTCAGATTTCATCAGAACTTTTCAATTTCTGTGCTTCTCATTGTCTACACTAAAGCAGAACGCTCTTGCATCCCTGCATCTCATGCTAACTAAGAAAGCTAATGTGTATGTGTGAAATGATTTTGTGTATTTATCTCTATATATAGAGATATATATCAGAACTGCACTTCTTACTCTCTCTAGATATTTATCTTGAATTAACAAACTTACAAATAAGTTCTTAGAGTTACAAGTTCATTTTTAAATAAACTTTTTATTTCAAAATAATTTTTCTTTATAGAAGACTTGTAAAGATAGCACAGTCTTTCTGTATACACTTCACCCAGCTTCCTCTAATCATGGCTTCAATATATTTATCAAATCTAAAAAAATTAATGTTGATATGATGCTAGTGACCAAATATAACTATTGTTCAAATTTGTTTTTCTACTAATGTTCTTTTTCTGGATACTCAGGTTAACACATTACATTTAAGAATCATGTCTTGTTATTCTCTTCTGACCATTGATGTTTCTGGATTTTTCCTTGTCATTCATGACTTGATACTTTTGAAGAGTACCAGGCAAATATATTATAGAACACCCCTCAGTTTGCATTTTCCGGATTTTTTTTTTCTCATAAATAGATTGAAGTTGTAGAGTTTGGGAAAGAATACTACAGTGGTAATGTGCTCTTGTGGTCACACCATGTTGGGGTCATGTGATATTAAAATGGCTTATGAGGTCTGACAGTTAAGTTTACAAACTTGCCACCATGTGCTTACAATTGGCAGCGCTGTACAAACAGCTCAGGAAAATTTCATAACTTGGCATATCAGTGTCGCACAGCTGTGTTCATATCGATGTCGCGGTGTGTTGCTGAGTGGCATTCATTACTGTTGTTGCGTGCTTTTGTGTGCCATCATAAGAATGTCTGAGTTTGAATTAGAGCAACAAACAAGCATTAAATTTCTTGTTAAACTTGGCAATAGTGGAAGTGAAATCAGAGACATGTTAGTCCAAGTTTATGAGGATAATGCCAAGAAGAAAATTGCAGTGTACAAATGGATTAAACGTTTTTCTGAGGGGAAGGAATGTGTAACTGATGAAGAGTGGTCAGTGCAGCCAGTAAGAAATGATGAAAAATTGCAAAAATTCATCCAATTGTAAATCAAAATCATCAGCTGACTGAGAAGCATAACAGAGCAAATAAACATTGATAGAGAAACATGAAAAATCTTAACTGAAAATCTTCGCATGAGAAAGGTGTGTGCAAAAATGGTCCTGAAGAAGCTCACCCATGAACAAAAGCAAAGGAGAGTCAATGTTTGCCAAGACCTTTTGCAGAGGCAAGAGAACATTTTGGGTTGTGTTGTCACTGGTGATGAAACATAAGTGTACCAATTGACCCTGAAACAAAGCATCAAAGTGCACAATGGAAGTCAGCCAATTCTCCACGACCAAAAAAGGTCCACCAGTCCAAATCAAGAGTCAAAATGATGTTGCTAAACTTTTTTGATATCAAAGGGATTTTTCATTATGAATTTGTACCAACTGGACAAACAGTTAACCAAGTTTACTATTTGGAAATGCTGAAAAGGCTGCATGGAAAAGTTAGATGAAAATGACCTGAACTTTTCACCAACAATTCATGGCTCTTGCATCACAAGTGAACCAGCTCACACAGCACTGTCTGTGAGGGAGTTTTAGCCAGTAAATAAATAACTGTATTGGAACACCCTCCCTATTCACCTGATCTGATCCCCAAAGACTTCTTTCTTTACATGAGGATAAAGGAAATATTGAAAGGAATATATTTTGATGACATTCAGGACATCAAGGGTAATACAACGACAGTTCTGATGGCCATTCCAGAAAAAGAGTTCCAAAATTTCTTTGAAGGGTGGACTAGGTGCTGGCATCAGTGCATAGCTTCCCACAGGGAGTACTTTGAAGGTGACTGTAGTGATATTCAGCAATGAAGTATGTAGCATCTTTTCTAGGATGAGTTCATGAACTTAATTGTTATAACTTGTATGACTTGGTTAAGTTGATATCTGTCAGGCATTTCCACTGAATAAGTACTATTATCCATCTGCTTTAAAATCTCTGTGTCTTTTATGCGGACTTTACATATAGGCTACTGTAATTATTGAGCTACTTTAAATTATTAGTCATCTTAGGTGAGTGGGAAGACATTAATTTAATGACATTGACAAAAGTACATAACATAAAAAAAAATCCTTTGCTTCCCAAACTTACAAATAATAGAATATGCAGATAAACCCTATATTAACATTTTTCAAATGTTACATAGAAATAATCTTCTGGACAAATTCAAGATTGCTGTATACCAGAAGTGATGTGTGACACGGAACATTGTGATGATGGAGGATGATTTATGGCACACTTTAAAACACAATGTCTCTTAATTGTAGCTTACACCAACTGACTGCACCAAACAAGTTGAAACTTGCCTCACATTATTACTAAGGTTTGAGATGCTGCTTCCTGTGTTGAAGATCCTGCCTTTCCGTTGGATGGCACTTGGTAGCAGCATTCATCGTATTTTGTGATCACAATGGAATGGCTCCGTGTCACACATCGCTTCAGGTAGGGCAATTTCTGTCAAATAAAAACATTATGGTGTGTCCTTATCCACTTTATTCACCGGATCTGGCCCCATGGTACTTCTGGCTCTTTCCCAAAGTCAAAAAGAATATGAAAAGAAAACGTTTTGAATTGCCTCAGGACATTGAGACAGCCATGACAGTGCAATTAAAGACATTCATGAAAGATGACTGCCAGAATTCTTCAGAAAGTGGCAAGAATGGTGGGATAAGTGTGTTAGAAGTGACGGGGAGTATTTTCAGGGGCATTAAAGGCAATCTGTTTTTTACTGTAATCATTTTTTTTTTTAATTTAAACATTCACCATAGTTTTTGATCACACCTTGTGTACATAGCAATATCAGCAAGTAGAGAATTAATCCTTTCTCTATTACTCTTTTAACATTTTTAACTTTGGTTCTTTTTTAAACACACAGCTATTTAAACAGTTTATTTTGGTCCAGGTAAACAAACTCTCCAAACAACCGATAACATTTTTAATCTTTTAATCTATCACTTTTTTTTTGGTATGTGTAGATGCAGACTCTATTATAGTCTATTGAAACTCTAAAAAGAAAAACAAGGATGATGTAAATACACAGAGGTGACAGCAGTCAAATTGCCAAATTAAAAACAAAAAAAGAAAAAAGTATAAGCATTTCTATAATTCAAACATTTAGTTATTTTAAAGCATTTGCAATGCACTTTGACAATAAAGAAGAAACACAGATACATTACAGCGAAACATGGGTAACTTTCTTTTTAACTTCCATGGTTTAAACAGTTCTACAATGATGGTGGGGTAATGTAAAACATTTTGAAATCTTTGAGATTAGGAAATTTCCTCTTCCCACCATTTTATCAATGCTTGTGATGCTAGTGCTAAAGAGAATCAAGACTTGATCTGTGGGCTTATTTGGGGGGATTTGTTAACAGTTGATGAAGATAATTTGGAAGAAAAATCATCCTCAAAATGGATCAAAAGGAAATATGATTAAGGAAAAGTGAAACAGAATAAAAAGAAGCAATTTCCGGTCAAGATGGCAGAGTAAGTAAACATTCTGCACCCCTTCTCTCACGACCACATCAAATTTACAACTGAACTACAGAACAACCATCATAGAGAATCATTTGAAATCTAGCCAGATTGAAGTCCTAGCTATAAAAACACCCAGAAGAGGCCACCTGGTAGGAGGTGTAGAGACATGGAACCGACTGGTCCCACATGTGAGTATGACCGATAAAAATCAGGAGGGATATCTTGGCTATGGAGAAACCCCTAGGAAGAGTGAAGGGTCCCAGCTCCATACTAGGCTCCTCAGCCCAGGGTTTCAGTGCTGGGGAGAGAAGTCCCCATAACTTCTGGCTGTGAAAACCAGCAGAGATTGTGTCATGCAAGATCCTAGGACTAGTGTAAGTCAAATGCTGCCTTGGAATTCTGTAGTCTTTTTGAGGGGTTAAAAGCCTTTTGCACAAATGATACTTTATTTTGGTTTATTCTCTCACCTTGACCTACATTCTTATGAGCTACCAGTACTAATGTGAACATAAAAAAAAATAGTAATTAGCTGTAGTGGTTTTAAACATACAGATTTTTTATTGGATGGCTCTCTTTAAACCACGAGGCTGTAAACCATGAACTGAAACCACAGCAAAGTTGTTTGTGAAGACCCTTGGTTATAGAGTTTTTGTAACCGTGTCCCACACCAAGCCATGGCTGAATCATGTGGTGTGAAATGGATGGGGATGGCTCATTAGTGAAGGTATAGAGCTTGCCCAGATCGTTCCTCTCTGTTTGGAATGACAGACTGGCACCAGAGACGTGGGCTGGGTGCCTGTGGCCTTATGCCAGAATGTAACCTGAGTCCCTGAGGGTCATATATGGTGGAATGGCCAAAGGCAACAGGAGTTGGTCCCCACCATTTTTGTCCCAGAAGGGAGCCTGTGGATTTGTGGCTTGTATGGCTAGCCCAACCTCCCAAGTGAACAGGGCAATGCCCAAGTGAACAGGGCATTGTACGTTGGGTGGCCTTATCTCCCAGCTAGCGTACGACACACACTAGGAAGTCAACCTCAAAACAGAGTTGTTCAAAGCCAAGCACCACCGCATCAAAAGGACACCCTCGTGGTTTTATCCCCTGGCTATCTTAGACCCTCAAGCGAATTCCAAACCCAGCAGGCCTTGGACTTCCTGACGGAGGAAGTAGACCAAATGAGGAAAGTAGTCCTCCAAAACCAAATGGCTTTGGACATTTTAACTGCTGCCCAGTACGCCCATCATGCGTACTGAATGCTGTGCGTGTATTGCAGATAATAAGAAAAATGAAAGCCAGGTGCTATCTGCCCTAGCCAAAGAGATTCATGGCATTTAACGCCTGACAGGAAATTCCCTGCAGGAATGGTGGGCTCAACTCTCTTCTTCCTGGAGGTGGGCCCTCGCCCTTTTGGGAGGGTGGGCTTGTCTCCTTGTGGCCTGCTGTTCCTTGTATTGCTGTTGCAGGCTCTGGTTGCAGGGCTCTGCCCTGATATCAAAGAGGCCTAGGATGCAGGCCCCAGCCTGAACAGGCAAACAGGATGGTGAGGAACCCCAAAGGGGTGGAGCGTAGGAAAGATAGAGTCAGTCAGCCAGGCCACCCAGAGGAACTGATTTGGCAGCCCGCCGGTCATGTGAGATGGAATGCTGTGCAGGCGCCATCCATCCTGAAGACATCACACGTCGCTGTTTGTGTATACTCTTAGGTAAACACCTTGGCTGTGCGCCACTATTGTCTCTGTATGGTATAAAAGTCCCAACCATCATATGAGGCTGGCCAAGCCCAGAAACGAGGCTGGCTGTGCCCAGAGAAGCAGTGAATAAAGTATGTCTACTCTGCCTTCAGCTCCACATATTTTCTTCCAGCTCCCAGAGTCGGACACCTTAGACCGGGGTCACCATTCACTCAGACCCCTGGTTACCCAGTCTTCTACTTCTTTCTTAACCGAAGGCATTGATCAAAGTATTTAGATCAAACATATCCACTTAAAAACACACACACTGAAAATGTAAGGATAATGGAAATAAAAAGCCACAGGAAGACTCAAGCTATGACACACCTAAAATAGAAGTCTGGGAATTCATGCTGGCAGACCTAAGGAGATCACCTCATGGGTTGTTTGCTGTGCTGGCAGATATGAAGCATGACGAAACAAGCAGCAAAGAATCACAGGAGCTCCATCTCCATAACAACAGAGAAGAGAACACCTACGGGAGACGCTGGCCAATCACCTTCACAAAAGCAGTTTTTTTTGTTGTTGTTTTTTTTAATTTATTGGGGTGACAATTGTTAGTAAAATTACATAGATTTCAGGTGTGCAATTCTGTATCACATCATCTATAAATTACATTGTGTGTTCACCACCCAGAGTCAGTTCTCCTTCCATCACCATATATTTGATCCCCCTTACCCTCATCTCCCACCCCCCAACCCCCTTACCCTCTGGTAACCGCTAAATTACGTTCCCCAGATTAATTTTCAAACTCCGTGGCCATCCTGTGGTCACCGACTGCCCTCCAATCCCCTCACCCTCCCCCCCACCCCCATCCCTCCTGCCCATCTAGCAACCCTCAGTTTTTCCTCTTTGTCTCCAAAACTGTTTCTGCCTAGAGAACATTATGTTAAGTGAAATAAGTCAGACAGAGAAAGATAAGTACCATATGATCTCACTTATTTGCAGAATCTAAAGAAAATAAGTGAATGAACTAATCAAAAGAATCACATAGAATATTCAGAGGGGGAATATTAATACCAACACTCAAATAAACGTAGGGACACTTTTCCTAACTAATCCACCCTGTCCCCTCTACATTCAGAAATCAGGACGAGACAAATAGGGTATGGATGCAGTCATTTATTGATCATCGGCAAAAGGTAATTTTAAATTAAGCCAACATGTTCTTTTCTTACTTCCATGGCACTTAGTGTGTATGTCAACTTACATATCGTGTATTAGAACCTCTTTAGGAGATGCTATTGTGGAGGAGACTGAGCATTGAACACTGAAACAGTGTTTTGCAAAGAATCAGAATCAGTATCACTGAAATAGCCATCAAAGCAGCAATTTCTAGGTGCCAGACTAAACCTGAATCAGAATTTCCAAGGCTGGAACCCAATGACCTACATTTTTCAAAGGCTCCTAAGTGATTCACATGCTAGGAAGCTACTGATTTGCTGGAAGCTAATTTATAACTCTAATTCATCTGTCTTAGAGTGAAAAAGAGAAAAGATTAGAGGAAAAGAAACCATTGAAGCTATTTCCAAAAGCACTAGATGAGCAGTGTTCAGTGTTGCTATAGCCTAAATAATCTAACTGTCTGGCAAATAGAAAGTAAGGCAGCCCTTTCTATAAAATATTTTAAAAACATGTCCCTCCTGGTTTAAGATATCTTGGTGAGAAGTAAATAAAAAATTGGGAATAGAAAAGTTAGTAAAGAAAAAAAGGCAATGATCATTGATCACATGTAACAGAGATCATTTTGCCTACATGGTTTTCTATAATAGGTTTTGCTCTGTGTAGATCATGAGTCCACATAATTAACACGTCTTAAACATCATGTGTTTTTAAGGTGTTATTTCCCCCTGAATTTTTAAGGTAAAATCCTGTCTGTGAAAAAAATTAACTATTACTTGGGAAATTCACCAGATTACATCTTAGATTAAGACAACAAGAATACTTTAGCCTGAGTTAAGGTCAATTTAAATACTGTGCACAAATGGAAAAACAAAGCAGAGTGAGGTAGAAAGAGAGAGTAGGAGACAGAGATAGAGATGAAAGTGGATGAGTAAGTTTTCTTGGAAACGTGAACATCACATTTACCCATAAGAGATTGCAGAGTAATATTTTCCAAGGATAAAACAGTCCTCTTGAAAAATGTTTCCATAGTGGAATTACAAGAAGGAAAATAGTATTGTGTGCATGTGGAGTGGGGGAGATCAGAAAACATTTAAGAAAATGAAACACTCCACTAGCCCTATGCACCAACTGTAATAAAATCTTGGCACTTCAGATTTAACATTCATGGTTTTCACTGTTGTAGAGTGACCCAGGTCCCTGCCATGCAGTGGTCTGTAATTTTGATGGGGCACAATATGAATTATAGGTTTTTGAAAGGATGGGGTTTTGTAAGGGCAGCTGGGTAGCGGCAGGGTGGTGTGGGTGTGACAGCCATTGGACAAGTGCCATCGTGCTTACACACCATCTTCCTTACAAACCAAAAGCAAGCTTTTAGAACTGGTGAAAGAAGTAAAGCAAGGTCAAAGAAACAGATCTTTGCAATAAGGCATAATTCTGAAATTAAAGAATGGCATATCATTGAATCAGAAACTCAATTTATCTTCCATACAGAAGAGCATGGAATGATAGCTAAGCACATGGACTTTGGAACCGTACTCCTTGAGTTGTAATCAAACTGATTTCTGGTAAATTCCCAGCAGCACCTGCCTCAATTTTCTCACCTGTGAAACAAGGGTAATGATAATGTATCTCTTGAATTGTTATTATGAATGTTGAAATTAGTTAATATTTATGAAGGGCTTACAATAGTACTGTATCAGGATTTGTTTAAATAAATTTAGATGGAATTAATATGACTGTTTCAGGGCACATTTCATCTAGGAAAAAGATAGCTCAAGTGATAGAGAAAGTCTTAGCAACATTTGGAAAGATAATTTGCATAGGAGACATGTGTACCTTGATGAAAATATAATTTTCAAGAAAGCAAGGAATGGTTAAACAAGTGTTTTGTGATTCTGAGAGTTTTTATAGGAAGCATCCTGTCAAAAGAGCAAACAACTACCATATTTTATATTAAACTGATAAAAACAATAAATGATTTCAATGGGGAAAAGGTTTATATGCCAAAAAATATGAAAACAACTTCACATAATACTCAGCTGATTGAAAAATGGCATATATCTGCTTTGAGGATTCACAGACGTTTTATTTTCTTATAGCAACATCATCTATGAGACTGGCAGAGTCTTGATCTTCCTTTTTTTTTTTTTGCTTTGTCAAGTGTATTCCTTAGCACTTGACAAATAAACAAGCATAACCACAATCATAACGTGATTGCATAGAGTCCATTTTCTCAAGAGGCTGTACAAGCATCAAACATACACTGTTCCCTTCCTGCTTGTCTTCAGCTAGTACTCTGGTCCATCCAGTTTATAAGTAAGCTTTACTTATTTTGGGGATGCTTTCCACAGATGGAGGATACAGGCACTGAACTATTAGAATAAAGCAGCTCTCAAAGAATGGTAACACCAGCCAGCAAACCTGCTGATTAGACTGAAATAAATGGGAGAGGTTCAATTAAATTCACAGTCTGAAAGGTTATTTAGAGGCCTTTTCCTCCAAATTGTTGTGTATAAACGCTCAGTTTTTATCCTTAACTTTTCTAGCATCGGTAACATTAAGTCCCTAATAGAACTGGCAGCTAAATGCTTCATTTGTTCAGGGCAGAATCCTTCTGTGGCGCTAGACTCATAAACCACCCTGCCGCCCCTGCATTTTCCCTCTTAAGCAATTCACCTTAAGATAATTATTTCCCTACAGTGGTGTATAAATTCCAGCTTTAACAGGTCTATGTTGCTTTTTCTAAAAAAAAAAAAAAAAAAAAAAGTAACAAGATATAAATGATACATGGTGGCTGGTCTCACTTATCTTCATAACCAATGTATAACTCACTGATCCTTTACAAAGAGAAATAAGTGTCATGTGAGACCAATCACCCTAGTTTTCCCTCAGTGGTCACTGGGGGCATGCTCCTTCTCTCCTTTGGGACCAAACACTTCTAGGTGAAAATACTGAGTGATATGCAGACAGAGAATGACTCAGGCTGCAGCCCCTAGCTGGATTCCTGTTGTCATCGGCAGTTCAATGATTACCAGCAGGGTTATGGCCACCCTTTCACTGGGCCACTGGCCGTCTGCCTGGTTTCACTACTGCTGATATGATGCGCTGCTTGAAAAACCAAAATGGTAGCTGAGGTCACCCTGTCCTTTGAAGTTTAAATAAATTCAAAGTTAAATGAATGTTTTTCTTACTTTAATGAGAATTTCTGGGGCCTAATTTTCATGGCCACTCTGGCTCCAAATGTCTTCAGTTTCCTGTGGATTCTATGACTTTTATTCCATAGCCATTCTCTTCCTTTTCCTCTGTGAAGACCCAGACATGGAGTCCAGATCTTTTCTCTGACTTCTCCTAACCTGCTCACTCAAGGTTACCACATTTAGAAGCAATGGTCTGGAGTACCTGGATACTTTGATTTACTTAATTTGGCATTTTAACATTTTAATATAGACAATTAAATACTGCTCAGCTTCCTCTCTCCAAAAAGGCTCTCCCCTTTCAGTCCCCCACCCCCATTTATTATATACAGCAATTTAGCTTACCATTACCTACTCAGTCCAAGACCAGGAACTAAATGTCTGCAAATCCTGCTAAAGTAAGTGTCCTGCCCTGGTTCTAATTCCTCAGCAGCATGGAAGAACTAGTGGATGGTTTCAAGTTTCAGAATTTTCTTTCTCCTATACTACTCTCTGTACATGCTTTCCTAACCACTCTCCCACTCCTATATGTTCAAACTCGACCATTTGGGGGCCATTTGCCTAACAAAATAGTTGACTCCTTTAACTTACCTGTCAAGTCTGTTAAAAATTATTCGAGGTGATCCAAAGCTAAGTGAATCAACCCAAACAGCTGACTTGGTCTTCCTCCCTCGCTCACTCCCTTCCTCAATTCTTCCCTCCCTCTGTCGTTTCTTTCCTTCCTTCTTTCCTTCCTTCCTTTTTTCTTTCTTTCTTACCTTCCTTCCTTGCTACCTTCTTGCCATACAACTGAAACTCATTTACAAAAAACTAATTCCGATTTGTGGAAGAGGAGGAAATCTTGGTCATATAAATTTATACCTATAATTTTAAAACTCACAAATCCCTTCAAGGGTACTACTGTTGTTTTCTTTCCTCTAAGTACATAAAGCCTGAAATTATTTCTTCACTTTTATTTTTTAAATTTGTTGGTTAGTAGGGACATTAGTTAGTAAAATTATACAAGTTTCAACTGTACAATTCTATAATACATCATCTATATATTAAAGTCTGGATTTAGATATTATGTCATGTATCTTTGTGAATTGAATTTCAATCTCTAACTACCTACACAAATAGGTAAAATAGGATATGCATTTTTCACGAATACAAATAAAGTATTCAATATTGCACATAAATTAAACATCTTATACCCTTTGATTGCCTAGGCCATGGGACAATAAAATAGGTCACAATAACATTGGCAAAAGTAATATTTCTCTAGTTCAGCTCCTATTTGCATGATAAAAAACTCCAGGACTCTCAAATTCCTTCTAAATAATTGTGGAAGTCATGTCGCACCTTTGTTCTCAGCAACTATCAGACAAGAAATATTTTCATCCTCTAATGCTTAGACCCTGCCTTCCAGAGGATCTTGAGGCTAGAACCAATGGCTTGATTTTTGCCTGGGCTCCTCTTTCTGGTCTATTGTCTCTCAATTCCAAATATAGGTAAGGATAGCTTCCTTTTCAGACATCTGTCATCTGTCCTCTAACAGTCCCTTTCTCCCATCTTGAAGTAAACCTTCAGGATATAATTGACAAGTAAGGTTACTGCCTTGTGTTTCTCTATCTTACTGTGATCTTAGTAAAGCAGTTCTTTTTAAATTCTCAAATGTAATATCATTTCAATAAAACACCAGTTGATTAGGCTGGGATCCAAGTGCAGATGCTGTTCTCACCTCCAACTGGTTCATTGCTTATCTTTTTCCTTTTTTAGATAAGTCCTGTGCCTTTCAGAGAACACCAGAGATCCTTCCTTTCCAAGGGACTTTAAATATTTCTAGACCTTCGTAGCAGCATTATTCAGCGACCAAGACATGGAAACAACCAGTGTCCTTTGATAGATGATTGGATAAAGAAAATGTGGTATATATACACAGTGGAATACTACTGTGCAATAAGAAAAGATGAAATACTGCCATTTGTGACAACATGGATGGATCTTGAGATTATCATGCTAAGTGAAATAAGTCAGACAGAAAAAGTACAGAACCATATGACTTCACTCATATGTGGGATATAAAACTGAAAGCAACAAACGAGCAAGACAAACAAACAAAAACTCTAGACACAGACAATAGTTTAGTGGTTACCAGAGAGTAAGAGAGGGTGGGGGAAGTAGAAGAAGGTAAAGGGAGTCAAATACATGGTGACAAAAGGAGATTTGACTTTGAGTGGTGAACACACAATGCAAATATATAGATGATGTATTATAAAACACTGAAAGCTATATAATTTTATTAACCACTGTCACCCTAATAAATTTAATTTAAAAATTTCAGACTTTAAATTAATAAAGCAAAGTCTCAAACTGTGAGCCCAATTTTAATAGATTTGTCAACAGGTAGGAACATGAGAGGGCACAACAGAAGCTGGCGATAAAGTATTTTACTTACCTTAAGTCCCTAAATTTCTGGTTCTTGGAAAGAAGGGAGCTGTTTTTGATTCTTTCCCTCCCTCCCTTTATCCCTCCCTTCTCTCTCTCTCTCTCTCTTTCTCTTTCTGATTGTCTGTGCTTCAGAGCATTGGTAACTTTTACATGCTTCCTTCAAAAAGTATCAGAGGTAGGTCCCAAAATAAACCTGGTAAGGAGAGAAAGGTACTAAGTCAAGATTGAAGTTGTTACCAAACTCTGGTTTGTGTGCCTTGCACATTTTTCAGACAAAATCTGAAAAGTCAGTTTGGAGTAAAGAAAGGTTTATTGATTGAGAAGGCACCAGTTGAGAAGATGGGAGACTTAGAAATGCTTAAGATCCACCCTGCTTTGTGGACGGAGTTACAGATTTTTAAGCATCAAAAGGGGAATGGGAGGAGACCTTGGGTAAATTTCTGTGGTTTCCAGTTCCTTAATTAGAGCTCAACGTGCAGATTTGGAGACACCATCAGATGGCCAAATGTGTTCAGGGGTGCTCTGGCTCTCATTCTTTTCTGCAAAGCAAACCTGTAAGTCATTACAAATCTAGCAGCTAGAGACGTTGGCTACTCTGGCATAGGTGTGATCCCAGTCCACTACCGTATTAGCCCATAGGCACCTACGGGTGGAAAGAAACAGTAGTCATAGGAACCTGCAATGGCAAATCCCTCCCATCTGGGAGGATTCAAGCTAGCTCTTTGTCCTGGGAGAGAAGGGCTGCTGCTATAGGCACCTTTCCCAGTTTGCGGTACCAGACTTTTATAGCAGTATTTAGGGTCCCTTGCATGGTTTCAATGTGTAGTAGAACAGGGGACCCCATGATGGGCTACAGTGAGAGCACAAAGGTCCCCCACAAAATTGTCCCTGCATCAGGACCTCTGAATACTACTGTCACTTGCAGTGGCCACTTGGCCACCACCCCTGGCGTCACTTACAAATCATGGGTTAAAACAGCATCCAATATGGCTATCAGGCCCAACCAATGACAGTGGGGGCTTTTGACCTGCCAGGGCCAAGTCCATTGTAGTAGTTCTCCTGGTTTCAGGCATGTAGGTGCTGGTAACAAGATGTTCCCATTTCTGTTGTATCCCGGCTTTAACAGGGTCTTGCTTGTATTGACCTGTAACTGAATGGGAGCGGCCGTTCGATGTAGCAGAGCTCTTCCTTCCATGGCCTCTCACTCAAGATTCTCAAAATACCCTACAGATGCGAGGCCCAGTCATGCATCATGGGAGGGTGTTTCGATACCCAGAGGCCTTCCTTCAAAAAGCCGTAGCGTTCAAACACGCCAGTTGCTTGTGGATTATACGGGGTATGGAACAATCATTGTACATCCATCCTGGCAGCCCAGAGCTGCACTTCTTGCCCCATAAAATGAGTGCCACTGTCACTTTCAGTGACTTGGGGGTGCCAGTAGAGAGCACACAGTTGTGTAAGAGCAGCCACCGTTTGCCACTGATCTGCAGCTGGACAAGGCCAAGTAAACAATAACCCTCTAGCAGTGTCCACTGCTGTGAATGTGTAAGTAGCATCCTGGGCTTTGGGCAGGGGTTCTATATAATCCACTTGCCAGCGAGTGAGGGGCACCCTCCCTCACGTAATCTGCTGTGTCTCCCAGGGGAGCCTCCGCCTTTGGGGGCTGTCCTGGCCACAGATGGCAAAATCATAGCAGGCATCTGCTATCTCCTGCCATTTCAAGGGCAGACCCCAGTGTCTGCTCACCTGCCACCTGGTTCGGCTTCCAGCATGCTGCAATTTCCTATGCAGCCAATGGGCCACATCAGTGGCAGGAGCCCGTTCTAACCATCGGACTTGTGCTAGGGCATCTGCTTCATCATTACCTGGGACGTTAAGGGGGAGTGACCCATGATGTACATCAGGGTCACCTCCTTTCCCTGTCCTAGATCTCAGAGATCTTGCCATATGGCCTGACCCCACAACGAACGGTGTCCTACCAACTGTTCAGCAGTTTTGGTGCTTCCATGTGGGGAGCCACAAAATCAGGCCCCGAAACACCACCAAGCTGTCAGTACAGGGGCCCAGGCTCGTGGCTGATTATCATCCACACAGCGCATAGCTCAGCCCACTGGCTGCTCTGGTCCATCCCAATATCAAACCAAAAGGTGTCAGTCTTGGACTGAACTCCTATAGCCGTCGAAACAGCAGCAGCTCCCCGGCTAGAACCATCAGTACACCAAGCATCTACAGGTACTGGGGGCTGCTCTTCTCTGTAGGCCAAGGACTCCAAGTTTTCCCCACTAGGTAGAGCACTTGGCGTGGCCTGGGTTACAAGCTCCACAGGCCCCAGGACCTGTTGTAGCTCTGTGCTCAATGGGCTGGAACTGGGGGTGCTACGTTTTTCCAAGTAGGCTTCCCACTTGGGCTACCTAGGGTGGTGGTTTGTGCCATCCCCATTTTAGGTCCTTGGGTCCAAGTATGTACCCAACCTTGGACAGGATAAGTTGTGTGAACCAACATGCTCGCCATTCCTGTGATGGCTTCTGTGGCCACTAGGGCTGCGTACACAGCAGCCAGCTGTTTCTCTATTAGAGAGTAGCGGGCTTCTGCTCCTTTCCACAATTGGGACTAAAAACCCACTGGCGACCAGAGACGTTCCTGCTGTTGCCAGAGACCCCAACCGTACCCCTCCTGGGTTACGTGAACGTCAAGTTCAAACAGGCCACCAGGGTCTACCACTTGTAGAGCCTGTGCCTGCTGTATCATCCATTTTGTAGCAACAAATCCATGTTCTATAGCCTCTGTCCAATCCCATGGGGCACCCTTTTCAACCATGGAATACAAGGGCCTTGCCATCTGTGCTAAATGGGGTATAAATACCCACCAATACTCCAGCAGACCCACATTTGTAGTTGGGAGACCTTGGTCGGCCGGGGAAATGCCTGTATTTTATCAATAACAGTTTCTGGTATAACCTTTGTCTTACCCAACCACACAACACCTAAAAACTTGACAGATAAGCCAGGACCCTGGAATTTTTCCTTGTTCACTGACCAGCCACGTGAGTTCAGGTGACAGAGGAGAGAGGGAGCTGCTTGCTCTAGATCTGAAAGAGAATCAAACATTATTAAGACGTCATCAACTTAATGAAAAGGACTACAGAGGACGGGTGATCCCACTGTGCCAAGTCCTGGGCTGTGAGCCCATGGCAGATAGTGGGGCTGTGCAAGTATCCTTGTGGAAGGACTTGGAAGGTCCATTGACGCCTGTCCCAAGTGAAAGCAAACTGCTCTGGACTTTAGGGTGCAATGTCAATGGAGAAAAAGGCATTCACCAGATCTACTACATAATGTTAGGTTCCCAGGTGAACAGTCAGATGATCCATCAAATCATAGATTGAAGACACTACGGCATGCAAAGGTGGTTTCACCTTGTTCAATCCCCTATAATCCACAGTCATTCGCCAGGTCCCATCAATCTTCTTCACTGGCCATACCGGGGAAACAAAGGGGCTGTGTGTTGGCCTCACAATGTGTGCCTTCTCCAGTTCTACTATTGTTTGGCCAATCTTCTCATGTCCCCCATGGCAGGCAGTACTGTCGCACTGTAACCACGCACTGGGGCCCTGGCAATACTTGAAGGAGGTGGTGAGCATACCTGAGTATCACCGCCTTCACCACCCGGACCAGGAGGTGAAACTCTCTGACACAAGTTTGTAAGCTGAGGCCATGTAACACGTCCACCCCTACAATATATTCTGGTACAGAGGAGACATACACTGAGTAGGTATGGCGGGGGGCGGGTAGTCTACCTATACCTAGTGGTAAGGAGACAGCTTCACCTTAACAGCCCCCCCACCCCCCCACCCCAGCTGTCAATGTAGATTACTGGTCCAGGGAACAGTTCTGGGTTCATGCAAATAAGGCTGCAGTCCACGCCAGTATCAACTAGTGCCAGCATCCTCTGCACGTTCGAAGGGGACAAATGTACAGACAGTTCTATGTGGGGCCTCTGGACCCCACTCATCCCCTCCAACCGGGTACCTTGGCCCCTCCCCTAGTCAAACTGGAAGGAGCCAGCCTTAGGCAGATGCATGAAATCTTGGAGGGACCCAGGTCGCACCTTCCCGGACTTCCCCTTAGGGTTTTGCTAGAATTGCTATTCTGGTTACAACTGTTTCCAGAGTTCCAACAAGACCATGTTTGGTTGTTGGTCTGTTTTTTCCTGATCCACCCCCACCGCTATGAGATCATACCACATCTGCATGCGCGTCACCTTTTGGGACCCTCTGGTTCACCCGCGTGCTTCTGATTTAGGCTTCCTGGCTGGGATTTCGAAGACCTTGCCTCCTAACTTCCCCTGCTGCCAGCTGTCAACATCCCCCAGGGTGGCCGTGGCAGTGGTAACTTTATGCATCCGCCACCCCACATAGAGCACAAGGATGGTGACCAGTGACCCAAATCATCTAAATTAGTATGCACATAGAGGCTTATAAAATATTCAAAGAATATTCTTAGAATTAGGAGAAGAGATAACCTTCTGGATCTTTCTCGCTAAGGCAAGTTCTATGCTGTTTAGTTAAAATCACAGTGAAAAATTTTGTCAGTTCAAATCCTTGTCAACTGGAACCCTCTCTAGTGAATATTGTGAACATACTCGTATGTCAATTGACATCATCTCTGACTTTCAATTGCCTCCAAATAAGTGTTTTGAGAGTGGGATTGTGACAGCTCCAAGAACAATTTGGCAACACAGCAACCTAGAAGCCCAGTGGGAAATCTGTAGAGATCTCTGTCTGGCACAGGGTAATCAGATATATGGCATCTGGTTAGATACAAGACTGAGGCATAGGTGTATGCATCTGGCTCTCCAAAGAGTGCTTGAGGTCAGGAATACAGATCAACAAATAATGTCTGAGTTGACTCACTTGAACAAAATAGCAATTTCTTCACTCAAGACAATATAATAGACACAGATACATATATGACTTAAAAAATACATGGTCATACATACACACACCTCTCTTTGGGGTAGTAGAGTAAAAATATCTAAATTTGAAGCTTCATAGGCATTTCAATTTTTAATGAGTAGAAGAATATTGTATTGGTTCCTTGTATTGGTTCATAACATAATTACATATGTGATTCATGTTAACTATTACTGTTACAATTGCTTATGGACTAAAAGCCCAATAAAATATGAATGATATACACAGTATTATAATCTGTGTTATTTTTTTCTCTATTTGCATTGTTCCCCATACACTCAATGCACTTTCTATTCTTCTCTGTGCCTGAGGAGGTTGAATCCTGTAGAGTAGGTTACCAGGGCTCCTTACCCTCTGGGTTCCAGGTGAATTGGGCCAATGGGAGGCATTGGCAGAAGGTAGGAGGGTGGGAAAAGAGAGATTGGGCATCACTACAGTTCCTGGTGAGCAGCCCCTCTTCCATGGCTCCAGCACCTACAAGACTCATGTAACACCACTTTTTTCCCTTTCTATTCAGGTTTCCTGCTGTTGCTAACTGCTGTACCCACTCCTCTATAACTATTCCTTTACTTAAATATGCTTAGCAATTCTACTTGAGTATGCCTTGTTTCTCCCCAGGCCCCTGACTAATCAATGAATTCTCCTTCTATTTAGATCTGTCAAACTAAAATTAGAGACTCTAAGTCTTTCTCAGATATCTACTTATAAGGACAGAGGTCAAGGTACAGAGTACAGAAAGAGAGACGGCTGATTTCATCACAGGTATGTTTAAAAAGAGAATCGTTCTGCTCCATCCACCATGCACACCTCCTTGCTTACATCTCTCCAGCCTTCTCACTTCCAATACACCAAGCATTCTCTGGTCTCAGGTCTTCATACTTGCTGTTTCCTTTAGATGGTTCTCTAAAACATCTGGTAGAAAAGTGTTTTGTTTGCTTCGTCACTTCTTCAGGACTATAACCAAAGTCACATTTTCATTGAGGCCTTCTTTGTTCATCTCAATTAAAATCACAACTCTTGACTCTCTACCTCTCCTTTCTAATTTTAACCATTGGACTTACTTAGTGTCCAAATGACGTTATTTATTTAAGGGTTTATAGTCTGTCTCTTCTCATTAGAATATTTTTTCATGCTGCCATTTTCAGCATTTAGCACAGTTTCTGGCACATATTAGTAATTCAAACTTTTTTTGCATGAATGAATAAAGATAAGAAAGCACACAATAAGTCAAATGAAACACCTACACTCTCTTTTCTAGGGGACATCATAAGGACTGATTCATCTACAAAATATTTTGAACTCTTTAAAGAGAAAAGACTAAAATACCTCAACTACAATGAAGATTTTACCAACATATCTTATGAAAGCTACTTTAATTCATACGTGAAATAAACTATAGGTTAAGTTCCTCAAGCAAATTTTAAAATATTATTTCATTATATTTCCATACATTCTTCTAGGTAACCATGAAAAAGAACAACAAAACCCAATAGCTCTATTTCAAGCCTAAATGTACTGATGTGCAGAGAAAAGGATATAACCCAGAATCCTGATTTAGACTTAACCAGTAGAATTTCCCCTTTTCTTAATTATGAAGAGATAGCCGTAGATAATTGGGCAATTTGGAGAAGCTCAGGAGCAAACAACACACCAAAATCATAGAATGGTGAAGCTGTGACACAATGTAACTACTTCAGACAGATGTGGCTCTACTTGATTTTTAAACATTGCAGTGCAAGAGAGTCACAGTTTTCAGCATTTTTTATTTCAGAGCTGAAGATTCTTATTCCCAAAATGTTTTCCTGAATATGTGCCTACATTCCCTGTGACATATACTCTGCTCATTCATCCTATGTTCAGGAGGGTCATGTCAACTTCAGCTACTATCTTTGGTAAAGTAATCCTATCTAATGAGATCATTTATTTACCTCTGTTTATCATTCTACCAAAATAGAACCTGCTGCACTTAGTAGGTGCTGAAATAATCATTTGCTGAATTGAGTTCAATTTCACATCTTCACAGTTGCTTCTTCCACAATCCCTTTACTTTTGCTTTTGGTTTTAACATCTTAATATTTAGCACATAAATTTTCGTCTCAATTTCTGAGCCACTCAGAATGCCCTGTCTTCTTTTCAATTTTCGGAATTGGTATTTGTTTGAAATCTGACAAGATTTGAGCACACTTAACATTTTCAAAAGATATTACAGCAGTTTTCAAATCTGGTTGCACTTCCAGAATCACTTGGGAAGCTTAAAAAAAAAATACTGATGCTCACATGCCAAACCCAGAAAGACCTATTTAATTTGTCTTTAATAGTGCCTGGACATCAGCATTTAAAACAGTACTTTCCCATACAATTCTTTGGTGCAACAAAGGACTGATACCACTGCTGTAGGGGACCCGGGTTTGGGACTCATTTTTGCATTAACTTGCAGCAAACTTGTTTAAAGAGCCCTGATAACAAAGCTAATCCAGTGGACAGACAGTATTCCAGATGGTTGGATGCTTCCCTAGAGATCTTGAATCTCTGTATGTTATATGGATGCAGCCTTATGTTATCATCCCACAAGGCAGATTAACTGGGAAGAAAATATGAATATATTTACCTCTACCAGAGTTGGGGGAATTACACAACAGGTGGAGTTTTTCTTTGACTCTCTGAAGAATAGGTCATATGGTTTTAAGACGGAAACATCAGACCGATTGCTTATCTGATGTACCCATAATTGAACAGACCATGTCTTTCCCCCCTCTGTTGTTCATTTGCACTGTCAAGCATAGAAAGCAAACAAAGATAAACACACTGTTAGCATTTAAATATTACAATGCCTCTCTGCCTTTATCATCTATTTTCTTTCTATCCATTTCTCTTCCTTTCTTTTCTCCATCCTGCCTCCTTTTATTTCTTTCCTTCCTCCATCATAAAGAGCTTTTATGATAATAAGAGTTACTTTTTATTACAAGGAAGTGACACATAAATTCTTCCACATGATATATGGAGTGGCACATGCCTTACTCAACTGATTAATTAAAATTGATCATAGAAGAATGCTAATTTGCTGAGAACTCTAATGCCTGTGAATCCCCTTTTGTGAGGAAAAATCACAGCAATGGGCACAGCAATGGCGACGTCCTTGAGCAGGACATCAAGAAACTTGAGCTGTCCTCAAGTTACGGACAGCTACCAGCCTTGCTGACGTGGGGCTTTTCAAGGAAGCAGCAGAATGTCCTTTGGGGACCCCTCTGGCAGATTTCATAGGGTTTTTTTCCTTTTCTATTGGGAAGTGCATCTAAAGGAATGGGTAGTTGTAAGATCAGTCTATTAGGTTTGGTGCAAAAGTAATTGCGGTTTAAAATGTTAAAAATGATTGCAAAAACCGGAAGTACGTTTGCACCAATCTAATAATTATGTCCATATGGATGAAAAATTTATTCTACCGCTTTGAAAATTTAAGTGTGCATTTCTAGTGTTATTTAATAGTTGCACGACATTTTGTGAAATGGTGCTGTCTTATGATGGATCCCAGGAGATAAGGGGAAAACCGCTAAGGACAGGATTTCATGCCCTGCAGATCTCATATTTACTTGCCATCAACCCCCCTGTACAGACCAATCAACTTGAATCCAGACATTAAAACAATCTAGAAATAAAAACCACAAAGTGGTTGCTGTAAAAGGTAGAAAAGGCAGAACAGAAAAAGTTAATATAAATAAATGTAAACTATTGAGAGGGAGGATTAAATCTGGCTCAATTTTCTAAATTCTCATGTCAGGTATTTTAATATAAATACATAGAAGGGGGCTGATTCTAGTACTTAATTTACACATAGGAGAGAAGTCTGTAGTCTTCATAACCTGTAGACTCTGCCCACCAGGTGAGACAAAAAGATTCAGTAAATTCAAGGGGGAATGTGAGTTTTACTGATTATTGGGCAATACAGTCCAAATGGATGACCTAGGAGTGCCTATTTAGAAATACCCTGAAGACCTGACACAAAGACAGAGAATAATCAAGGGATCCTGTGCTTTGGTACGTCAAATCTCAATCATTATCAAGCATTAGCTGACATTTGGGAGCCATGGTAATCACTGGGGTTGTGAATAGAAGCAAAGAGGTGTTAGACGTGTCGAGTAACAATGTGATTGGGAGGTCTGATGAAATCTTATTTCCCAACAGGGAAGAACCATATTCAAGGAACTATAAAGGACAATGCTGTAAGGTTGCAAATTCTATGTAGCGTCACTGGATTTATAAATGAAACCAGGACACACTTGGATCAGAATTAAATCTAGCCCTAAATGGAACTGCCTTTACTGGCCACGCCCAAAGCACCTCTTGGCTCACATTTTACAATAAAGAAGACATAGTACACATTTTTAAGTGCATGAGGTCATGGGAAATTATTTTAATTTTCACATACTTGTGACTTGGAGAAAGAAAGGACTCGTGCTTTTTCTGAAGCACAAGATGAAATCAAGGATGAACATATGAGAATTTGGATCTCTTTTTTCATTTGAACACCTGGGAAAGTAAATGTCTTTGCTAAGTATAAGTGAATATCCTTAAACACAGAAACACAATCCTAAAATAACAATTATTTGTTGAGTGCTTACTATGAAAAGTGCTGCTTTCAGCACTTTGCATAAGTTAACTAATTTAATCCTTATCACAATTCCATGTGGTAGATATGTACCATTATTATCATCATTGTGCAGAAGAACTAAATAACTAGACCAAGGCCACAGAGCTGGGAAACGGTAAAGATGGCATTTGAACCTGGGAATGCTGGGTCCAGGTTCTGTGCACAAAACCATCATACTGGAGTACCTGATACCTTTATTTTAAAAAATCTTTCTTGCCTCTGGCTAGGATTCTATCACAACTTTATAAAGTTAGTTTCTTTTTGTTATGTGCATTTCAGATCATTAATAGTTCAATGATTACAGTGAAAATCCAAACCTGTGTCAAAAAATAATAAGAGATGATCACAGCCATCAGAGGGCACATTTGCGTATGGTCCTGGAATTCTCTGGAGGCAGGGGGCAGGCAGAGAGGAGCTGAAAACACAGTCTACCTAAATTTCCCTGGGCTCTAGTACCACAAGAGTGTCAATCAAACTGCAAGCTTCACAAATCAATGATAAACTTCCCTGGGGAAAGGAAGTTTGATGTGTATCTAAGGGAAAAGTCTGCACTGTTGTCTTGTCTGAGGCAGCAGGGCCCTCAGGCTACAAAGGGGATAGGTGCAATGTAAGGAGGAACACAGACAGAAGAAGTGGGGCAGTGTTATGCTTCTGATTGTTTGCTCACTATATTGGGATGACTTTTCCTCCAGGCTGTGATCCAGGCCAAGAGATGGGGTAGGGGTTCTCATGCTAAGGACCTTCATGAATTAGACCATTGTGTATGCAGTGATGCTAAAGGGTATTCCTGGTTTACATCCCTCCAATATAAGTAGTCAGTGCTTTCAAAATGGCTGACCTGGAAGCTGCTGAAATCTGTGCAGATTAACATCATCTACAATCCTCCAGAGAGGAGAGGATACAGTGCCCCTTCTCTCATAAGTTTCAGAAGTCAAAGTTAATTGTTCTGTCTAGTGTTCAGCCAATATCCCTTGTAACACTTCTTTTTTATCCTAAGATAAAATTTTAGATACGATATCCTATATATAATATTTTAAAAATCAATATAATGATCTGGTTTTATTATAATAGAAAAATAAATGAAATAAATTTGAATGAAATAACATGCATTTTAATAATAAAATAGTCATGACTGCACAAGCAAATAAAATGAAGTGGTAAGATGCTTGTTTTATACATAGAATTCCGGAAATGTGACTGTTGCAAATACAGATTGACACAGGCATGGTGAATTGATTGTACTGGTGACTACAACCTCACAAGTGACATTGCTGTCTGGAACATGATTTTACAAAATTATAAACAACTGTTGGTTAAAATCCAGACAAAGCAAAATAAAATGTTCCCAAAATTTGCTTAGTACTGGCATTCCTGGAAAAATTACCTTAGGGAAGGAAAACCATGCAAAAATATACTGTGCTTATTGTAAAATGTAGTTAGATTCTAGATTCAGATTATACACAGATTTTTTTTTCATCTGTGAAGTGACCAGCAGGGCATTTGAAAATCATGTGAGCTATGGTACAATGCTTGGTCGGTGGACAGCTCTGAGCACTGTGGGACATGCAGCGCCTCTGGCTCACTCATGAAAAGCAGGTGGTGCCCATCCTCATTGCGACAACCCACGCTTCTCCAAAATACCCTCTTGCGGGTGGTACTGCCACACTGAGAACCACTGGTCTGGCTCACACTTGCTTCAACAGAATTCTTTTTGGTTTTTTGCATTTTTTGCTTTTTCCTTTAGTGGAAATAACATAGTTATTTATCTGCACTCGTGTACCCATGGCTGCAAACTGTATATACTATACATGAAGGGTATTGTTAAGCTCTTCTTTAACCTTATGAAATGCCCAAGAAGATATTAAAAGTCTCCCCAAAACTGAAGTTACTCTAAGAATGATTCAGCTACAGCAACAGTGAAAGTTAGTTCTTGAAAAGAAAGTGTTCTCCAGCCAATGTAAATTCCAGAGAGAAAAAGGGAAAAAAAGTCACAGAAACCATCATGGTCATTTTATACAAAACTCAAGCACAAATGCAAAACGGTTTTTAAGAGGGTCAGTGGCTCTTACACAAAATTATACAGTCAAATCCAGTTAGCATGAATCCAGCCACAAAAATCAGTGCAACATATGTCCTGTCAGAATGACCTACACATAAATCTCTTAAGTGCCAGACATATTGATAAATCCAACAAGCACTAATATTATCTGACTCATTCACAGATAAGATGCCACATTTTCTCTGGTATCATAGATTACTTTAGACAGGAATAAATTCCTAGAGGAAAAGACGATAAGAAAAAAAAAGGTATATGTTATTAAATACATAGAGATTTATTTTTTCTTTATAATTTGAAAAAACACAAATTTAGCAACATTTTGTTTTGTGAAAGGAGTTTTAAAACGTACTTTACCCATGAAACCAAAATAAAGAATATGTATGGGATACCAGAAGCCCATACGCTCAAATAACTGCATTGATAATATATCAAGACAACGCCCAGATGGATAAAGACTTGGTTACACACAAACAGCACAGATTTTCATGCTTTTTAATGTCCTCGCAAGTGTTGCTATTATTAAGAAATCTCTGAGTATAGGTAAGATTTTTGAATTTTTTTTTCAACTTAGAATTCTTTTAAGCATTTTTAAATTAGTTTCAGGTGTACAAAACAACATAATGATTAGACATTTTCGCCTCTCACAAAGTGATAGCCCCAACAGGTCTACCACCCATCTGACACTGTACAGAGCTATTGCACTACCATCGACTATATTCCCTATACTGTACTTAGATTTTTGAAAGTTTTAAGATACAGACTCCTCAATATGTCCTATGGTTGCTCTATGGAAACATAGAGCAACCCTGTATATCTGGTTTAGTAAATGTGGTATATCCTCAAGTTCATAAAACTTTTGTTGTTTTGGATTCATCACATTGGTAAGAATTCAAAACAGTGAACTTCTTTGTCATGCAAGATGTAAGGTGGGGTCTTAGCTCCTGCTCCCCACATAAGAACGCAGGACATTGTGAGCCCAAAAAGGAACACCCACGGAGCAATAGATAGGGGAGTCATACCACTATATTCTCGCTGGCGGCTGGGTTGGAGACATGGGAAGCAGGAGCCACACGATCTGCAACCTGCCATCCGCTTCTCTGCCAACCAACCAATCCCACTTGCTAACTGCAATTCGCGCTTGCTAGCTCAGCCACCATCTTCTTGCTAGCCCCGATGTGCTGCTAGCGTAGCCACGGCAGTTATATTAGTGGCCAATGGGTCATTGGTTACAGCTGACGGCCAACGAGCCACAGCTGATGGCCATTTGATCACAGTCGATGGCCGTTTACTACCTGAGCCAGCACCTTTCTATGTGAGGCCGAGAGCCTGGAAACTGCACTCCTCCGGGCTCCGTCCCCACACTCTTGTATAACATTGTGAGTGTACTTAACACTACTGAACTATTAAAAAAAAAGTGAGTAATTAAGATATTTTTTTTAAAATACATTCACCAGCACAGTATAAGAAGCGTGGTCCAATATCCATTGGATATTGTCTCTGTTAGTTCAGGGATGTGATTTCTTTTGTTCACAGCTATGTACAGAGTCTATAATGTGCGTCTCATAATATTTCGTAGTACTTGTCGAATAAACATTAAATTTGTTAGTATCAGTTGCTCCCATGAGCCCCAGTGTCTTTAAGTGCATAATATAATCAATAATAAAATATATTTATTGTTGGGATCAAGTGAGATAATGTACTACGTGGAAGTAGTTTACCAACTGTGTCTATGAAATATTATTGTTACATGATGGTATTTTGATACATCATTTACCTTTTAAAATAAATTCCCAGGTATTAATCAATAAATAAGTAAAAACCAAAAGAGTATTTGACTTCTTAGTAATGAATTTCCTTAAATACTCTCTTCTTTTAATTTTCATGGTGTCTTGTGTCCCAGATTTCACTGGCCACTCCTTCTCAGCCTCTTTAGCTAGTTTTACCCTTTTCCCTGAAACTAGGTCTTGAATCCTCTTCTCTCTTTACACTCTCTCTTTTGGTGATAATTTATCTGTCTACAGACTGAGAACCTTCAATTATGCCCATTGCAAAAGTCTCCTCATACACATGTTTAACTGCTCACCCACCATTTCAAATAGAATGTCTCACAGGTATCTCAGATCTGCATGGCTACAACTGAATTCCTCTTCACTCCACTCACCTCAGGGCAGACTTTTTCTGCCTTCAAACTTCCCAACTCGGTGGATGTGAACAGGATCCACTCAGTTGCTTAAGCCAGAAACTCGGGAGTCATCCTTATGTGACTTTTGCTAATCCTCCTGCAGTCCCCCAGCCAATCTGTCAACAAATTCTTTGAATCTACCTTCATAAGTACCTCAAATCTCTATTTCTCTATCTCCCCTGCCACTCTGCTACAAGATACCCTCACTTCTTCCTTGAAGGACAGCAGTAGTGTTCATCTGGACTTCCTTCTTTCACAGTATATTTTCTTGCCAAAGGGAACATTTAAAACTTTAAATCATTTTAATTTCCCTTTATGCTCTTTCATTGCATTTAGAATCTAATCCAAACCCCATGTATGGTTTTGATGATCTGACTGGTATTTTTTTTTAATAACCTTACTTCACGTTTCTTATGTTCCCACCTCTGTTACAGCTGCTGTGGCATACTCTGCTCTTTAAACAAACATCTCTTTGTTTGTTTGTTTGCTCCAGCACCTGCTTTGTTTGCTCCTGATACCACTTGCAGAGGATGGGTCCTCCTCACCCTCAGTCCTCAGCACACCTGTCTCCCTTAAAAAAAGCATCTCTTATTTTCCTTCTAAATCAGCTGCTCTACTTGCTCTTCATCACCTTACACTATGTGTTTTCTGTAAGACCAGCTATGATTTGGAATGACATACTTGTTTGTTTACTTACGTAATGTCATCCATTCCCTTGAGGAACCTAATTCCTTGAGGCAGAAATGTGTATGTTTTTGCTGTGACATTCCTGGTCCTGGAGGAAAACCTGGAATCTCACAGGTGAGTTTCCTGGGACAGTTCCTTTCTTTCAGAGTACTTACCTCTGTTTGTAATTATACAGTCCTTAGTGTAACCATGTCAGTCATGTCTGTCACTTCCACAAGCCTGAAGGCACCATGAGGACAGGAAACTAGGGTACTCAGTGCCTAGCATAGGCCTGTGTATAATAAATGCTCAGTACTTGTGGGATTCTATTTACAGAAAAGTTACTTACATCACATAGAAGAAAATTCTTATCAGATCAATAGCCTTAGATCAAAAGCAACAGATTCTTTTGTGTATGTGTGTGTGTGTTCCAAATTCTTCTTTTTTAATTAAAATTTATTGGGGTGACAATGATCAACAAAACTACATAGATTTCAGGTGTACATTCTTATAATACATCATCTATATATTGCATTATGTGTTCACCATACAGAGTCAGTTCTCCTTCCATCACCATATATTTGACCCCCTTTATCCTCATCTACCACCTCCTCCCTCTTTACCCTCTGGTAACCACTAAACTGTTGTCCGTGTCTATGAGTTTTTGTTTCTTTCTTTGTTTGTCTTGTTCCTTTGTTGTTTTTGGTTTTATATCCCACATATGAGTGAAATCATACAGTTCTCGACTTTTTCTGTGTGACTTATTTCACTTAGCATAATAATCTCAAGATCCATCCATGCTGTTGCAAATAGCAGTATTTCAACTTTTCTTATGGCAGAGTAGTATTCTGTTGTGTATATATACCACATCTTCTTTATCCAATCATCTACTGAAGGATACTTTGATTGTTTCCATGTCTTGGCCACCTTAAGTAATGCTGCAGTAAACATCGGGGTACATGTATCTTTATGGGTACATGTTTTCAGGTTTTTTGGGTAGATACTCAGGAGACGGATTGCTGGGTTATATGATAATTCTATTTTTAATTTTTTGAGGAACCTCCACACTGTGTTCCATGATGGCTGCACCAATCTGCATTCCCACCAACAGTGTATGAGGGTTCCTTTTTCTACACAGCCTCTCTAACTCTTGTTATTATTTGTCTTGTTGATGATAGCCATTCTAATATGTGTGAAGTAATATCTCATTTTGGTTTTGATTTGCATTTCCCTAATAGCTAGTGAAGTTGAACATTTTTTCATATATATCTGTTGACTATTTGTATGTCTTGTTGGGAGAATTTTCTGTTCATATCTTCTGCCCATTTTTTAATTGGATTGTTTGTCTTTTTATTGTTTAGTTGTATGAGTTCCTTATATATTTTGAATATTAGGTCCTTATCGGAGGTGTTGTTTGCAAATAACTTCTCCCATTTGATTGGTTGCCTCTTTGTCTTGTTGATGGTTTCTTTTGTTTTACAGAAGCTCTTTAGTTTGATATAGTCCCATTCATTTATTTTAGCTTCTACTTCCCTTGCCTTTTAGATCAAATTCATAAAATTCTCTTTGAACCCCAAATTCGTAAGTTTAGTACCTGTACCTTCTTCTTTGCAGTTTATTGTTTCAGATCTTATGTTTATGTCTTCGATCCATTTTGAGTTAATTTTGGTACATGGTGACAGATAGCAGTCTAGTTTCATTGTTTTGTATGTGGCTTTCCAATTTTCCCACCACCATTTATTGAAAAGCTTTTCTGTTCTCCATTGTATATTTTTAGCTCTTTTGTTGAAAATGATCTGTCCATATTTATGTAAGTTTATTTCTGGGTTTCCAATTCTATTCCATTGGTCTGTATGTCTGTTTTTCTGCCAATACCATGCTATTTTGATTATTGTAAAGTAACAGATTCTAACCTGACCATCTTACATGTGTGATTGCACTGTCTCTTTATATTTACCCTAAGAATTGGACATTTCATCTTGTATCCATTATTTTTGGACTTCAAAAAATGATATTGAAAAAAAATTGTGTTCTTTAAAAAACAAACAAACAAACATCCCTTAAATATAAGGTGTCCATGAAGCATTCTGACAACTGTCTATTTTCATAAACTCATTTTTTGAAAATCTCTGCTGAACAGTGAATATCATTCAACACTAGAATGTTGTATAACTTTGATAATTATGCTTATTTTTACTGCCTATAAAGAAAATGTGAACTATTACGGTTAGTCTCCCAAAGTTTCATTCTGAATTATGGAACATTTTTGAAGCACAGTCTCCTTTTATGAAAACAAAAAAAAAGTAGATATTTTATTTATCTGTCAAGTCTAGTACTTTATTATGAAGGTGGTAACACTGCTGATCAAAATACTGTGGACTGTACTTTAGAATTTGATAACTTTAAAAATGGAATTTGTCAAGTTTATGTTCAAGCAGTTTCATAGTGGAGTAAAAACCACATTGCTGACCTAAGGTCCTATGAAAAATGCCACATCTTATGTTCCAAGAATTTGAAGTTACAGTCAAACATCAGCTATACATTTGGCCTTATTTGAAAGGGATAAAACCTTAGAACTTTCTTTAAATGTCCACTGTAAATGTCCACTGACTTCATTGTAATATTAGTGTTTTAAATCCATGTTTGTGGGCTATTATGTTATAGGTAAGACCATATAGTAACACAGTCTTTGTAGCATTTCTGGACACTGAACTCTGCTAAATAATGAACTCTGAAGAGATCCTTGAAGAATTGGTGACATTTGCTTAGGCGGCAGAAGAAGAAAGAAAGAAGCTTGGAGGTGGTAATGAGCATCGTATGTTTACAAGTCCCTGAAAGTAGTGATCCACATGGCACAGAGAAAATATGGGGAAAGGAAGAAGAAATAAAGCGGGCTGGGAAGGGAGACCAGAGGACCTAGAAAAACAGAAAAGATTATTCACACTTGATCAAGAGGGAGATAAGGAGTCACTGAAGGTTGTTAAGCAAGTAAAAGAATGCTCTAGGGTCATCTAAAGCCCTCTTTGAGTTATTCATGGTACCAGATTTTGCTTTGAAAATGGTCAGCTATGAATCTGAGTGACACAACTGGGAAGCAATGTTTAGTCAAAGAAGCACATATATATGGCGTCCTTAATACATGATAAGTGTTCAACACATGTTAGCATCCAACCCTCCTCTCTAAGGCTTTGGCACCTTTGTGGTAGTTACTTTTGCTCCAACACATGGTGATTTTCTCTAAAGTAAAACAGCTGTAACATAATATATTGCCATTTGTCCAGCTAACAAAACCCACGAAGCATGAATATGGTCATCAAATTCATAGAAGCAATATTGCTAAGGGAGATGTGTTTTTACAACTCTTAACTTTATACCAAAAGATGACTAGTACTTCTATACCCAACACATTTTTAAAAATATTTAATAATTGATGAAAATACAAGCATAATTCAGAGTTAGACATTCAATTAAGTTTCAAGTACACTTAAGAATCGTTAGAGACGTAATCAAAATGGTGGCGTGAGGTGAGCCTCTGGAAATCTCTCCTGGAATTTACAACAAATTGAAAAACTATAACTCCACAAAGGACTCCCTGCACAGCAGACAGGCAAGACTAAGAGGCTCACTACTGAATTCACATAAAGGTGGGCAAATTGTGTGAGGAGGGAAGGGAGAAGTGCGGAGACAGGGCCGCGCAGGCGCAGGACACAGACCTAGCTCAGTGCTCCGAGCTCGCTGCATCCCGGAACTACCGCAGCTGCGGGAGAGGGAACAACTCGGACTGCCAGGGCTCCGTTTATGGCCCACAAGGCTGAGGGGACAGCATATAATATGGCTGAACCCAACGCTCATGGCAGAGACCTCGGAGAAAAGACTGAGGGAAGAAGGCTGAAAATGGTGGTTTAAGCCCTCACTGCCACAGAAAATGGAAGACTTAGGCACTGAGACTAGCTGCCCCCTCCCTACCTTCCCAGAGCCTGCTCCACTCCCACTTCCCCAGTGCTAGAAGCGGAACAGTAGCAGTGTCTGATGAAAAGAACAGAATATTTGCAGTTCTGAGAACTGTGGCCCGCAGACACAGATTTGCAGCCCAACTAGTTCTGGCAAAGGGGAGGGAGCTGTGGAAGCAGAACCGGTGGTGGTGGTGGCCGCAATTGCTCTGGGCCAATTCTCGCAACTCACTCCACCCCTGTCCCCACCTATCTGGGCAGATATCTGCAGGAGTAAACAGAACTGCTGAAACACACGGGCTCTGCATCTGTTGCAGGAAGAGCTTTGGAACTTCAAAAGCTCTCCGCATACCCACAGGGATGTGGTGCCCTATGACACAGGCAAACTGTTAACAGAGGAGAAGCCCGCCTTCCGGGTAATCCCCCCATTGTGCGAGAAGCTGGAATAGTGCAGAGAAAACATAACGCTACAGTGTGAGAGAGAAAAAAAGGCTGCAGTCAGAGAGAAAATAAAACATTCTACCAACACATACTGGAAAACAAAAGAAAGAACTCTTCCTGTCAACCTGTTGCAGAACCCACTCCTGTAGATGTCTAGGAAGAGAAACAATAAATCATTAATTGCCACGAATAACCAACGCAACAAGACAGATAAGAAAGAAAGTGAAAAGTCTCCAGAAAAGAAGTTAAAGATATGGAAATACGTGACTTAAATGACAGAGCATTCAAGATTGAAGTTCTGAAAAAACTCAGCGAGATGCAAGAAAACACAGAAAGACAGTTTAATGAACTCAGAAACACAATCAAAGAACAACATAAACATTTTACCAAAGAGACTGAAATTTTAAAATGAACCAAATAGAATTTCTGGAAATTCAGAACTCAATAGAAGAAATGAAGAATGAAATAGCCAGCTTAGGTAGCAGAGTTGACCAGGTGGAGGAAAGAATCAGTGACTTCGAAGATAGAAACCTGGAAATGACATGGATGGAAGAAGAGACTTGAGACTTAAAATAAATGAAAGAACTCTACAAGAACTTTTTGACTCCATCAGACAGAGCAATATAAGAATAATGGGCATACCAGATAGAGAAGAAAGAGAGAAGGGAATAGAGAGTATATTCAAACAAACAGTCGATGAGAATTTCCCAAACTTGTGGAAAGAACTGGATCCTCGAATCCAAGAAGCAAAGAGAACACCTAATTACCTCAACCCCAAGAGGCCTTCTCCAAGGCACATTGTATTGAAGCTGTTAAAAATCAACGACAGAATCAAAGAAAGAATCCTCAAGGAAGCCAGGGAAAAGTAGAGAGTAACCTACAAAGGAAAGTCCATTAGATTATCATCAGATTTCTCAGCAGAAACTCTACAGACCAGGAGGGAGTGGAACCAAATATTCAAACTATTGATAGAGAAAAATTATGAGCCAAGAATAATATATCCAGCAAAGATATCCTTTAGATATGAAAGAGGAATAAAGACCTTTCCAGACATACAGAAGCTGAGGGAATTCTCTAATACACGACCTGTACTACAAGAAATACTAAAGAAGCCTATTCAATCACCATCAACAGGGACAATTTGTGGCAACCAAAACATAAAAAGGGGGAGAAAAAAGGCCTGAACCAGAATATGGGAATGGAGAAAGTAGACATGCTGAAGAAAATGGAATACTCTAAATATCAAACTTTCTTTTAAGGGTAACCACTCAAAAAAAAAAATCCAGAACTGAAATATATACTGTAATAAAAGAAGAAACAGAGGGAAACATCATAGAATACTACCACACAGAAATAATAGACAACAACAAAAAGGCAAAGAAACAATGGAGACACAGCCTTACCAGAAAACTAAAGATAGAATGACAGGAAATCCTCACATATCAATAATCACCCTAAATGTAAATGGACTGAACTCACCAATAAAAAGGCACAGAGTAACAGATTGGATCAAAAAACTAAACCTAACCATATGCTGTCTCCAAGAGACACATCTCAGCTACAAGGACAAGCATAGACTCAAAGTGAAAGGGTGGAAATTGACACTCCAAGCAAATGGTATCCAGAGAAAATCTGGTGTAGCTATACTGATATCAGATGAAACAGACTTCAGGGTGAAGAAGGTAACAAGAGACAAAGATGGACATTTCATAATGGTAAAGGGGACTATACAAGAAAACATAACAGTCATCAATATTTATGCCCCTAGTCAGGGAGCACCAAAATATACCAATGAATAAAGGGAGAAATTGACCAAAATACAATTATACTAGGGGACCTAAATACATCTTTGACAGCTATGGATAGATCATCCAAACAGAAAATAAATAATGAAATAGCAGCCCTAAGTGACACATTAGATGAAATGGATATAATTGACATTTATAGAGCACTTCATCCTAAACCATCAGACTATACATTTTTTTCTACGGTACATGGAACATTCTCAAGGATAGACTATACATTGGGACATAAATCTAACCTCAGCAAATTTAAGAAGATTGAAATCATACCAAGCATATTCTCTGATCACAAGGCTTTGAAATTGGATATCAACGACAAAAAGAAAGCAGGAAAAAACACAAATACATGGAGATTAAACAACATACTTTTAAAGAAAGACCGGGTCAACGAAGAAACTAGAGGAGAGATCAAAAGATACATAGAAACAAATGACAATGAAAATACATCCTATCAAAATTTTGGGGATGCGGCGAAAGAAGTTTTAAGAGGGAAATTTATATCATTACAGGCCCATCGCAAGAAACAAGAAAAATCCCAAATAAATAACCTCACGTTACACCTTAAAGAACTAGAAAAAGAAGAACAAATGAAACCCAAGGTCAGCAGAAGAAAGGAAATAACAAAAATCAGAGCAGAACTAAATGAAATAGAGAACAAAAAGACAATAGAAAAAATTAATGTGACAAAGATCTGGTTCTTTGAAAAGATTAACAAAATTGACATTCTTTTGGCTAGACTCACTAAGATAAAAAGAGAGAAGACACTAGTTAACAAAATCAGAAATGAAAAAGGGGAAGTTATCACGGACACCACAGAAATACAAAGGATCATCCAAGAATACTATGAAGGACTATATGCCACCAAATTCAATAACCTAGAAGAAATGGACAAGTTCTTAGAAACATATAGCCTTCCTAGGCTGAACCATGAAGAACTGGAAAGGAAAAACTAAACAGACCAATCACCAGTAACGAAATTGAATCAGTCATCCAAAAGCTTCCCAAAAGCAAAAGTCTGGGACCAGATGACTTCACTAGTGAATTCTACCAAACCTTCAAAGAGGATCTAATACCAATCCTGCTCAAACTCTTCCAAAAAATTGAAAAAGAGACAGTACTCCCTAACTCATTTTATGAGGCCAGCATTACTCTGATACCAAAACCTGGTAAGGACAACACAGAAAAAGAAAAGTACAGACCAATATCTCTGATGAATACAGATGCAAAACTCCTAAACAAAATGCTAGCAAATCGAATGCAACAATACATTAAAAAGATTATTCATCACGACCAAGTGGGGTGCATCCCAGGGACACAAGGATGGTTCAACATATGCAAATCCATCAACGTGATACATCACATAAAAAAAAAATAGAGGACAAAAATCATATGATTATATCAATTGATACAGAAAAAGCATTTGACAAGATACAACATACATTTATGATTAAAACACTTAATAAAATAGGTATAGAAGGAAAATACCTGAACATAATAAAGGCCATATATGACAAACCCTCAGCTAATCTCATAATTAACAGTGAAAAACTGAAGCCCTTTGCTCTATGTTCAGGAACACGACAGGGCTGTCCCCTATCACCTCTACTTTTCAACATAGTTGGAAGTCCTCGCCAGAGCAATCAGGCTAGAGAAAGAAATAAAAGGCATCCAAATTGGGAATGAAGAAGTTAAATTATCACTCTTTGCAGATGACATGATGCTATATATGGAAAACCCTAAAGACTCCACCAAAAAGCTAAACAATCAACGAATAGAGGAAAGTTGCCGGCTACAAAATCAACATACAAAAGTCCATTCCATTCCTATATACTAACAATGATATCTCAGAAAAAGAAATTGAAAAAACGATTCCTTTTGCAATTGCAGCAAAAAGAATAAAACACCTAGGAATAAACTTAACCAATGATGTGAAAGACCTATATGCTGAAAACTATAAGACACTTTTAAAGAAAATTGAAGAAGACCCAAAGAAATGGAAAGACATTCCGTGCTCATAGATTGGAAGAATCAACATAGTTAAAATGGCCATATTACCCAAAGCAATACACAGATTTAATGCAATCCCCATCAAAATCCCAATGGCATTTTTTAAAGAAATAGAACAAAAGAATCATCAGATTTGTTTGGAACCACAAAAGACCCCAAATAGCCAAAGCAATCTTAAGAAAAAAGAACAATACTGGAGGTATCACACTCCCTGACTTTAGCTTGTAGTACAGGGCTACAATAATCAAAATAGCATGATATTGGCAGAAAAACAGACACGTAGACCAATGGAATAGAACTGAGAATGCAGAAATAAAACCACATAAAAATGGACAGATAATTTTGACAAAAAATCAAAAAACATACAATGGAGAAAAGACAGCCTCTTCAATAAATGGTGCTGGGAGAATTGGAAAGCCACGTGCAAAAGAATGAAACTGGACTGCTATCTGTCACCATGTACCAAAATTAATTCAAAATGGATCAAAGACTTAAGCATAAGACCTGAAAAAATAAACTACATAGAAGAAAACATAGGTACGAAACTTATGTACCTTGGCTTCAAAGAGCGTTTTATGAATTTGACTCCAAAGGCAAGGGAAGTAAAAGCTAAAATAAATCAATGGGACTATATGAAACTTAAAAGCTTCTGGACAGCAAAAAAAAACATCGACAAAATAAAGGGAACCAACTGAATGGGAGAAGATTTTTGGAAACAGTGCCTCTGACAAGGGGTAATATCCAAAATATACAAACAACACATGCAACTCAACAACAAAAAAACAAACAACCCAATTGAAAAATGGGCAGAGGACCTGAAGAGACATTTCTCCAAAGAGGACATTCAAATGGCAAATAGACATGTGAAAAAATGCTCAACCTCACTAATCATCAGAGAAATGCAAATAAAAACCACAATGAGATATCACCTCACCCCAGTCAGAATGGCTATCATCAACAAGACAAATAGTAATAAGTGTTGGAGAGGCTGTGGAGAAAAAGGAACCCTCATACACTCTTGGTGGGAATGCAGACTGGTGCAGTCATTATGGAAGGCAGTGTGGAGGTTCGTCAAAAAATTATGAATAGAATTAGCATATGACCCAGCAATCCCTCTCCTGGGTATCTACCCAAAAAATCTGATAACATTTATCCATAAAGACACGTGTGCTCCAATGTTCATTGAAGGTTTGTTTACGGTGGCCAAGACATGGAATCAACCAAAATGTCCTTCGATAGATGAATGGATAAAGAAGTTGTGGGATATATACTCAATGGAATGCTATTCGGCGGTAAGAAAAGATGAAATAGGAGCATTTGTGACAACATGGATGGATCTTGAAATTATAATGCTAAGTGAAATAAGTCAGACAGAAAAAGCAGAGAACCATATGATTTCACTGATATGTGGTATATAAACCAAAAACAACAAAAGAACAAGACAAATGACAAACAAAAACCCATAGACACAGACAATAGTTTAGTGGTTACCAGAGGCTAAAGGGGGAGGAGAGTGGTAGATGAGGGTAAAGGGGATCAAATATATGGTGATGGAAGGAGAACTGAGTCTGGGTGGTGAACACACAATGAGATTTATAGATGATGTAATACAGAATTATACACCTGACATCTATGTAAGTTTACTAACAATTGTCACCCCAATACACTTTAATTAAAAAAAAGAATCATTAAGGCAAATTAAATTTTCAGTTGTAAATAACTCTCTACCAAAGCCTCTGTTCTAAGTCTAGCATTTCAAGTTCTTAACCTGGAATAGTCCTGAAAGAATAATCTGATGTGGAAATCTCAGAGGTTGGTAAGAATGCATATCCATTCAGACTGAAGTTTCAAAACTCTCAACTCTGTTTCCAGCCTTCCTAGACATGACAGTGCAGTGTTGGAGAAAGTATATCCTGGGAAGATAGTGATTCAGCTGAGACCTAGAGGTCCATTGTGAACAGGGAAAGACTGTTTAAGGAGTAACATAATTGTCACCAGGGTGGTCGTGACTGAGCAAACATGAGATATCTCAACTTAGGGTCCCACCCAACTGCTTTCTTGATTGTCTCTCTTAACTGTTTAAAATTGTTTCTTTTTGTCAAAATACATGCAAGAAATAAGATGGCCCACTCTGCTCAGGAGCATTGGGCCATTGCAATCACTCACAGTCAGTCTAAGGAACAGAGTTTGTCAGGTAGGCTTCCCTGCAGAAGATGGAATCAGAGGAATACAGTTTGTGAGTTCACCTGCCAGTGCTCTCTCCCTTCATGAGTGTCAATAACAAGGCCTGGCTCTAATATTGCAATGTGGGTGAGGTAAAATGTGTCTCTTCAAAGTTTAAGGGTATTTGACTTCTGCTTGTCTGCTTTCACATGGGTTATTCCCTGATGACAACTATGGGATGACTTCAGCTTCTGTCCTGTTCTGATAGCCACTTAACACCACCAGTTGTAGAAATGCCTCTTTTTCAACTTGTCAACATTATGACCAACATAGTCAGGCACTGCTACGTGTAAAATGGCTTAGTGGCATCACCATTAAAATAAAGCTGCCCATAAATGATGCTACTGCTTTGGTTCATACCAAGTGACATATGTGTGATCTCAAATTACCAACCTAATCCAGAAACATTAATTGACCATATACTATGTGCCATCAAGACTGGTAAATCCATGGTGTAGCCATATGCCTAGAGCTTAGTTAGGACTTCTAGTTCTTCAAAGGTCTTAAGAACTGGAAAAAATATACATTTTGGTTCTAAAATATAAAGAAAAAATTACCCCCCCCAAATTAACAAAATCTACAAAAATTAACATTGCTGCAACCTCATTAATTGTTAAGGTCCATGCACATTAAAATTTCATGAACGTTGAGGGATGTCTGGTCAACATAGAGGAATAGGTAAAGACTGTGCTTGACTTTTCTCATACCCACATCAAAATTACAGCTAAACTACAGAATAAACATAATTGACAATTGCCTGAAGTTTAGCTGAACAGAAATACTATAACTATGGACATACAGAAGAAGCCATGGCAAGACTAGTAGGAGGGGCAGAGATGTGGAACAGGCTGGTTCCACACCCATAGATGGCATTTAAAAATTGGGAGGGAAATCTCAGGTATGGAAGTCCCCCAAGAGGAGTGAGGGGTCCTAGCCCCACACCAGGCTCCCCTGCCCAGGTTTCCAACAGCAGGAAGAAAAGTCCCTACTACTTCTGGCTGTGAAAAAAAGTGGAGGTAGTGGATTACTGAGATGGAAGGATGGTGGAGTCTCAGACGTTCCTCTTAAAAGGGTCATGCATTGACTTACTTGTGGACAGACTCACTCTCTCTGAGCTCCAGGGCTGGGACAGCAGTTTGAAAGGCACCAGGGACATATGAAGAGGAACTGAATTATCTGGCTGCAGGGTGAGGTCTGGAGGTACAGCTTCCTTCCAAAGAGAAGTGCTGGCAGAAGTCATTATTCCTTGTTGAGCCCTTTCCTCTCTGAGCATGCAGAATTAGGCCAGCGACATATCTGAGTCTCCATCAACCTGGCTAACACTTTTTCTCTGTCCTGCTCTGGTGATTCCCTGAGACCCTGCCCCACCCAAATTTTCGGCCCATCCAAGCCACTTCCAAGCTTTTCCATACAAGCAGCCTGTCTTCGCTCATGCTGTGGACTTTCCTAAAAGCTCTCAAAGGTTCAGAAACCCCAAACAAGCAGCATCTGGCCTCAACATGCCTCATACCTCTTGCTGGGCAGCGTCAAGCCCAGCCTCCACTTGCAGCTTAAGCACTTGAGGCACTTCCAAGCTGAGAGCAGGTGGCAGCAATCTGTAGATTGCTTTGTGTCTTTTCTAGGTGGCCCCAGGCAAGGTGAAGGCTTTGGCTGAAATGGCCTGTGGTAGGGCTGCTCCCAGGAGGCCCAGGGGCTGGCCACCAAGTGGTCAGCTTCAGACGAAGCTGGTCACCTCCAGGAATGACACACCCAAAGAGCAGACTGGGCAGGCACCAGAGCTCTGCTAAAGCGAATCCTGCTCTGTAGGGTCAGCCCCTCCACAACAGCTCCTTCACTGTAGTGACAGCCCATCCTCATAATCAGTCAAACTGATGGTAATCCCTCTCCACTGATATGTAAACTGCAACACAGGCTAAACTACAACAGCAGAGAACACACACAAGGATCAAATCTGGAGCATGTAGCTCAGGTGACCAGGGAGACTGTGCCACTTGGCCCCACAGCACACCTTATAACAAGGACACTCTGCTAAGACTGGGAGATATAATAGCTCTACCTAAAACATAGAAACAAACACATGGAGGAAGCCAAAATGGGGAGACAAAGAAACATGTCAAAAATGAAAGAACAGATCAAAGACCCAGAAAAAGTATTAAACAAAATGGAGACAAGCAACCTACCAGATGCTCAGTTCAAAACACTGATTTTAATAATTCTCAATGGTGTCAGGCAGAACTTCAACAAAGAGACAGGAAACATAAAAATGGAGATAGAAAAAATGAAAAAAACAACAACCAGTCAGTAAAGGTTAACTGATATGAAGAATACATTAGAGGAATTTAGCAGTAGATTAGATGAAGCAGAAGAGTGAATCAGTGATTTAGAAGATAAGGTAGAAGAAAACACCCAATTAGAATAGAAAAAAACTAAAGAGAATCCAAAAACATGAAGACAGTTGAAGGGGCCTCTGGGACAACATCAAGTGTACCAACATTCTCATTATAGTGGTACCAGAAAGATAAGAGAGAGCAAGGAATTGAAATCTATTTGAGGAAATAATGACAGAAAACTTCCCTAATCTGGTGAAGGAAATAAATATACAAGACCAGTAAGCACAGAGTCCCAAACAAGATAAACCCAAACAGGTCCACACAAAGACACATAATAATTAAAATACAAAAGCTTAGATAACGATCCAAGATGGCAGAGTAAATAAATGCTGTGCTTGCCTCATCCCATTAACACATTAAAATTACAACTGAATTATAGAATAATCAACCTGGAGAACCATCTGATGTCTAGCTGAACAGAAGTTTTATAACTAAAGATATAAAGAAGAAGCCACATTGAGGCTGGTAGGAGGGGTGGACATGAAAGCAGTCGGCCCCAAACCTACATGTGGCGAATGAAAGTTGGCAGGGATATCTCAGCACAGAAGTTCCTCACAGAAGAGCAAAGGACCCCAGGTCCACACCAGGCTCCTCAGCCCAGACTTCTGGTGACAGGAAGTGAAGCCCCCATGACATCTGGCTGTGTAAAAAAAAAGTGGGGATTCCAACCATCTGGATGGGATGGAAGGTTGCAGGAAACTAAGACATCCTGTTAAATGACCCACACACTCACTCATAGGCACTCATCCTGGGCTTGGCAGAGGGACAGTGACTTGGGGGAGTGTCAGAGACACACAGGGGACAGACCTACATGTGTGGCAATGAAGCAAGGGCTGGAAGATACTGGTAGTTGTCAATTTCCATGTCTGGGGTTTTCCTGCCCTACAGCTGGCAGGCAGGTGCCATCTTTCGAGCCCTCCCACATGCCCATGGGCAAATCTGTATCTGATTGGTCTGGTGAGCTCCAATCACTCCACCCAGGTGATTCACTGATACCCCACCACACGGAACTCTGTACTGCACAAGGCGTTATCATCAGCTGAACCTTATGAGAGCTGGCAGGAACCTAGGGCTAACTCCAGACACGGTATTGGTGACAGCCATTCTCAGTTCTCAACAAGGCTTCTCCTGTGTGCCTCCAGATACAGCACAGGCACAGAAAAAAACTAAAGAGAATCCAAAGTGACCAACTGTGGATCACTTTGTACCTCCTACCAGGTACTCCCTGGGTGGTCACAGGCCATGGCTGACCTGGGACTGCACTGGAGCACTTCCCAAGAGGCCCCAGAACCCATGTATTTAAAGGTTGGCTTCAGACCAGAGCAGAGCACAACCAATTAGACCCACAAGTGGCACACACAAAGGGTGGTCTCAACAGGCAGTAGAGCCCTCTGGGAAAATCTTGCTCTGTGGGGTAAACATTTCGCACAGCAACACATAGGTTGTGGACATGGCTGGTGAACTCCACTTGTATATCAACATTCACATCATAAGTATACCAAAAGGAGAAGAGAGAAAGGAAGGGATTGAGGACTATTTGAAGAAATAATGACTGAAAACTTTTCTAATATGGTGAAGGAAATAGACATACAAGCCCAAAAGCACAGAAAGTCCCAAACAAGATGAACCTAAAGAGGCCTACACCAAGACATATTATAGGCCTACACCAAGGCATATCATAATTAAAATGGCAAAGGTTAAAGACAAGGAGAGAATCTGAAAAGTAGCAAGAGAAAGGCAACTAGGAACTTATAGGGGGGTCTCATGAGATTACAGCTGATTTCTCTACAGAAATTTTGCAGGCCAGAAGGGATTGACACAAAATATTCAAAGTGATGAAAAGCAAGAATCTACAACCAAGATTACTCTACCCAGCAAAGCTATCGTTTAGAATTGAAGCACAGATAAAGAGCTTCACAGACAAAACAAACAAACAAGCAAAGCTAAAGGAGTTTATCACCCCCAAACCAGTAACACAAGGAATGTTAGAGGGACTTTTTAAAGACTAAATAAATAAGGAAATAAATAATATGAATAATAAAAAGGCAATAACTACATATCTATCAATAATTACTTTCAAGGTAAATGGATTAAATGTTCTACTCAAAAGACATAGGAGGGTTGAATGGATAAGCAACTAAGACCTTTACATATGCTGCCTATAAGAGACACTTCATATTGAAAGACACACACAGATAGAATGTAAAAGGATGGAAAAAGATATTTCATAAAAATGGAAACTAAAAACAACAAAAAAATCTGTGGTAGCAATACTTATACCAGTTAAAATGAATACACTAAAACAAAGAGACAAAGAAGGACTCAGTAACCCCACTTTTGGGTTTTTATCTAAAGAAACCCAAAATGCTACTTTGAGGGAATGAGTATATCCATATGTTCATTGTAACATTGTTTACAATGGCCAAGATGTGGAGGCAGTCTGGATGTCCATTGATGGATGAGTGGGTAAAGAAGATGTGATACACATATACAATGGAATATTGCTCAGCCAAGGAAGGGAATGGGTTCTTGTTATCTGTAGTGGCATGGATGGACCTGGAGGGTATTGTGCTGTGTGGAGTATGTCAGAGAAAAATACAATGTGATTTCACTTATATGTGGAATACAAAGAACAAAGAAACAAAACAGAAGCACACTCATAGATACAGAGAACATGTTGATGGTGGCCAGATGGGAGGGAATTTGAGGGGGTGGGTAAAAAATGGAAAGGGATTAAGAAGTACAAATTGGTTGTTGCAAAGTAGTCATGGGGATGTAGGGTATAGCACAAGGAATATAATCAATAATATTATAATAACTATGTACGGAATCAGATGGGTACTAGATTTATCGGGTTATATATGGGAGGGGGATAGAGGGACAGATTGAAAAAGGTGAAGGGATTAAGAAGTACAAATTGGTAGTTACAAAATAGTCATGGAGATGTAAAGCACAGGAAATACAGTCAATAATATGGTGATAGCTATGTATAGTTCCATGTGAGTATGAGACTAATCAGGGGGATCACTTCTTAAATTACACAAATGTCTAACTACTATGCTGTACACCTGAAATTAATACAAAATAATATAGATATTAACTGTAATTGAAAAATTAAAAAAAGATGGGGGAGCTGAAGAGGAATAAGAAGTCCAAATTTCCAGATATAAAACAAATAAGTCATGGGGATGTAATATACAGCATAGGATATATAGACAGTAATATTGTGATAGTGTGGTACGGTGTCAGATTGTTGCTAGACTTAGGGTGATCACTTTTTTAGGTATATAAATTTTCGACAACTATGGTATACACCTTAAACTGATATAATGTTGTATGTAGCTATACGTTTTTAATAAAAATATTAAAAAAAATAAAATAAAATGCCAAAGTGTAAAGACAAAGAGAGAATCTTAGAAGCATCAAGAGAAAAGCAATTAGTTACCCACAAGGGAGCTCCCATAAGACTGTCAGCCGATTTCTCAAGAGAAAATTTGCAGGCCAGAAGGAATTGGCATGAAATATTCAAAGTGATGGAAAGTTAGAATTTACAACCAAGATTACTCTACATAGAAAAGCTATCATTTGGAATCAAGAGATATAAACAGCTTCCCAGACCAAAAAAAAAAAAAGAAAAAGAAAAAGAAAAAGAAAATTAAAGGAGTTCATTACCACCAACCCAATGTTACAAGGAATGTTAGAGGGGTTTCTTCAAGAGAAAAAATAAATAAATAAATAAAAAATATGAATAATAAAATGGCACTAACTACATATCTATCAACAATTACTATAAATGTAAATCCAAAGATAGGGTGACTAAATGGATAAGAAAACAAAACCCTTATGTATACTCCCAACAAAAGACTCAATTTGAAAGACACACACGAACTGAAAGTAAAGGATGGAAAAAGGTATTTCATGAAAATGAAAACAAAGAAAAACAAAAAGCTGGGTTAGCAATACTTGTAGACAAAATAGACTTTAAAACAAAAGTTACAAGAAGAGACAAAGAAGGACCCAGTAATCCCACTTCTGGGAATTTATCTGAAGAAACCCAAAACCCTACTTCAGAAGGACATGGGCATTTATATGTTCATTGTAGCATTATTAACAACAGTGAAGATATGGAGGTGACATGGGTGTCCATCAATGGATGAATGGATAAAGAAGAGGTGGTACATATATACAACGGAATATTACTCAGCCATCAAAAAGAATGAAATGTTCCCATCTGCAACAACATGAATGGACCTAGAGGGTATTATGCTAAGTGGTGTAAGTCAGACAGAGAAAGACAAATGTTATATGATTCCACTTATATGTGGAATCTAAAGAATAAGATAAATGAACCAGCAAAGTAGAAGAGACTCATAGATACAGAGAATATTTTGAGGGTTGCCAGTTGGGAGGTGAGTTGAGGGGACAGGTGAAAAGGGAAAGGGATTTAAAAAATACAATTTGGTAGTTACAAAATAGTCTTGGGGATGTAGGGTATAGCATAAGGAATATAGTCAATAATACACTAATAACTATGTATGATGTCAGATAGTTACTTTATTCAACAGGGTGATCACCTCATAAGTTCTATAAGTGTCTAATCACTATGTTGTACACCTGAAACTATATAATATTGTATGTCAACTGTAATTAAAATTTTTTTTTAAATTTCTTGACCATTGAAAAGAATGTGTAATTTAGATTCTTTCACTTTGCAAGAATTCCTGGATGTGCAATATGAGGCTGAGACTCTGGAGAAATTAGAGCCAATCATAAATTGCTTGCCTCATGGACAGATTTCACAAATAGTATTATGAATATATTTAAAATTTTATTATAAAAATATAGTTTTTAAAGTTTTTTGGGGTGACAATTTTTAGTAAAGTTACATATATTTCAGGTGCACAATTCTGTAATACATCATCTATATATCATATTGTGTGTTCACTACCCAGAGTCAGTTTTCTTTCCATCACCATATACTTGATCTCTTTTACCCTCATCTATCACCTCCCTCCCCCCTTATCCTCTGGTAACCACTAAACTATTATCTGTGTCTATGAGTTTTTGTTTCTTCATTTGTTTGTCTTGTTCTTTTGTTGTTTTCAAAAAAACATATCACTGTAAAAAACACATATCAGTGAAATCATATGGCTCTTGACTTTTTCTGTCTTACTTATTTTGCCTAACATAATAATCTCAAGATCCATCAATGTTGTCATGTTTTCTTATGGCAGAATAGTATTCCATTGTGTATATATACCACATCTTCTTTACCCAATCATTTATCAAAGGACAGTTTAGTTGTTTCCATATCTTGACCTAATATCCAAAATATATAAGGAACTCATACAAGTCAACAACAAAGAAAACAAAGAATCCAATTTCAAAAAAGGGCAGAGGACCTTAATAGACATTTCTCCAAAGAGGACATACAAATGGCCAACAGACACATGAAAAAAGGCTCAACATCATTAATCATCAGAGAAATGCAAATAAAAACCACAATTAGCTATCACCTCATACCAGTCAGAATGGCTATCATCAACAAGACAAATAATAACAAGAGTTGGAGAAGCTGTGGAGAAAAAAGAACCCTCATACACTGTTGGTGGGAATGCAGATTGGAGCAGCCACTATGGAAGGCAGTGTGGAGGTTCCTCAAAAAATTAAGAACAGAATTACCATATGACCCAGAAATCCCTGTCCTGGGTATCTACACAAGAAATCTGAAAACATTTATCTGTATAAATATATGTGCTCCAATGTTCATTGGAGCTTTATTCACGGTGGCCAAAAATATTTTTTAATCAGCTATAATGTGGCTACTAAAATTTGACATGTTTCAAATGATATGGAGTATTAACTCTAAAAAATATCAAAGTCCTACAGAATACATATGTCAGCTCTGTATGTCATGTTTAGTACTAAGAAACATAAAGGTGAACAAAACTATCTGTTTTCAAGGAACTTACAGTCAAATGAGAGTCACCAGCACTGAAACAAACATGTAAAATACAATGTGAAAAGTTTAAGATGCATATTCTGGCCAGGCAAAAATAAGTGTTGTTAAAGCCTATTTCTATAAAAGGTACTACTGACTGCTCCTGCTGAACTACAGAACTTCCGGGGTCTATTTTGAGCTTATCTCTGTAAGTGGTTACTTAACATTGAGAATGGTGAATTCATATTTCAAAATGAAATAATGCATATACTGCTATACCTTACCTAGAACATAAATTCAAATACCTGTAAATTATATACTGTGTTACCTGGATATAAATTTTGCATTCTCCTCAAGGAAAAAATTTCAACTAACTGCTGATACAGGAGAGATGATGTAAGCAACATGGTGATGTGAGTGGACCTCCAGGTCTCTACTGTTAAAGTTACAATAAGATGGATAGCTATAATTTAACAGTTATTCCCTGTTCAACACACAAACACATCTGAAAGATCTGCACAGTTGAGACATCTGAAGGTGGGCATATAAAAGGGGAGATTAGAGGAGTTGGATGGGGAAAGAGAGAGACAATAGCTGCAGCTGCAGTCTTGACACTTACAAGGGCTCCAGCAGATGCAACAGCAGTGAAGGGTGAGGGTGCATCCATCACTGGGCAAACTGGAATAGCAGTGACAGCAATTGGGTCTCGGTGCCGGCCAAACTGGCTGAGCCTAGGGTCGGGGGAGAGAAGCAGTGCAACAAGTAGCAGTGTTCCACAACCCACCATCACAGGATGAAGGATTCCACAGACATGGGAACCCACCCACCCCATCCTACTGTGGCCCATTCATCAGTAAAATCCTCACTCAGCAGATCACAAAAGAGTTTTAAAAATTTCCTAGCCTGAGTGGTTTATACATATTCTGGCTAAACCCACTAGAAAGAACAGAGCTGCAGACATGCAAACCTAATCCCCATCACCCCTCCCCTACCCATGGCAGTGGAGACTGTTTGAAATAGCTGGATTAACTCAGAGTGGTTCTGCCAGCAGCTTCTGGATACTAGAAGGCTGTGCTGGGAACACACAGCCCAGGAAACCCAGAGCCAGCCACAACCCACTGCAGAGGTGATGCCCTAGACCAAGGTGATTTGGTCATAAAGGGGATGCCCACCCCCTTGGGGAATATGGTCCAGATGATACGACCCCACAGAGATCCTGGAAGAATCAGTAGTGCAAGTGTCACACGGGTTGTCAGGTGGCGTCTCTAGTCCCACTCCCCAGATAAGAATGCAGGATATGGTGAAGCCAAAATGGAACACCCAGAGAGTCATGCCACTGTAGTCTCACTGGTGGCTGGGTTGGAGACATAGGAGGCAGGAGCCTCACAATCCGCAAACCGCCATCCACTTCTCTCTGCCAACCAATCTCACTTGCTAACTGCAATTCTCTCTGCAATCCATAATCTACACTCCACCATACCACAACTACACCACCACACTACCTTGCTAGCTTAGTCATGGCAGTTATATCAGTGGCTAATGGCTAACCACAACGGTTGATGGCCAACTAGTCACAGCTGATGACCATCTACTACCTGGGCCAGCACTTTTCTATATGAGGCTGAGAGCTTGGAAACTGCTCTCTGGGGCTCTGTCCCCACAGCAAGTAAGAGAAAATAAAAACTTGCACTTCATCACCACCAACTAGAAAACAAAAGAAAGACCTCTACTTTTCAATCTGCTAAATAGTGAAGAGTCAAATACTTTTAAAAATAATTTTATTCCCACAAATGCCCAGGCATAGAAATAATCCATCAAGCACAATGAGGGAGCACAGAAAGAAAATGGAAAATTTTCAGAAAGTAAACTTAAAGACATGTAAGACTGATTTAAATGTCAGAGAATTCAAGACTGCAGTTCTTAAAAAACTTAATGAGATACAAGAAAGCTCAAAAAAGAAGTTGAACAAGCTCAAAAATAAAATCAACAAACAAAAGAAGTACTGCACCAAAGAGATTTAAACTACAAAGAACCAAACAGAAATTCTGGAGCTGAAAAACTCAATAAAGGAGATGAAGAATGAACTAGAGAGGTAAGGAGATAGAGCAGATCAGATAGAGAAAATAATTAGTGGCTTTAAGCATGGAAATCTAGAAATAACTCAGGTAGAAGAAGAGAGAGAATTAAGAGTAAAAAAGTATTAAAGAACCCTACAAGAACAATCTGAGTCCATTAGTAAGAGCAATATAAGAATATTGGATATACTAGAGAAGAAGACAGGGAGAAAGGAACAGAGAGCCTATTCAAACAAATAATCAACAAAAACTTCCCAAAACTAGGGAAAAACTGGATCCTTGCCCCAAGAAGCTAACAGAACACCTAATTATCTCAATCCAAAAAGACCTTCTCCAAAGCACTTTATATTAAAGCTGTCAAAAATTAATGACAAAGAGCAAATTCTCAAGGAAGCCAGGGAAAGGCACACAATAACCTACAAAGGAAATCTTACTAGATTGTCATCAAATTATTCAGCAGAAGGGCCAAAACTAGGAGAGAGTGGAATCAAATATTCAAACCATTCAAAGGGAGAAACCACCAGTCAAAAATAACATATCCAGCAATGTTATCTTTTAGATATGAAGGATAAATAAAGGTTTCTCAGGACATACACATGCTGAGAGAATTCCCCACCACAAGACATGAAGGGTGTTTTTCTATGTGAAACAAAGACATAAGATTATTTTAAAAACTGTGAGTAAGATAACTAACAGACAGAAAGAAGCAAGAAATCGTAAGTCTTGCTTAGGAATAGGATATTAAACAGTTAAATATAACACAAAGGTGAAAGGAGGTAAAGCCATTTAAAGAAAAAAGACAATAGCTACTGCAATTTCGGAAATGAATTCACAGCACAAAATGGGATAATTTGTGACAACAAAAACATAAAAAGGGAGAGCGGAAAGGTCTGCACTTGCACAGGTGAATGGAGATAAGATGCAACCAGAAGAAAAAGGACTATTGTACATACGGATTTTAAAATTTCACAAACCTAATACTAACCACTAAACAAAAATCTAGAACAGAGACACATAACATAAAAAAGAAAGAAAACATAGGAAGAAAGTCATAGAATACCACAAAACTAAAAATAACAGACAGAAACACAAAGGGAAAAGAAAAAATGGAGACATAGAGATACCAGAAAAGGGTGTTGGAAATCAACTGCAAAAAGAAAGCATGGGAAAAAACACAATATGTGGAGATTAAACAAATGCTACTAAACAATGACTGGGTGAAAAAGGAAATAAGAGATCAAAAGACACATAGAGAGATGGTTCAAGATAGCAGGTTAGGTAAACGCTATGCCTACTGCATCCCAGGCAAGACAAGTTTGCCCACTTTCACCACTTTTATTCAGCATAGTACTGGAAGCGCTAGCCATGGCAATCAGAGAAGAAAAAGAAATAAAAGTCATCCAAATGGAAAAGGAAGAAGTAAAATTGTTATTATTGACAGATGACATGATACTATACAGAGAGAACCCCAAAGATTCCAGCAAACAACTATTAGAACTGATAAATGAATTTAGTAAAGTAACAGGATACAACATTTATGTTCAGAAATTGGTTGCATTTTATACACAAATAACAGTCTATCAGAAAGAGAAATTAAGAAAACAACCACATTTATAATTGCGTCAAAAAAATTAAAATACTTAGAAATAAATTTAACCAAGAAAGTAAAAACCTATACTCAGAAAATTATATGACATTGAAGACAGAAATTAAATAAGATATAAATAAATAGAAACATATAACATGCTCATGGATAGGAAGAATTTATATATTTAAAATGTCCATACTACCCAAAACAATCTATAGATTCAAAGCAATCCCTATCGAAATACCAATGGCATTTTTCAGAGAACTAGAATAAATAAGCCTGTAATTTATATGAAACCATAAAAGACCCCAATAGTCATTGCAATCTTGAGAAAGAAGAACAAAGCTGGAGGTATCATGCTACCTGATATCAAATTATGCTACAAGGCTATAGTAATAAAAACAGCATGATATTGGCATAAAAAAAGAAACATAGATCAATGAAACAGAATAGAAAACCCAGAAATAAATCCACGCATATATGGTCATTTAATCTATGGTCATTTATGGTCCACATATGGTCATTTATGACAAAGGAAGCAAGAATTTAAATTGGGTAAAGACAGTCTATTTAATAAATAGTGCTGGGAAAACTGGACAGATACATGCAAAAATATGAAACTGGACCACCTACTTATGCTATATACAAGAATAAACTGAAAATGGATTAAAGACTTAAATACAAAGGTAAGACCTGAAACTATAAAACTCCTAGAAGAAAATATAGGAAGTAAACTCTCAGACATTACCCTTAGTATTAAGGGTATCTACTTGGTCAAAGGAAACAAAAGAAAAAATAAAATGGGACCACATTAAACTAAAATGGTTTTTTCATAACAAAGGAAACAATAAACAAAACAAAAAGACATCCTACTGAAAGGAAAGATATTTGCCAATGGTACATCTGACAAGGGTTTAATATCCAAAATTTATTTTTAAAAAACTCTTACAACTCAACACCAAAAAACCAAACAATCCAATTTAAAAAGTGGGTAGAGGACTTGAATAGATATTTCTTCAAAGAGGACACAGATGGCCAATGGACATATGAAAAGATGCTCAAAATCACTAATCATCAGAGAAATGCAAATGAAAATAACAATGAGATATCACCTCACACGTGTGGGAATGGCTATCATGAATAAATCAGTAAAACACAAGTGTTGGCAAGGATGTAGAGAAAAGGGAACCCTGGTGCTATGTTGGTGGGATTGCAAATTGGTACAGCCACTATGGAAAACAGTATGGACATTCCTCAAAAAATTAAAACTAGAACTAACTTATGACCCAGCAATTCCACTCCTGGTTAATTATCAAAATAAAACCAAAACACTAATTTGAAAAAATATATGCACCGCTATGTTTATTGCAGCACCATTCACAATAGCCAAGATATGGAAACAACAAAAATGCCATCAATGGATGATTGGATAAAGAAATTGTGGTACATATATACAATGGAGTGTAACTCTGCCATAAAAAAGAGTGAAATCTTACCATTTGCAACAACATGGATGGACCTAGAGGATATTATGCTAAGTGAAATAAGGCAGACTAAAAAAGATAAATACCATATGATCTCACTTACATGTGGAATCTAAAGAGCAGATTAAATGAACAAACAAAACAGAAATAGACACAGAGATACAGAGAACAAACTGATGGTTGCTAGATAGGAGTGGGGTTGTGGGGGCAGAATGAGAAAGGTAAAGGGATTAGGAAATACAAATTGGTAGTCACAAAATAGTCATGGGGATGTGAAATACAGTATGGGGAGTATAGTCAATAATATTTTAAAGACTATTTAGGGTGTTAGTCTAATGGAGGGATCACTTCATAGATTATATAAATGCCTAACCACTGTGTTGTACACCTGAAACATTTTATATATATATATATATATATATATATATATATATATATATATATATATATATATATATATATATATTTGTGTGTGTATTTGTGTATAGTCATAGGATGATGTATAGGGAATATAGTTAATGGTATTGTAATAAGTGTACAATATCAGATGGGTAGTAGACTTGGTTGGGTTATCACTTTGTGAGGGGTGTAAATGTTGTTTTGTACACCCAAAACTGAAAAAAAAGTTTTTAATTTAAAACGTTGCAAAGAAGATACATAGAGACAAATGAAAATAACAATATGATACATCAAAATTTTGGGGATGCAGCAAAAGCGATAATAAGAGGAAAGTGTATAGCATTACAGGCCTACCTCCAGAAAAATCTCAAATAAACAACCTAATATTTCACCTTAAAGAACTAGGGGGAAAAAAAAAAGTAAAGCCCAAAGTCAGTAGAAGGGAGGAAACAATAAAAATCAGAGTAGAATTAAACGAAATAGAGAAAAAAAGACAAGAGAAAAAAATTAATGCAACAAAGAACTGATTCTTTGAAAAGATTAATAAAATTGACAAACCTCTAGTTATACTCACTAAGGAAAAAAAAAAAGAAAAAAAGCCCAAATGAACAAAATCAGAAATGAACACCACAAAAATACAAAGGACTAGACAAGAATACTATGAAAGGCTATATGCCACCGAATTCACTAACCTAGAAGAAATGGACAAATTGTTAGAAATATATAACCTTCCTAGACTTAATCATGAATAATTGGAAAATCTAAATAGGCCTATCAACAGTAAAGAAATTGAAAGTCATCAAAATCTCCCAAAACAGTAAAAGTCCAAGACCAGATGGTTTCTCTAGTGAATTCTGCCAAACATTGTAAGATGAGTTAATACCTATCCTTCTCAAACTCTTCTAAAAAGTTGAAGAAGAGGCTATACTTACTAACTCATTTTATGAAGCCAACATTACCCTGATACCAAAACCTGACAAGGGCTGCTGGCCCAGCAGCACAGTGGTGGTGGCAGCAGCGGTAGCGGGCGCCCCTCTGCGGTGTCTACCACAGCGACCTCCGCCCCCTCCTCAGAGGAGTCTGCAGACAGGGCGCTCAGGCCGAGTCCAGCTCCCTGGCTCCTGGTAGAAGCTTATCCGCAGGTGTCCATGTCAGGCCAGATCTGCCAGAAGACCATCATCAAAGAGGGGATGCTGACCAAACAAAACAATTCATTCCATGATCCAAGAGAAGATATTTCAAGCTTCAATGACTAACGCTACACAATGCAGAGACTGCAAGGTTCATCATATTTGATGAGGTGCAACTGACAGATACCATCCTGGCTGATACAGCACCAAACACGTCCACCACAGTTCCTACGCTCGTGTAAGAAACTCATTTTATGTCTGATAACAGAAAAGGAATGGAAGATTGGATTGAAGCTCGGACGACTGTCCAGAACAGGGAGCATTTTGTGCCCAGCCAGTGCAGCACGGACCACTTCCCAGGGATGCACCATGGATAGCCGGTTCCCACAGGAGGCGACCTACTGCAACGTGTGTTGGGAGGCTCTGTCTGGGGTCACGTCCCACTGACTGTCCGAGTTAAGGCCCACAAGTGGTGCGCTGTGCGCACAACCAATAACTGCAGGTAGACCACACTGACCTCGGTCCAGAAGGACAGCATCAAGGCAGAGGACTGGATCGCTATGCCTCACTAGTGGCTGGAAGGAAGCCTGCTGGTGAGCGCATAGTGCACTGTGTGTGACAAGCCTGGGGGCAGCGGGCTGCGCCTGCAGCATGGGCTTCAACAGCTTCGATTCCGATGGCTTCTGGAAGGTCACATGTCCTCCACCCTGCACAAGACCCTAGTTGGTCTTTGTCAATTCAAAGAGTGGTGACAACCAGGGCGTGAAACTCCTCAGAAGTTTCTAACAGCTGCAGAGCCCTGCCCAAGCCTTTGACCCCACAAGCCGAGGACCTGCCCCTCGGCTGACACTTGTTCTAGCAGTTTGACACATTCTGGATTCTGCTCTGTGGCGGTGATGGCAGTGTTGGCTGGGCCTGGAATTGACACCCTCAGTCTTCACAAACAGTGTCAGCTGGGAGTGTCGCCCCTCGGCACAGGGAACAACCTGGCTCACGTGTGAGGCTGGGGCTCAGCCTGTGACATCGACACCCAGCTCCTGCAGATCCTGGAGAGGCTGGAAAGAGCCAGAACCAAGATGCTGGACAGGTGGAGCGTCATCGTCTATAAGCCCAAACTCCCCCGGCAGGCGTCCTCTTGCACTGTCCTCACTGAGGACTTCAACGAGGATTCCGAGGTACAGCAATTTCCCTGCCAGGAAGACTCAGGCGCAGCCCATCTTCCTCAAATACTGACTTCCGACCAGCGCTCGGGGGTGATCTCATTGGTGAAAGTGCACCACATGATGGTGAAGGACTTCATGGCTGGAATGAGGACGAACTACGAGGAGATGACAGAGCTCGGGAAGTCAGAGGTCATGGCCAAGAAGGTCTGTTCCCTGGGCACCTAGGTGGAGGGTGTCAGGGTGCAGAGGCACTCCAATTCCCTGCCATTTGTTTCCCAACCAGAGCTGTCCTGAAAGAGAAGCTGGATTCTTTCCTCAGGACCTTGGATGATGAGCCCCAGGTCTCGTCCTCTCTGTCAACCCCACCGTCCACTAGTGCCAAGGAGGTAGAAGGTAGAGACCAAGCGGGCAGCTACTGTGGCTCCATGGTGGACCTCACAGCGGGGTCAGTGTGTCCAGCCCAGCTGCAGATATTCCAGTCTTGGGAACAACTCATGCCAAGAGCCAAGAGCTGGAAGAAGGCAATTTGTCAGATCATAGAAAATACAGAAAAAGATGTCGGTAACCAGAATGCTCTGACCCACGAACAGAAGATTGTCCTAGGTCTCTATGAGTTGGAGCAGAAAAAAGACCTGTCATGAGGGATGTCATGTAGGGTCTCTGGTCCCGCTTCCCACATAGGAACGCAGGATATGGTAAGGCCAAAAAGGAACACCCACAGAGACACAGATAGGGGAGTCATACCACTAGAATTTCACTGGCAGCTGGGTTGGAGACACAGGAGGCAGGAGCCACACCATCCGTAACTCGTAGTCCACTTGTCTCTGCCAACCAACCTCACTTGCCAGCTGCAATCCGCCTCTCTGCAATCCATAATCCACACTCCGCCACGCCACACCACGCCACGCCAGGATGCCAGGATGTCACTCCGCCACGCCACGCCACGCCACGCCACGCCAGGACGCCACACTACCATGCCACACACCTTGCTAGCTTTGCCACAGCAGTTATATCAGTGGCTAATGGCTAACTGGTAACAGCCGATGGCCAACTAGTCACAGCTGATGACCATCTACGATCTGAGCCAGCACCTTTCTATGTGAGGCCGAGAGCCTGGAAACTGCTTTCTGGGGCTCTGTCCCCACAGACCTGAAGTTGGACGACAGAACGTGCCACAGCGACAGCTGTAGGGTTGCCAAGTGCAGAAGCCTCTGTGAAGTGTCCAAATCCCCATACGAAAAGCTGATAAGCAAAGGAAGTTTGTCACTGGACAGTTGTGCCTCTTTTCCTCCCCCGTCAGGAAACTGGGTTGGTCTGCCATCGCTGAACACAAGATCTTGTTCACGAATGTTTGGGCTGGGTATCTTGTTCCTTGCCTGGGGTTCAGCCATCAGTGGCCTATTAATTAGGGCTGATCCCTTTAACTCGGAACTAGAAAACCTAGGGTATTACACAGAGGAGTGTGTCATGAACAGCTGTTTCGCCTGGATGCGAAGACATCCCTGGGCTTCAACAACTAGCTGATGAGCACCCAGAGAAGTAAGTGCCGGATGGAACCAAGAACATGATGTGGTCTCTGGTTTTCAGAACCAGTTGCTGCATAGAACCTACAAAGACCTGGAGCAAAACGTCCTGCTGGGTGTGATGAGCAGCCAATCCCACTGCCCAGTCTCCAGGGAACTGCTGTCCTCAACATCCCCAGCTAGGCCAGAGGGACCCACTTGCATGGGAGGGCACCAAGGAAAATGACATTTTCGCAGTGCCGGCGTTCGATTATGAGCTCTTAGTCCAGGTCACTGTGTTTGGCACTATGCAGACGGCTGTCTCTCAGGCCATTAAGCTGCAGCATCACAGCATTGCCCAGTGTCACTCAGTGAAGATTTCCATCCTGGGGGAGGAGGGCGCATCTGGACGGAGAGGCGTGGATCCAGCCAGGGTCCCATCAGATTATCCACAAGAGCCGGGCACAGATGCTCACGAGGGACCGGGCATGTGAGGACACCCTGACGTCCTGGGAAGACACACAGAAGTGTGCACTCGTCTCTCGCCGTCTTTCTCTCTGCACCCGGAGACCTGTCCCAGAAGGAGACCAGTTTGCACAGGCAGCGGGAGCTCACGCCCACGGCGTCTGGGAGTGCCACGAGACGTGGAGCAGGAATTCGCCCACGCCTGTTCACGTCTGCTCCAAGTCCACAGACTGAGTGCACAGCACAGTGGGGCTGAACTGCAGCTTTTTCCAGGAAATGGTGAGTAACATCAAGCCCGGGCCAGCCAGCGGAGCTGCTGCCGGCCGGGAAGATGGCCGGGCAGTTGGATCCGTCAGAGGGAGCAGCTCGCGCAGCTGCTCTTGCTGAGATGGGCCAACAGCTTAGGAAGCTGCGGACTCCCCCTGGCTGTGCCAGCTCATGGCACAGTGATGAAGAGAATGTAATGTTGGATCTTTCCAAATGCAGCCTCAGCGGGAAATTCCGCCTGGTGACCAAGTTTAAGAAGGAGAGAAGCAACATGAACAGAGAAGCTCACAGTAGCCTGGGAGCCCCGGTTCACCTCTGGAGGGACAGAGGTGATTGCAACCTGGCGGGAGCACCTCAGTCCCTGTGACATCTTCACAGGGCACGACATCCGGGGCTTTGAGCTCCTGTACCTGGAGTGGAGGGACCTCAAGGACTTTGGAGTGACCAAGGTGGGCCACATGGCAAGGATCCTGTGTGACATCAGGGGGCTGAGCCTCCACCCTCTGGGCCTGTGTCCTCTGCTCCCACGACTGAGGCTGGGTGGGGGTGGGGAGACACGCGGTGCAGCTTGTGTTCCTTCTCATGGTTCTACTCCCTTTGTACGCAACAGAAATCCTCTCAGACACACATCCGGGCCTCCTCGGGGTCATGAACACACCAACACAGCTACCTTTGGAAACGCACCTTTCCAACCTGGCATCGCGTGGGGCAAACCGTGCCACCACCTCTCAGCTTTCGCTGGCCTCTTGCGCACGGGGCATCGCAGCAGAAGCGGCATATCTGGGCCACACATTATTGTCCTGTGGGGTCCTGTCTGTGTGACACCATCTCCCGGACGTTCAGATGCCTGCTGGGCAGGCTCACAGGAGCGAGGTCGGGCCGGGCACACGGTGGCCCACACTGGAAAGTTCTGTGCCCACCTGTCACTAGGTGCTTCTTTACAGCAGCCCGAGGCCCCACTGCTGATGTCCCGTTTATTAATAAGTTCTTTCAAAAAGGTCCACCTTTTCTGGTTTGAAAGCGGCACGGGAGCATTTTCAGTTCTGTTCATTTTAATTTGACATGAAGAGAAAGAAAACCTCATTCCTCCTTAAGCCTATGAACAGGTAGTCACGTTCTTGGGCTGACGAGCTCCCTCCCCATGTGCCTCAGGTCTCTTCCAAGGTGCGGGCGTGGGGTCACAGTCCCATCTGTCCCTGGACACCGCAGGCGTTGGAGCGCTGCCTGGGGCGAGGAGCGCCGGATGGCTGGTGGCCTCCCCGGGAAAGGCGAGTTTGGTATTTCTGTGGGAGAACAAGCTGCCACCCGGCAGAGCAGCCCTGGATGGGCAGTCGGGCCGTCCTGAGAGCCTCTGACACTGCGGGTGGCTTGTCGCCTGGCACTGCCAGGTTCCAGGTCTCTGGAGGTATCAATGGCCCCTTCTTCCTCACTGCCTTGGACTCACTGTCCCCGACTCTGCCCGCTTCTCCCCTCCAGAGTCAGCCGCACCTCACAGGGCTACCGTCCACCCTGGAAAGGGGTTTCTATGAACTGGTTTCTATGACCAGTTCCTGCATGTACCGGGGACCCACACCCCGAAGCGGAGGGCTGAGCCCACTCCTGTGCCTGCGTGTGGCATGGTGGTGTTAGGGTTTGCGGGGGAAGAGCCCCGTGTTCTGTCAGTGCCCTCAGCGTCCCCATGGGAGGTGACACCAGGCAGCTCTGGTCACCTTTTCTGCCCGTGAAGGTGGAGAGGGAATCTAGTACCAGAAGTCACTCGAATTCAAAGTAGAGATCATGGGGACCCATGCCAGCGGTTTCAGAACAGGGCCTGCCTTGTTGATTGATGCAGGGGACACCTGGGGCTCTCAGGGGCTCCTGGACAGGGCAAGCTAGAACTAGGGTGAAGGAGGAGGGCACTTCATACCCTCAGCACCCTCCCCTTGGGAAAGCTTAGGTTTGGGTCAAGCGTGGTGTTTAAAATTAATATGTTGTCAGCGATTAAAGCAACACTGTTTACATAAAAGCCATTTTTCTAATCCCAATAAGTTACAAGTGAAATGAGTAAACCTGAGTGTCACATGAAACTGTCGGTGAAGGGCCAGGTCCTCATTTGTTGTGAATCTTTGTTGCTGCACGTGGGGCTACTCCTCTGCTGGCCCAGGACCCCTGCTGTGTGACTGGTGCTGTTTATCTGGGGTCACAGGGGTCTTACTGTCCTGTCGCTGTGCAGGGAGAAAGGAAGCCACCCTGGAGAGTTTTGGAGAAAATGGTTTTGTGTCCTCAGGTGGGTCTTACCCTCATATTTATGATCTTAATTTATACAGTGCCCACCATGGAAGCAAATGCCTCCTGTATTGCTCTGTACATAGTCCATATCTGGGGTTGTAAACAAGTTGTTCTGTGTAGAAGTAAAACAAGCCTGCTTTCTTATTTTTTATTTTTTTTTTAATCAAAAATCAAAACAAAACAAAAATCCTGGCAAGGACAATACATACACAAAAAGGGAATTACAAACAAATACCTCTAAGTGAAGATGATGCAAAAATCCTCAACAAAATACTGGCAAGCCAAATACAACAATACACTAAAAATATAATACATCACACTCAGGTGGGGTTCATTTTAGAGGTGCAAGGGAAGTAAAAAACTGAAATTTTTTCCTTTAAGTTCAGTAACAAGACAAGAATGCCCACTCTTACCCCTGTTATTCAACATAGCAATGGAAGTCCTAGACAGAGCAACTAGGTAAGAGAAAGAAAAAAGAGGCATCCAAACTGGTAATGAAGAATTAAAATTCTCACTCTGCAGATGATATGGTTCTTCTATATAGAGAGAACCCTAAAGATTCCACCAAAAAAAACTATTAGAAACAAACAAATACAGTAAGTTTCAGGAGGCTAAATCAATGAACAAAAATCTGTTGCATTCCTGTATACTAACAATGAAATTTCAGAAAGAGAAATGAAGGAAAAAAATCCCATCTGCAATTTCAACAAAAAGAATAGAATACCTAAGAACAAACTTAACAAACGAAGTGAAGGACCTATACACTAAAAACTACAAGACATTATTAAAAGAAATTGAAGAAGACACAAAGAAATGGAAAAATATTCCATGTTCATGGATTGGAAGAATCAACATAGTTAAAATGGCCATATTACCAAAAGCAATATACAGATTTAATACAATCCCCATCAAAATCCCAATGGAATGTTTTAAAGAAATAGAACAAAAAAATCATCAGATTTGTATGTAACCATAAAAGACCCCAAATAGCCAAAGGAATCCTGAAGAAAAAGAACAAAGTGGAGGTATCATACTCCCTGACTTCAAAATATACCACCAAGCTACAATAATCAAAATAGTATGGTATTGACAGACAAACATTCACACAGACCAATGAACAGACTTGAGAGCCCAGAAATAAACCTACATGTATAAGGACAACTAACTTTTGACAAAGGAGCGAAACACATGCAATAGAGAAAAAAAGCCTCTTCATTAAATGATGCCAAGAAACTTGGAAAACCACATGCAAAAAATAGATTGCTATTTGACACCATACACTAAAATTAACTCAATATAGATTAAAGACTTAATATAAGACCTGAAACAATAAAATACATAGTTGAAAACATAGGTACTAAACTTACGGATATTGGGTTCAAAGAAGATTTTATGAACTTGACCCCCAAAGGCAAGGGAGGGGGGTAAAAGCAAAAATAAATGAATGGGACTATATCAAACTAAAAAGCTCCTGCACAGCAAAAGAAACCATCAACAAGACAAAAAGGCAACAAACTGAATGGGAAAATATGTTTATAAATAATACCTCTGATAAGGGGCTAATTTCCAAAATATATAAAGAACTCTGACGACTCAACAACAACAAAAATCAAACAAGCATATTAAATAATGAGCAGAGTACCTGAACAGATACTTCTCCCAAGAAAACATAAATATGACCAACAGATACGTGAAAAGATGTTCAACTTCACTAGCTATAGGGGAAATGCAAATCAAAACCACAATGAGATATCCCCGCACACATTTTAGAATGGCTATTACCAACAAGACATAATAACAACTGTTGAAGAGGTTGTGGGAAAAAAGGAACCCTTATACACTGCTGGTGGGAGTATAATTGGTTCCACCACTATGGAAAACAGTATGGAGGTTCCTCAAAAAATTAAGAGTAGAATTACCATATAACCTAGCAATCCCTTTTCTGGCTATCTACCCCCAAAATTTGAAAACGTTTATCCGTAAAGATGTATGTATCCCTATGTATATCACAGCATTATACACAGTAGCCAATTCATGCAAACAATCTAAGTTTCCTTCGATAGATGATTGGATAAAGAAGTTATGGTTCATACATACAATGAAATATTACTCAGCCATAAGAAAAGATGAAATACTGCCATTTGTGACAACATGATAGATCTTGAGAGTATCATACTAAACAACATAAGTATGACAGAAAAGGAAAAAAACATATTATTTCACTCATAAAACAGAAAGCAACAAATGGACAAACAAAACAAATAAACACACAAACTATAGACACAGACAACAAAAAGAAAGGTGGTTACCAGAAGGGGAGGAGGATGAAACAGGTTGAAGAGGGTAAAGAGGGTCAAATATATGGTGATGGAGGGAGACTAGACTTTGGGTGGTGAACACACAATGCAATATACAGATGATGTATTACAGAATTGTACACTTGAAACTTATGTAATATTAACAAATGTCACACCAATAAATTTAATAAAACACAAACAAATTGCTTATAGAGCTTTGGGGAGAGCCTTCCCTCCCTACCACCACACATACTGAGATCCTTTTCCCCCAAGTTTTATTCATATTTTTCTGTGTTCCAACATTGTTTTTGCCCCACAGTGTTCAGTCCTAAAAACTCACTTCTCTGTGTCAGGGTCTTCATTTCTAAGTGTATTTTTAAGTCTCTGTTATATTTCTCAAGGTTTGCTTCAATAATAAAGTAATAAGCCATCGTTTATCGTATACTTACCATGTATGGCTCTGTGCTACATGTAAACATTTCATCTAGTTCTGATATCTTATCAAGGTGTATATTATTATCTTCATTTTACAGATGAAGAAAAATAGTCTCAGATTTTGTGTAACTGCTCATGGGTACATAGAAATATCTTGACCAAGATTCAGTTCCCTGATGTTAATTCCCAGCAATTTTTTTTTCTTTTTTTACTACAGTATACCCCTTTCCAAACCTTTATCAATTTTTCTTACGGGATTGGCCTTCACTACATTCTACAGGGTGCCAGCTCCGTATGGGAACCTCCGATAACCGTATGGTAAGTCACCTTCCATTGAACGTCTCTGCCTGTTTCATTTTGGCCATAATAGCAGTTATTTCTGTCTATGAGTATATCTGTTATGTTTTTAATACAGAGAATGTTAAATGGATCTCTTCTGGGCAAGAATAGTCATTTACTTGCTGGAGTTTTGGCTGGAGACAAGTTTTCTCCCGCCGCACTGTATCAGGGCACTTGTTTAATGCCATTGAATTACTTCTTGTAACAGCAGCTCATAAAGTTCTATTGTTCTGTTATTTCCTTTCCAATACTAGAAGCACAACTGAATAATAAATGGCGACAAACCAAGAATGCTATGGGCACAAAAGGAAGGGACACAGATCAATGTGTTTCTTTGTTGCAGAGTCCTTACCACTATTTTCAGAGTATTTTAATGACTTGTTAACACAGTTGCTCAAAGTTTGCTTCCAGTTGACAAGTTTTTATCAATTGGTTTCTAAAGCCCCTCCTTAATGCACTTTGCCAAATGCCTTTGCTAATCTGCGTGCTCTGTCCTATGTCTATGTTTCCTTTTTTCTGTATCATTATCAGTCTGTTTGCTGTTCACTGTAGCAGTGGGAAGAGTTAGGATTTGTTCTCTTCAGTCGAAATAGAAACCTGCTGAACCATAGTTGAATATGAATCTTTTATAGGACAGATATGTGTACAACATGTTTAGTGATTTAACATTTCTCCGAGGGTGGTCTGGTTTACCCATTTTTGTAGTCAAAATCCATGTGCATTATACAAAATTTGTTCAATATCAGGAAAACAATTAGTATATAACTTCCTAGCCATAAGTCAGTAAAGAAAAAACAATTTGGTAATTTCAATAAATTGACATTTATTTTCCAGAAAAAATTTACACTCATTTAAAAAGTATCTTTTTGAACTCATATAAAATTTAATTCATACAGGTCTGACAATTAAGTTTACGAACTAATCCTAGAAAAAGTGCTACATACCTCTTTGCTGAATATCACTGCGATCACCTTCAAAGTACTCCCCTTGGGAAGCTATGCACTGATGCCAGTGCTTAGTCCACCCTTCAAAGCAATTTTGGAACTCTTTCTGGAATGGCCATCAGAGCTGTCAGATGATTACCATTGATGTCCTGCATGTCATCAAAATGTCTTCCTTTCAATATTTCCTTTATCTTCAGGTAAAGAAAGAAGTCATTGGGGGCCAGGTCAGGTGAGTAGGGAGGGTGTTCTAATACAGTTATTTGTTTACTGGCTAAAACCTCCCTCACAGACAGTGCCATGTGAGCTGGTGCATTGTCATTGCAAGAGCCATGAATTGTCAATGAAAAGTTCAGGTCGTCTAACTTTTTCATGCAGCCTTTTCAGCACTTCCAAATAGTAAACTTGGTTAACTGTTTGTCTAGTTGGCACAAATTCATAATGACTAATCAATCCCTCTGATATCAAAAAGGGTTAGCAACATCATTGCAACAAGTTCATGAACGTAATTGTCACACTTTGTATGTTGTTTCTGTAATAATATTCATCTCAAATAAATGGCTGACTTCATTCTTAATAGTATCCAGTTAAAATCAAGTGGAAAACAAAAATTCCTATTATTGTTATCTAATTGTTCTGAAAGCACTAATGAAAGCCATAAATATGACACTGAAATAAGAGGTATAATTATTAGAAAGGAAATACAAAATTATCCTTATTTGCAAATGGTATAATTATATACCAAGAAACACAGAAAAAAATGAACTGAAAATTTATAGAAATTAATAAGAAATTAAAATCAAATATACTGATGCAAGATGAATATGAAGCTCCTTCCTCATAAATGACCCATCAAGATAGGCTTTTTATAATAATAATAATAGTCATTATAAATATAATGTAATAATAATAATAAAAATAATGTAATTTATTATTTTTTTATTATTATTATTACTAAAGGTGACCTCTAGGAATCTCCCTTCAGTGATGCCTCTGCTTTTGATGAACACGGTGAAGATGGCATGTATCCTGAGCATCAAACCGCAGCACAAGCTCAAATTCCTAGGTCCCTTCATCAAATGTGTCATCATCACCCTAAAACTTGGCAATCTGACAGATCAAATGCAAATTTCAAAGTGAAAATTTAGCACCATATTAACACAGAAGGGCGGGAGGCGGAGGTTGATACACCTGTGATAGTACAGCCTTCCAACTAAGATTCCAATAAGAAAAGTAACACATTTAGGGTCCAATCTATGTCTGCTCCCACTGACACTTCTAATAACGATGGAAGCAGCATGAATAGAGGCAAAACCAAAAGACGTGAATCCAGAAACTAGATGTGTTTGAATGGTTAGCAGAAACTAATAAATCCTATTTTGTAGAAATCCATAAAAACTTCTACAACTGCATGAAAAACAGAAAGACCAACAATGTCTAAATCTGAATCTTTCAACCTGGGAGGACACTGAAGTTAAGACATGGATGAAAGTGAGGTTGAATGTGAAATTTAGAGGCTATGAGGAGAACAATTAAAAGAAGATAAGCCAACGCTGCCATAACAAAATTCCACAAACTGAGCAGCTTAAACAGCAGACATTTATTTTCTAACAGTTCTGGAGGCTGGAAGTCCAAGGTCAAGGTGCCAGCAAATTTCTCTGCTGAGGGCTGTCTTCCTAGCCTGTAGATGGCCACCTCCTTGCTGTGTGCTCACACGGCTTGTCCTTTGTGTTCACGTGGAGCGAGAGAGATCAATCTCTGGTGTCTCTTCCTCTTTTTATAATTCAGTCCATAACAGCTTCATATGAAGAAGACAGTGCACAGTAATAACTCAGCTTCTGCTTTGGGCACAGCTCCTTAGTCTGAGGTAATCATAAAGAAAATTGCTTTACAGAAGCTGCATACAAAGAATGGAACATTGGATTAATGAATCTATTATATCATATCTTGAGATTTAAATTTACCTTAACCATATTTAAAAAGACAATGTTTGATGACATCTCACAGGTCTTGCCTTAAAATTATCCCTCAGATATTGACACACACACACACACACACCATAATCTTTGAGACAGTTTAAAATGTGCAATAAATTATTTGATCAGGGGGTGGTGAATGATCTTTATTAAACGACAAAGGGAACTGTGAATAATACCACAATGGAATATTGTAAAGACAATTTAACCATTTGAAAGCCTTGGTACATGTTACTGGATTACCAGGGTATTCTTCCTTTTGTTGTTGTTGATGGCCTTTGGGAAATAAAGTCCGTCGTGAAGGGCAGTGTGACCACTTCCACAGAGGAATCCAACACACCTTTCATTAACGTCAGAGGTTTCTTTCCCATGTCTTCAACTTGGATCAAGCCGTCAGTTTCATGGACAGCCTTACACACCAAAACGAATTTTACTGTGGTGACATGAGATGTGCTAGTCATGAGTAAAAGGCACATAGGGGCTGACTTACCAGCATGTTGAAATCAGTCGCTGCTTTGCTTTCTTAAAGGGGACCAAGCTAATTACTATTGGTTCACTTAGTGAAACTGAACTGTGATTCAGAGATATTTAATGAATGTTTAATGTATTTAATGTATTTCATATCACATTTTCTTATTGTCACAGATTACAATGAATTTGTACCTTAAATTAACATGTGGTAATCAATGCTGATTGATGATGAGAGTTGTGCTGGCCCCTTAATTCTACAATATAGTGGAAGGCATGCTTTATTCAAATGTTGGAGAACAGTGATAAGGAAAGGTTTTTCTGTGTAAATAAATTACATCTATCATAGACAGGAACATTCTCAGTAGCAACAATCAACTGTAGATTATTCTTTTAATGGAGATGGAGAAGAATCAGGGAAAGGCTGATGTAACAGAAAGCACATATCATTTTTCAAGAACGCCTCACCATCACTCATACTTCCAAAGTACTTAAACCCCAGGTTTAGTTAGCTCTGACCTTTTGGCCTTACTTTGGAATCATGAAGAGTGAATCAGGCTGTAGAATGATTAGGAGAGAGAGAAACCAGCTTTGGGTTGGGGAAGAGAAGGGCAATGTTAGGAGTAGTGATTGAGAATTTGACTACAAACATTTTTATGCTAAAAAGACAGAACCAATCCTGTTTAATTATGTAGCATCTTAAGATGGAAAAAAAAATAAAACTTTAAACATGTATTTTTCCATTTCGTCATATTTGCTAAATGGAGGTGGTTATTGTCGTTGTTATTATTATTATTATTTCATCAGAATGTTGATTTTAAAATAGGCCTTATCTGTGAGAAAGAGATATATTATTTAATGATTTAGCTTTATTTTCTTTCACTGATTTCAGCTAAGAGTATGAAAATAATACTACTGAAAATCTTTTAAAAATGCAAAATCAATAACCTTTCTACAATTCTACGATAAAAATAAATAAATGAAACCAACAATAGACAAAAACTTGATAGTATGAAAATCTCATTTTCAATCCCAGTGAAAAGATAAACAACAAAAGAATGACCTTAATACTGGAAAATATATGAAATTCATATGAAGAAAATTGTAATACTCTACATAAATGGTATTTAATAAAGAGATGTTTATCTTACTAGGAAGAATAAATATCTTTAAGGTATCAATCATTCCCAAATCAATTATAGATTTAAGAAAAATTCCCCTGACTAGTTTTCCATGTTGATAAAGTGTTTCTAAAGGTACTCTGAAAGAATAAAAAATTATTATAATAGGTAACATTTTATAAATCAGAGTAATAGAGAGGTATTATTCCTATCAATCATAAAAATTTATTATAAAACTGTTTTTGAAAGTCCTATCAAAGAAACCAATGAAATAGAAAGCCCCCTCAAATAACCTCTTATGTAACAATAATATAGTGTATATAATGTGTGTATAATTTTCTACCACTGTAAAGGTAGAAAAGCACACAATAAACAGAGTTTTTAAAGTTAGTTAGCTATACCAGAATAATAATGTTCAGGTTCTTATATTACACCACATGCTAAAATAAATCCCAGTTAGACTAGAGAGCTAAATGTTTACTCTTTCTTTCATTCAGCATCTATTTACTGAGTTCCTATTATGTGTTGTATTATTGGCACTTGGGATAAAGTATTAAACAAAATAAAAAAAACTCTCTTAAGATCAGTGGAAGAGAAAGAATAAACAAATAAGCAAATAGATATAAAATATAATACCATGTAGTCATAAATAACAAGAAGAAAAATAAAGCAGGAAAAGATAATAGAAGTTAATGGAGCTTCATTGTCAGATGTGGGGGTAGGGAATAGTGACATTCTCTGAGAGAAGGAGGCATTTAAACAGACCTGAATGCAGCAGAGGAGCAGGTCATGAAGGCACCTGGGAAAAGACGTTTCTTTGTAGAGGGAATAGCAAGGGCCAAGACCGGGAACTGGGAACATGCTAGTCCTGTTATAGGAGCAAGAAGATGAGTGTGGCTCCACAAAGAGAGGGAAGGAGAGTAAGCTGGAAAATAAATGGGTAATTTGGTCAGGGGCCAGATCATGTAGAGCTCTGTATGCCATGCTATGAACTTTTTTATGCTAAAAAGACCAAGCCAATCCTGTTTAATTATGTAGCATCTTAAGATGAAAAGAAATAAAATAAAACTTTAAAAATGAGTTTTTCCATTTTGCCACATTTGCTGAACAGGGTGGTTATTGGTGGTGTTATTATTATGTCATCAGAATGTTGACTTTAAAATAGGCTTCATTTGTGAGAAAGGGATATATTATTTAACGATTTCAAGGAAGGATTTTGGTGTTATTCTAAGTATGATAAAAAGTCATTGGAGAAGGATGGTAACTAGCTCATTTGAAAATGATTCCTCTGTTTTTTGTATGGGTGATAAACCATGGTGGCACATTGTGGGGATGGGGCATGTTGATGGCCAGAGTAAAAGAGAAAATCAGTTGGGAGGGTAAGGCAAAACTACTTGAGACAAATGCTAGTGGCTTGAGAGTGGTGAAGTTCATGCTACATGGTCAGGTTCTGAATTTTGAAAATCGGGCCAATTGGATTTACTGATGAATTGGATATGTCCTGTGAAAGGAAGAGTAGTCAAGGATAACACCAAGGTTTTTGTCCAGAACAAATGGTGTGCTGTTTGCCAAGAGAGAAGAAAGAGCAAGTTGGAAGACAGGATGGTTAGGGAGGTATTAATAGCTTTTGGGGGCATCTTAACTTTGTGATGCCTACCAGACATCTAAGGAAGACAATTTTGGTTGTTGTATATAAGATCTTGGACATCAGGGGAGATGTGAGGACTTAAGATACAACTATTGAACACACAAGCTTATAGACTACATTCACAATAAACAATATTACCTAGGGAGTAAACGTAAATACAAAGAAATCTAAAAGACTGAGCCCCCAGGTGGTCCATAGTTTTTGTGGAATGAGAAAGTGGGTCAAGGAAAAGATTCAGAAGGAGCAAAGTGTAAGGTACAAAGAAATGCAGAAGAATGTGATGACCTAGAAGTTAAGTAAAGAAAATGTTTTTTAAAAAGAGAGGTTGATTCATTGTCTAGTAAATGAATACAAATAATTGATTTGATAATACAGAGATCATTGGTGGCTTTGACAGCATAGATTTAGCGCAGCAGTCTGAATGAGCATCTTATGGTAGTGGGTTCAAGAGGGAATGGGACATGAAAATATGGAAAATTAGCACAGACACTTATTTTGAGTAGATTTGCAATAAAAAGGAACAAAAAACTGATGGTGGAGAGATTTTTACGTTCCCTTTTTTTTCAAGGAAGGAATTATGACATCATAATTGTGCTGATGGGAATAATCCAGTAGAGGAGGAAAAATTAACAATGCAAAAGAGAGAAGGAATAATTGCAGGGCAAAATCTTTGAACATGCTGAGGGTGGATAGGACGCTAGGCTAAAGTAAAACTATATCAAACCCGTGACCAAAGGTTATGGTTATAAAAAAAATTAAAATAAGGCCAAAATGAAATGAAACAATGAAGATAATATAAATTAATGTATGTAAGGAAAGGGTTAGTCTTTTTTCAATAATATATGTATTGATGAGAAAGAAGTGCACATCTGTTAAATGTCTTGTGGGCAACTAGAAAAATAAATTATGTAAATTTATAGTAAAATAAAATAAAATAAAGTAAATTATAAAGTAATAAAGTAAATAAAGTACTTTATTAAATAAAGTAAATTATAAAGTAATAAAATAAATTATAGTAAAATAAAATAAAGTAAAATAAATTTACTATAAGCATATCAAATATTTTAAATAATGAATACAAATATGTTATCATGAACAGAACATATATACCATTCCTAAATATACATAACCAAGATTAAGGAACAAAAACAAATTTCAGAATACTATATTCATTGTATTATCTCAGTTATTTTAAAGAAACAAGGAATGCAAGTTATTTTTTGTATATACTGAGGGTGCCAAAAAAATGTATACACATGACTCGTATTCATCTTTTGTTATTGGTATATATTGAGTATTACAATTTTAATACAATTTTTTCCTTTCTTAAAATGTGTATACTTTTTTTGGCACCCTCTATATTTGACCACCTTATTTTCTCTCTTTATCCCACAGTAAAATTCTAGTAATGAGGATGCATTACAGGTGAAGGAATTGTACAGTTCTTATTGTATAGTTCTCATTTAATAAATAATAACCTTTTTCTTGGTGCTAAGAGTTCTTTGTATATATTAAGGAAATTAGCCTCTTGTTTGACAAATAGGTTGCTTATATTTTTTCTCTCACTGGATAATTTATCTTTTGACTTCTCTAATTTTTTTGCCATGCAGAAATTTCTAATGCATCATTATCTTAAGTTCTACTCATTTGTACAAAAAAAAAAAAGCGTAACATTTTCCTTTATTTTTGACTATGTCAATTTTAATATAGTAGGTAGATAGAAATGAACAGGAGAAGGAAAGACTTAGCCCAGGTTAGAAAGCCCCTTGCTACAGCTCCCACCTGGGTCAAGACCCCTGGCTGCCCAGCAGGACTCCAGGCTCACACATACCTCTACATCAAAAGATATGAGTATGTTGTTAAAAGTCAGAGAAGGAGGAATACATGCTGTTTGTCAGGATTCATACCTTACTAGCCTAACAGGATTCTAGGTTTTCACATACCCGTCAGGGAAGTGTTTGCATATCCCCCCAAATCAAGGGGATGTGTTTACCCTTGCCCCAAAATCAAAGAAATGCATTGTTAAGAGAAGAAGACATCCTGCTTATCCTGTTTGTCACCAGTACTTCTCTGGCTCAACAGGATTTCAGGTTTTCACTCACCCCTAAGGGATGTGTTTTCCCATGCCCTGAATCAAAGGGATATGTTTACACATGCTCCTCAATCAAAGAAATGCATTGCTAAATGCCAGAGAACTCGGCACCATAGGGGAAGACAGAGAGAGAAGAGGAGGGAGAGGGAGAGGCTATTCTACCCACAGAAAGAAAAGCCCTTATGCAACGTAAGGAGGCTGCTTCCCTCCCGTGGGCCAGCCCATGTCTCGGAGTCTACTCTCTTTTACTAATAAACTGCTGTTAATGCTGCATAAGTTTCTGTCCTTGATTGAATTCATTCCTTTAAGAAGACAAAGTCGAGGTGCTCAACATCATTTTCCTGGTAAAAATTTCACTTCTATTTCAAGCACTCCCTCAACCCCCTCCCTTTCCACCTGACAACAAGTGAATTTTATTTGCTAGACTATGAATTCAATCATTTCAAGTTTAAACTATGGTGACTTCAGTATTTTCTCCATTCCCCTACCTCTGTTTCTCTCTGAGAGGCCTGCAATTCTTTTCAGGTCTGGTGATTGGTCTCTCAGCTGGGTTCTGCTCACCTTTGCGTCTATTGAGACGACTGCTAGCACCCCCTGATGGACGGTTGGCCTCTGTGAAGACCTGGTGTCCAGCGCTGGTTAACACAGCACTTAGGTTAACACAGCAGTGAAGTCAGAGGAAGCGTAGGAAAGAATCCACCTGCTCAAATTTAAAGATGTCATGGATTTTTATGTATTGAAATTTACCTGTCCTCCTGTCTTACTCCTGATTTCAGGTGCAATAAAATAAAATATAGAAAATAGCAAAAAGGTGAGATAATTAGAACATAAGTAAAATGATGTTTGGAAAGATAAATTTAAAATGGTAATATACATATGTATATATGCTGGTGTTGGACCATAAATTTGGCTAAACTTTCTAGCAGTGAACATTAAACAGGGGAACAAAATCATGGTACCAAGAGCTCCTGAAATGAAAACAAGCCAGGTGCTTCAGATAAAAACACTTATCCCTATCCTGATATCAGAGGAAAATTTCTTCCATGTTTACTTTTAAAGATGATGGTATACAACTTTGAAGGTAATATCTTCTCTCATTATTATTACTACAATGAAGGCAAGTGTTCTGTTAATCCATTCAATTAGTAACATTAATATAATAGATCATTTGGTCAGAGATCATTTGGAGTTTGTCATGCAGGGTGTCATGCGGGGGTCTCTAGTCCTGCTCCCCACATAAGAATGCAGGATATGATGAGGCCAAAAAGGAACACCCACGAGCCATAGATACGGAAGTCATACCACTATAGTCTTGCTGGCGGCTGGGTTGGAGACACAGGAAGCAGGAGCCACACTATCCGCAAGCTGCTGTCCACTTCTCTCTGCCAGCCAACCCCACTTGCTAACTGCAATCCGCTCTTGCTAGCTCAGCCACCATCTTCTTGCTAGCCCCATTTTCTGCTAGTGTAGCCACAGCAGTTATATTAGTGGCCAATGGCTCACTGGTTACAGCTGACGGCCAACTAGCCACAGCTGATGGCCATCCAATCACAGTTGATGGCCATTTACTACCTGAGCCAGCAGCTTTCCATGTGAGGGCGAGAGCCTGGAAACTGCACTCCTGGTGTTGTCCCCACAGAGTTTCTCTGTTAATAAATGAGCTTCAGAATGTATTACTCTAAGCTGTTACCCAGTCCTCAGTGTGAATCATTGATGCCAGAATACAGCAGAAGCAATTATACAATTAACAGATGTAATAATGTGCCCCTTTACATTCTCAATGTGCTGGGCTGGAGTTAGAAAGGGACTGTAAACTATTTTGGGTCTTGGTTCTTACCTTAAGGGGACAGAGGTCACAGACATTTTTAAGGATCTGGTGACAGCTAAGCATCTTCATCCTGGAAAATAATATACAGACCATCATTATTTCCGAATTACGAATCTGAATTTGTCTGCTCCCTACAATGTATTTGTCACCAAAGTCAACTCAAGGTCCTTTCCCGCGCATTCCTGAATCAGTTCCTGGCTGAGCAACAACAGCTTCAGTTGCCCTGTGTGCGTGGTCCGCGGAGGCGGGGCCCAGCAGTGATCAGCCTTCTTGCTTCAGGTCTCATGCTGCAAACAAGTGTCATTTTTACAGTATGTTTAATGCTATGTTTCCCACATTTCTGTGTTTTTTGTTGTGTTTTTTGTTGTGTTTTAACTGTGTTTTTTGTTGTGTTTTAACTACTTAAGATGGCCCAAGCGTTGTGCTGAAGTAGTTTCCTAAGTGCAAGCAGGCTGTGAGGTGCGTGTGGTAAAGGTCTGTGTCAGATACAGTTCACTCAGGTTTACTCAGGCACGAGTTCTCGTGATGTTGGCCATGTGTATATAAAAACGAATTAACAGTATAGATTAAGTAGACCGTTTTTAAATAGAAACACATAAAATAAATATTAATTGGTTGACAAAAACCTCTTTTGATCATAGGCTTACATAAACCTATCTTTGCATTTTTCCCAAAGAAAGTAATCTTTCATTCCCCTAGGAGCCAATGTTTCATTATTCACTAATTCTGTGTTCGTGGTGATGTTATAAAACAACTACTGAAAATATCAAGAATTGACTGTATATACTCAAAATTTGTGTGAATCCCTTCAGATTCAGGGATTTTATGAGGTAGGGAGGCCTCTCCATGTATGTTGGATGTACTGATTATATTCAGACTTATCTTGAATAAGTAATTTTTGCTCTCAATGAGTTTCCTATAAGGATTATTGACTATAAAGCCAGATTGTTGGGGTTCAAACCATGTCAATTAACAGTTGTGTAATCTTGGGTGAATTTCTTAGCCCAAGCTTCCTCATCCATAAATTAATGGAATTAAGGCAAGGAATTGGAACACCAAACAATTCATATGATATTGCTAATGTTTTAAATTGATTGACTAAATATTGACCAGAGAAATATAGGAATAATGGTAATTTTTATTGCTCAGCAGGGAGGGGGTTCAATAGAAAACACTAGGCTGCAGATATTAAAAAATGAACCACTCTATTTTTATACCTCAGTGAGTATAAGACTTCTCAGTTCAACTGCTTGCCATTCAGTTCCACATGGTTTCTGTTCACAAATGAATTTTGGTGGGAATTAATAACTAATAAACTACCCCGCAGGGAAACAAACTTCTCAATCCACAAGTTTGGGTTGAAAATAATCCTGCAACAAAATAGCTGGGCTTTAAAATGAAGAAAAATGGAATAGCAGCCAAAGAGATTAAAATTTTAAATTGAATGGTGCTGGGAAAACTGAAAAGCCACATGCAAAAGAATGAAACTAGACTACTATCTGTCACTATATACTAAAATTAACTCAAAGTGGATCAAAGACCTAAATATAAGACCTGAAACAATAAACTGCATAGAAGAAACCATAGGTACTAAACGTATGGATCTTGGGTTCAGAGAGGATTTTATGTATTTGACCTCAAAGGCAAAAAGGAAGTAAAATAAAAAATAAACGAATGGGACTATATAAAACTAAAAAGTTTCTGCACAGCAAAAGAATCCATCAATAAAACAAAGAGGCAACTAAATGGGAGATGAAATTTGCAAATAATACCTCTGATAAAGGGCTAATATCCAAAATTTATAAAGAATTCATACAATTCAACAACAAAAATCCCCCAAACAATCCAATTAAAAAATGGCAGAAGACCCGAACAGACATGTCTCCCAAGAAAACAAACAAGTGGCCAACAGACATAAATATATATATATATATATATATATATATATTTAAAAATGCTCAACTTCACGAGCTATGAGGGAAATGCAAATCAAAACCACCGTGAGATACCACCTACCCCAGTTAGAATGGCTATCATCAACAAGACAAATAACAAGTGTTGGAGAGGCTCTAGAGAAAAAAACCCTCATACACTGCTGGTGGGAATATAAATTGGTGCAGCCACTGTGGAAAACAGTATGGAGGCTACTCAAAAAATTAGGAATAGAATTACCATATGACCCAGCAATCTGTCTTCTAGGTAGAATCTACCCAAAAAAATCTGAAAACATTTATCCATAAAGATATGTATTCCGATGTTCACTGCAGTATTATTCATGGTGGCCAAGACATGGACACAACCAAAGTGTCCTTCAATAGATGAATGGATAAAGAGGATGTGGTGTATATGCACAATGGCATACTATTCGGCCATAAGAAAAGATGAAATACTGCATTTGCAATAACATGGATGGATCTTGAGATTTTAATGCTAAGCGAAATAAGTCAGACAGAAAAAGTCAAGAACCATATGACTCCACTCATATGTGGGATATAAAACTGAAAGCAACAAACAAATAAGACAAACAAATAAAGAAACAAAAACTCAAAGACACAGACACTTTAGTGGCTACCTGAGGATAAGTGGGGAGGGGGTGGTAGAAGAGGAAAAAGGGTTCAAATATATGGTAATGGAAGAAGAACTGTCTCTGGGTAGTGAACACACAATGTGATATATAGATGATTTCAAGAATTGTACACTTGAAACCTATGTAATTTTACTAATCATTGTTGTCCTAATAAATTTAGTAAAAATAAAAATGAAGTCCTCTAATAGGTCAGAATACAAAGTAAAAAAATATTTAAATTGAAAGTTAAAAGATTAAGATAAAAGACTAAAGTAAAGATAGGAAGCTTAGAGATTACAAAAGCAAAAAAGCAAAAGGAAAACTCACTAAAAGTAGATAAAGCTTTTGTGTCCAAAGCAAAGCTCAAGGTGAATCTAGTTTCCTGAAAGGTTGGCTCCCCCATTGTATCTATGGTGACAACTATTCTCTATCAGAGTTCTTCAGAGATCTACAGTAACATAAAGTAGAACCAGTGGAAGGCTTTTAGCCCAAGCAGCCATTTTCCTCAGCTAAGCAGAATGCACTAATACAATGAACACGACAGTGAAATAATTCTGCTACACTAAAAAAGTTGGAGTTGAGCAAGCTCCAGCTTGTTCTTCTTTAACATTGCCTTGCTTATTTTGGGACCTTGCATTTTAATATAAAATTTAAATAATTCACTAATTAATTTCTACTGGGAATATCTGGAATTTAATCTATAGATTGCATTTAATCTAAGATCAGTTTGGTGATAATTGACTTCTCTACAGTATAAATATTTAAATACTCAAACATGGTATATTCCTCCATTTATCTAGGACCTAAAATTTTTTTCATAATATTTTGTAGTTTTCAGTATAGCAGTTTTACACATCTTTCATTAGATTTATTTCTAGGTATTTGATGTTATTCCGCTCTTATAAATAGTATTGTTTTAAAATTTCATCTTATATTTGCTTATTGCTTTTTTATATAGAAAGGAATTGACTTTTTAAATATTTTTGCATTCAGTGACCTGGCTAAATTCACCCATTGTCTCATAGCTTTCAGATTCTTTTGGACCTTCTCACACTTTATTAAATTGTCTGTGAATCATAACAGCTTTAATTTTTCCTTTCCAATTCTTAAAGTTCTTGTAACTTTTACTTCCCTCCCCCCTCCATATTCCCTTCCCTTCTCATTATTTTCCCTCTCCTCTTCCCCCTCTTTCTTTTCCTCCTCTGCTTCTTCTTGCTGCATTGGACTAGTTACAAACTTCAATGTTGAATAGAAACAGTTGTAGTAGCTCCCTTTGTCATGTTTCCAATTCCAGAGAAAGTTTTCAATAATTATTCATCAAGCACATTATATATATTAAAATTATGAATGTATGAATATCCAAAGACATCATTTGGAGAGGAAAAGTGTGTCCACAGAATGGAAGAAAGTATTTTCACTATGTATCTCCAACAAAGGACTCCTATTAAGAATATATAATGAACTTCTATAAATTCATAAAAGACAAATAACTTAATTGAATAAAATGGGCAAACATTTGAATAAATACTTCAAAAAAGAACATCAAAGAAGCAAGCCAAAACAACAACAGCAACAACATGAAAAGAGGAGTACATTTGAGTCATCGAGGAAATAGAAATTAAGACCACAATGTAATATTACTACATGTCCACTAGAGGGGCTAAAATGAAAATTACTGACAACATCAAGTATTGTTGAGTATATGAGCAGCTAGAAATCTCATGCACAGCTGGTGGGAGTAGAAAATGGTAAAATCATTTTAGAAAACTGTTTGACAGCATCTGTGAAAGCTCAACATACACATATTATCTGACCTAACAATTACATACACAACAGAAATGCTTAAATATGGTTATTAAAGTATATGCACAAGAGTATTCATAGAACCATTATTTGTTATAACTGAAAGCTGTGAAATAGCTCAAATGTCCATCAACAGTAGAACGCATAAATATATAAATATTAGTACACTATAAAGCAATGAGAACAAGAAGCTATTGTTACACATTTTGGACTCAGTGGAGTATATACTGTAGGTTTTTATCTGCATAAAATTCAAAAACCGACAGAATTGATCTGCAGTAATAGAAGTCAAGGTAAAGAGTAGTACCTCTTTAGGGGAAGGCATGAGGGGCATCATAAGTGCTGGTAATAATAAATATCTTGATCTGGTGTTTGGTTACATATGTTCATTGATCTGTATGTTTCTGATTTGCACTTATCTGTATATTATACTTCAGTGTAAATAATAATGAAAACAAACTCAAAGCTGGAGGAATCAAATAAGGTTTTATTAAAAATGACTTAAATCTATTATAATTGTTTTGTGTGACTTGGAGAAAAAGTAATGAGTATCTGAAGATGTCTAAAGTTTATGGCCTGAGAAACTTGAACTTCCATGGAAGATCTCGGTAGGAAGATTTTGCAAGGCAGCCTGCTCTGTGTTTCAGAACAGACAACGCACTACCTGTCCTCGGGAAGAAGCAGGTGCAATAGCAATGGACAGGAGCCTCTGGCTGCTCACACCAGTACCGGCTCCAAACAGCCTGCGCTAGCCCCTCCCCAAAACGCTTTACAGCACAGTTTCCACATGGAGTCCCCAATCCCATCTGTCCCGTGCTTACTTTTCACAGTATGTGGTCAATTATTGAGTCCTAATTTGGAACTAAATCTTTTCTTATCAGCCACAAACATGGCCACATGAATCACCCTCTAGGTGGTGACCTTGCTTGCTTTATTATTTTTACTTCTTTTCAAATGAGAAAGAACGAACTTCCTCATATAAAGATACCAAGATTTCTGAGTTTGGTCTCAGTGTGGTTAGAGGATTTTTCACTACCTCTTTCTCAGACTGCTAATGCAATGACCAACAAAATACAAAAATAAAGGCAAACAGGTAGCACCTCTGAAAACTAGGAAAAGTCTGAGAATATCAGGAACTCCCAGGAGTTTTTGACAGAAAGTAGCAGACTAGAGAGTATGTTTCAAGGTTGACTCACCACCTCTCTCTGAGAAAACAAGTCAATGTCCCCAAGATGAAAGTGGAGAACACCAACAGTGCGTAATTTGAGAAGGCTAGTTTTAGAGACAAAGGCTGAAAACACAGAGGCAGTGAAAAAAAACAGTACTTGTGCTTCCCTATTTGACTTCCATCAGCCACGTTTGAAAGCAGGGCTCTTGAAGGATGGCAAGGATCCTGCAGTAACCGCAGAAATCACACAGAGTATTGGGCAAAGCTGCTCCCTCTCCCCACTAGAATGTATCATTGTTCTTGATTTTCGATAGTTTCCATTAGACAATCAATGAATCAATATAAAATGCATTATTTTCAGAAAGAAAATAAATTTATTATTTATAATGATTATTTGCCTAGAGTGCACACACACACACACACACAAATTTATAGCAATCTTGATAATTCAGTAGCATCTGATTACACAATAAATATATAGCTTTCTATTATAGAAATAGCAAAGTAAGAACATTTATAAATCTCATTAAATGAGCAACAATATATGCAAAATGAGCGGGAAAATTTTATAATAAGAACGGAGAACGCTGTAGTTATGCAATTATTATAAACATCGTATTTCTCCTTAAATTAACTTAAGAGAATAAAGCAACTCAAAGCAAACCTAATGGGATTCTTTTCTTTTTGGAATTTGATGGAATTAATTCTCAACTGGAAGAATCATTTAAGTTGTTTTTTCTATCTCAAATTAAATTATGTTCACTGAAATGCACAAATCTTATGTTTATGATCAATGATGTTTGACATAATATTCAAGATTTTAAAAAATCCAAAATTTTCTTCACTCTCACGAAGTTATTTTAGACCTTCTTCTAGTCAATATTTCCACCCCCAAACTTTCCCACCTCCCCAATCCCCACCTTCGGCAAATGTGCTGATTCTTTTTCACTACAGATTACTTATAAGTATTAGATTTTGAAATTTAGATAATCATATAGTATTTATTGTTTTGCATTAAGCTTATTTTATTTGAAATAAACTGGGTTTATTTTTTACATTTATCAATGAGGTTACATGTATCAGTTTATTTTTTTCATTACTGAATGTTTTACATTGTATTAATATAACATTCCATTTTTATCCATTCTCCTGTTGTTTCTCAATTCTCCTGTTGATAGTTAATTGGATTGTTTCAAATTTTCAAGGATTTTTGTTTAGCAAATAGCCTTGGAAAATAGAGATAGTGTTTCCAACTGGAAAAAGAGTAGGTGTGCTTACTTGCCCATCATAAAAGATTTGGGTTCTGGAAGCTCAGAGTTCCTCTCCTATAATACAGCCACTGCTTGTGCAGACTTTCACATGGGTCTTTCAGCATCATTCTGAAGGACTTAGAGGCAAAGGAAACTGACAAAAATACAGTTTGTTGCTTATAGAATAGTCTCCTAACTTGTGCCAGAAACCAATAGACAGGCAGGATAACTTGTTAACTTAAAAATAGGGTAAATTCTGACACACTTCACAATTCTTGACAATACCTATGATTGAAGGGATATTGGTAGGTAATTTTCTTTTTTATACTGTCCCAGTCAATTTATGATATCAGGATTACATTTAGCTCATAAAACAAGTTAGGAATTGTTCTTTTTCCTTCCATTTTCTGAAAGTATTTAGGTCATATTAGGATAATTTATTCCTTAAATGTTTGATGAAACTCATTAGAGAAATTATCTGGGCCTACAGTTCTCTTCATGGGAAAATTTTTTACTTCAAATTCATTTTTTGAATAAGCTAAAAGGATAATCAGATTTTCTATTTTTCTTGTCTGTTTTGGTCATTTGTGTTTTCCAAGAAACATGTTAATTTCATGTAAGTTGTCATATTTATTATCAAAGTCTTTTATAATATCCGAAATAATTATTTTAATATCTGTAATAGCTGTAGTGTGTTATGCCCTTTCAATTCTTAGCTCTGAATCAGCTTTTTTCTATTAGGTTTTTTGAAATCTTTCCCTGTAGGTATATAGTTTGGACCTTTGTCAAAGACTCAACAGTAATCACCGTAACTTCTGGGGCTCACATTTGTGTATCTTCCTCCTTTCTGATACTCTGTCCTGAAATTTCACCTCCTTTAAGTACCCCAATATCTGCCTAATGAGCTGATCTTCTCTGCTTTGACCCCTCATCTCTTAGCCACAGTAGGCAATGTGCTTCCAGAACCTAAGTGATTGTGGTGTTTATCTCTCCTTGTCTGTTTTTCCCTTCTGGAAAGTTCTATCCTTCTTACTGTGTAATGTCTGGAAACTGTTACCTTGTTAAGTTCATAGTTGTAAAGAACGTGTGTATGCAAGGAGTAAAGTCAATATCTGACACCCCCACCCCCGCCCCCGTCAGTATTTGAAACAAGCTAACGAGCAGATTTTTAAAGAAAAACAGAAAGACAGTGTTACAGATTTTTAAAGAAAAACAGAAAGACAATTGTAACAGTGTTACAATTCATGATACTAAAGCATAGTATTATAATAATTAAAACAGTGCTGTAATGACCCCAAGATGGATAGATCATATTAAAACAGGGATTTAGTATACTCATATAAGCTTTAAATACCTCTGTCAATGAAAAACCATCCAGCCTAAGAGAAAGCTTATAAGAGTTTATTTGAGCCAAACTGATGACAATTGCCGGGAAGTGAAATCTCAACAGATTGAGAAAATGCTCCAGAAAATGGCAGTTTGCCACTCATTTTATATGTACAATCAAAGGAGGAGGGTTACATGAAATCTATTGATGTAGATTAAGGGGGTGGGAGAAAGCATAGCAGGGAATCTCTGGGATTGGATACAAAGCAAAATGGAGACACACACACTTCTTTTACATTGGTGGGTACAGGATAGTTAATAGCATTTTACAGCACATTTTACAGCACAGAGAGATGGTATTTGGGGAACAAGATAACAACGAGGGATTCTGTAGTTTCGTACCCCAGTGTGGCAGGTTGTGCGCTGGGGGTCCAGAAAAAGGGATTACTCTGACATCCAAGGTCATGTTATCTTAGATTCAAAAAAGACAATAGACAGGCTCATTTAAGATAAAGATTGGCCTTTGTCAAGAAAGCTACAGGCCAAGGAGGCGACTACTGGCCATGGCCAGCTTTTAGTTAGAGATTTTTATGTTCAGATAATCTTATGTGGTTAATTTTGGTCTTTGGTTTTGTAGGGCCTGCTATGCAGGTCTCCCCTGAGTTTGTCAGGTTTAGTGTGTGGCCCCTTTTTTTGTCCACACCTTATTCAACAAACATTACAAAGCATCTAGTATATACTCTATCTCTTAAAGCACCCACTATCTTGATTTATATCATTTGAATATTATTGCTTCTTTCAAGAGGATTCTCAGCATGACTTTATATGTGGCAAAATATCTGAGAACTTGTATGCCTGAGAATATAAAGTTCTTCTCCTTCAGTGTGCTGTGATAATTTTAATATTGTCTTTGATATTCCTTTTTTCTTTAACTTTAACTTATTGGGGTGACAATTGTTAGTAAAATTACATAGATTACAGGTGTACAATTCTGTATTACATCATCTATAAATCCCATTGTGTGTTCACCACCCACAGTCAGTTCTGCTTCCATTACCATATATTTGATCCCCCTTACCCTCATCTCCCACCCCCCACTCTCCCTTACCCTCTGGTAACCACTAAACTATTTTCTGTGTCTATGAGTTTTTGTGTCTCATTTGTTTGTCTTGTGCTTTTGTTGTTTTTGGTTTATATACCACATATCAGTGAAATCATATGGTTCTCTGCTTTTTCTGTCTGACTTATTTCGCTTAGTATCATACTCTCAAGATCTATCCATGTTGTCACAAATGTTCCTATATCATCTTTTCTTACTGCCGAATAGTATTCCATTGTGTATATATACCACAACTTCTTTATCCATTCATCTATCAAAGGACATTTTGGTTGTTTCCATGTCTTGGCCACCGTAAACAAAGCTGCAATGAACATTGGAGCACACATGTCTTTATGTATAAATGTTTTCATATTTTTTGGGTAGATACCCAGGAGAGGGATTGCTGGGTCATATGGTAATTCTATTCATAATTTTTTGAGGAACCTCCACACTGCCTTCCATAATGGCTGCACCAGTCTGCATTCCCACCAACAGTGTATGAGGGTTCCTTTTTCTCCACAGCCTCTCCAACACTTGTTACTATTTGTCTTGTTGATGATAGCCATTCTGACTGGGGTGAGGTGATATCTCGTTGTGGTTTTTATTTGCATTTCTCTGATGATTAGTGATGTTGAGCATTTTTTCATATGTCTATTTGCCATTTGTATGTCCTCTTTGGAGAAATGTCTCTTCAGGTCCTCTGCCCATTTTTCAATTGGATTGTTTGTTTTTTTGTTGTTGAGTTTCATGAGTTCCTTGTATATTTTGGATATTAGCCCCTTATTGGAGGCACTGTTTGCAAAAATCTTCTCCCATTCAGTTGGTTGCCTCTTTATCTTGTCGATGGTTTCTTTTGCTGTGCAGAAGCTTTTAAGTTTCATATAGTCCCATTCGTTTATTTTAGCTTTTACTTCCATTGCCTTTGGAGTCAAATTCATAAAATGCTCTTTGAACCAAGGTCCATAAGTTTAGTACCTATGTTTTCTTCTATGCAGTTTATTGTGTCGGGTCTTTTGCTTAAGTCTTTGATCCATTTTGAATTAATTTTGGTACATGGTGACAGATAGCAGTCCAGTTTCATTCTTTTGCACGTGGCTATCCAATTCTCCCAGCACCATTTATTGAAGAGGCTGTCTTTCCTCCATTGCATGTTTTTTGCTTCTTTGTCAAAAAACATCTGTCCATATTTATGTGGTTTTATTTCAGGGTTCTCAATTCTATTCCATGGTCCATGTGTCTGTTTTTCTGCCAGTACCATGCTGTTTTGATTATTGTAGCCCTGTAGTACAAGCTACAGTCAAGGAGTGTGATACCTCCAACATTGTTCTTTTTTTCATAAGATTGCTTTGACTATTCGGGGTCTTTTGTGGTTCCAAACAAATCTGATGATTTTTTGTTCTATTTCTTTAAAAAATGCCATTGGGATTTTGATGGGGATTGCATTAAATCTGTATATTCCTTGGGTAATACGGCCATTTTAACTATGTTGATTCTTCAAATCCATGAGCATGGAATGTCTTTCCATTGCTTTGTGTCTTCAATTTCTTTCAAAAATGTCTTATAGTTTTCAGCATATAGGTCCTTCACATCCTTGGTTAAGTTTATTCCTAGGTATTTTATTCTTTTTGCTGCAATTGCAAAAAGAATTGTTTTTTGTATTTCTTTTTCTAAGATTTCATTGTTAGTATATAGGAATGCAATGGACTTTTGTATGTTGATTTTGTAGCCAGCAACTTTACTGTATTCGTTGATTGTTTCTAATAGCTTTTTGGTGGAGTCTTTACGGTTTTCTATCTATAGCATCATGTCATCTGCAAAGAGTGATAATTTAACTTCTTCATTCCCAATTTGGGATGCCTTTTATTTCTTTCTTTTGCCTGATTGCTCTGGCAAGGACTTCCAACACTATGTTGAAAAGGAGAGGTGATAGGACACAGCCCTGCCGTGTTCCTGAACGTAGAGCAAAGGGCTTCAGTTTTTCACCATTAATTATGAGATTAGCTGAGGGCTTGTCATATATGGCCTTTATTATGTTAAGGTATTTTCCTTCTATACCTATTTTATTAAGTGTTTTAATCATAAATGGATGTTGTATCTTGTCAAATGCTTTTTCTCCATGAATTGATATAACCATATGATTTTTGTCCTTTGTTTTGTTTATGTGATGTATCACATTGATGGATTTGCGGATTTTGAACCATCCTTGTTCATGATGAATAATCTTTTTAATGCATTGTTGTATTCGATTTGCAAGAATTTTGTTTAGGATTTTTGCATCTGTATTCATCAGAGATATTGGTCTGTACTTTTCTTTTTCTGTGTTGTCCTTACCAGGTTTCGGTATCAGGGTAATGCTGGCCTCATAAAATGAGTCAGGCAGTACTGTCTGTTCTTCAGTTTTTTAGAAGAGTTTGAACAGGACTGGTATTAGATCCTCTTTGAAGGTTTGGTAGAATTCACTAGTGAAGCCATCTGGTCCCGGACTTTTGCTTTTGGGAAGGTTTTGGATGACTGATTCAATTTTGTTACTGGTGATCGGTCTGTTTAGATTTTCCAGTTCTTCATGGTTCAGCCTAGGAAGGCTATATGTTTCTAAGAACTTGTCCATTTCTTCTAGGTTATTGAATTTGGTGGCATATAGTCCTTCATAGTATTCTTGGATGATCCTTTGTATTTCTGTGGTGTCCATGATAACTTGCTTTTTTCATTTCTGATTTCGTTAATTAGTGTCTTCTCTCTTTTTATCTTAGTGTTTCTAGCCAAGGGTTTGTCAATTTTGTTAATCTTTTCAAACAACCAGCTCTTTGTCACATTAATTTTTTCTATTGTCTTTTTGTTCTCTATTTCATTTAGTTCTGCTCTGATTTTTGTTATTTCCTTTCTTCTGCTGACCTTGGGTTTCATTTGTTCTTCTTTTTCTAGTTCTTTAAGGTGTAACGTGAGGTTATTTATTTGGGATTTTTCTTGTATCTTGAGATAGGCCTGTAATGATATAAATTTCCCTCTTAAAACTCTTTCGCTGCATCCCCAAAATTTTGGTAGGATGTATTTTCATTGTCATTTGTTTCTATGTATCTTTTGATCTCTCCTCTAATTTCTTCTTTGACCCAGTCGTTCTTTAAAAGTATGTTGTTTAATCTCCATGTGTTTGTGTTTTTTCCTGCTTTCTTTTTGCAGTTGATATCCAATGTCAAAGCCTTGTGATCAGAGAATATGCTTGGTATGATTTCAATCTTCTTATATTTGCTGAGGCTGATTTTATGTCCCAATATATGGTCTATCCTTGAGAATGTTCCATGTACACTAGAAAAAAATATATAGTCTGATGTTTTAGGATGAAATGCTCTATATATGTCAATTATGTCCATTTCATCTAATGTGTCATTTAGGGCTGCTATTTTGTTATTTATTTTCTGTTTGGATGATCTATCCACAGCTGTCAATGATGTATTTAAGTCCCTTAATATAATTGTGTTTTGATCAATGTCTCCCTTTAGTTCTGTTAGTAGTTGCTTGGTATATTTCGGTGCTCCCTGATTGGGGGCATAAATATTGATGACTGTTATATCTTCTTGTTGTATAGTCCCCTTTACCATTATGAAATGTCCATCTTTGTCTCTTGTTATCTTTTTCACCCTGAAGTCTGTTTCATCTGATATCGTTATGGCTACACCTGATTTTCTCTGGGTACCATTTGCTTGGAGTGTCAATTTCCACCCTTTCACTTTGAGTCTATGCTTGTCCTTGTAGCTGAGATGTGTCTCTTGGAGACAGCATATGGTTGGGTTTAGTTTTTTTGATCCAATCTGCTACTCTGTGCCTTTTTATTGGTGAGTTCAGTCCATTTATACTTAGGGTAATTATTAATATGTGAGGATTTCCTGTCATTCTATCTTTAGTTTTCTGGTAAGGCTGTGTCTCCATTGTTTCTTTGCCTTTTTGTTGTTTTCTACTATTTCTGTGTGGTGGTATTCTATGATGTTTCCCCCTGTTTCTTCTTTTATTACAGTATATATTTCAGTTCTGGGTGTGTTTTTTTTTTGAGTGGTTACCCTTAAGTTTATGTAAAACAAAGTTTGATATTTAGAATATTCCATTTTCTTCAGCACGCTTACTTTCTCCATTTCCATATTCCGGTTCAGGCCTTTACTCTCCCCCTTTTGATGTTTTGGTTGCCACAAATTGTCCCTGTTCATGGTGGTCGAATAGCCTCCTTTAGTATTTCTTGTAGTGCAGGTCGTGTATTAGAAAATTCCCTCAGCTTCTGTATGTCTGGAAAGGTCTTTATTCCTCCTTCATATCTAAAGGATATCTTTGCTGGATATGTTATTCTTGGCTCATAATTTCTCTCTTTCAATAGTTTGAATATTTGGTTCCACTCCCTCCTGGTTTGTAGAGTTTCTGCTGAAAAATCTGATGATAAACTAATGGGCTTTCCTTTGTAGGTTACCGTCTTCTTTTCCCTGGCTGCCTTGAGGATTATTTCTTTGTTGTTGATTTTAGACAGCTTCAATACAATGTGCCTTGGAGAAGGCCTGTTGGGATTGAGGTAATTAGGTGTTCTATTTGCTTCTTGGATTCGAGGATCCAGTTCTGTCCACAAGGTTGGGAAGTTCTCATCGACAATTTGTTTGAATATATTCCCTGTTCCCTTCTCTCTTTCTTCTCCTTCTGGTATGCCCATTATTCTTATATTGATCTTTCTGATGGAGTCAGAAAGTTCTTGTAGAATTCTTTCATTTCTTTTAAGTCTCAAGTCTCTTTCTTCTTCCATCCGTGTCATTTCCAGGTTTCTATCTTCGATGTCACTGATTCTTTCCTCCATCTGGTCACCTCTACTACCTAAGCTGGTTATTTCATTCTTAATTTCTTCTATTGAGTTCTTAATCTCCAGAAATTTTATTTGGTTCTTTTTTAAAATTTCAATCTCTTTTGTAAAATACTCATGTTGTTCTTTGATTGTGTTTCTGAGTTCATTAAACTGCCTTTCTGTGTTTTCTTGCATCTCGTTGAGTTTTTTCAGAACTGCAATCTTGAATTCTCTGTCATTTAAGTCACATATTTCCATATCTTTAAGTTCCTTTTCTGGAGACTTTTCACTTTCTTTCTGAGCTGTCTTGTTGCCTTGGTTATTCATGGCAATTATTGGTTTATTATTTCTCTTCCTAGACATCTACAGGAGTGGCTTCTGCAACAGGTTCATAGGAAGAGGTGCTTCTTTTGTATTCCAGTACTTGTTGGTAGAGTGTTTTATTTTCTCTCTGACTGCAGCCTTTTTTTTTTCTCTATCACATAGTAGTGCTATGTTTTCTCTGCGCTATTCCAGCTTCTCACACAATGGGGGATTCCCTGGGAGATGGGCTTCTCCTTTGTTAATAGTTCGCCTGGGTCACAGGGTGCAGTGTCCGTGTAGGTATGCAGAGAGCTTTTGAAGTTCCAAAACTCTTCCTGTACTAGATTCAGAACCCATATGTTTCAACAGTTCTGTTTACTCCTGCAGGGATCCACCCAGATAGGTGGGGCCAGGGGCGGGGTGAGTTGTGAGAGGGCCCAGAGCAATGGCGGCAACCACCACCACAGCCGGTCCTGCTTCCACAGCTCCCTCCCCTTAGCCGGAACTAGTTGGTTTGTGAATCTGTTTGTGCGGTCCACAGTTCTCAGAACAGCAAATATTCTGTTCTTTTGATCTGACAGTGCTACTCTTCCACTTCTGGCACCAGGCAGGTGGGGGCGGGGCGAGCTCTGGGAGGGTATGAAGGGGTCGGCTAGTCTCAGTACCTAAGGCTTCCGTTCTCTGCTCAGCATTGAGGGCTTAAACCACCGTTTTCAGCCTTTTTCCCTTAGTCTTTTCTCCGAGGTCTCTGCCGTGAGCGTTGTTTTCAGCTGTGTTATATGCTCCCCCCTCAGCTCTGTGGGCCATAAGCGGAGCCCTAGCAGTCCAAGTTCTTCCCTCTCCCGCAGCTGCGGTAGTTCTGGGATGCAGCGAGCTCGGAGCACTGAACTAGGTCTGCGTCCTGCGCCTGCTCGGCTCCGTCTCCACACTTCTCCCTTCCCTCCTCCCCCGCTTGCGATTTGCCCACCTATAGGTGAATTCAGTAGTGGGCCTCTTCGTCTTGCCTGTCTGCTGTGCAGGGAGTCCTTTGTGGAGTTATTGTTGTTCGATTAGTTGTAAATTCCAGGGGAGCTTTACAGAGGCTCACCTCACACCGCCATTTTGATGACCTAGTCGTCTTTGATATTCTTAAATTCCACAGTCATTGAGATAAAGTTTCACTGAATTTCCATGGGTTTGTTCTCACCCACTGGCCTGGATGTGTCTTGCCAGTGTATGTCGAATAGCTCTACTTCTTGCTCCCTAGGTCCAGTCATCAAAAGGCAATTGGGTTCTTTGCCTGTGGACTAGGTTACGATCTGAGTTTACTCACTCCAGAGGTAAGACAGTGAAGGCATATTACTGGCCTTGCCAAGTGCAAGAAACCTCTGACTGATGACCTTCACAAGCCATTAGAACAAGTATGCAGCAACTAAGCCTTGACCACGTTAATAATTACAAACTGGGTGTCATGGATTATAGTGATTTGTTCAAGCAAGGAAACCACATCTGGAACTGCTGCAGCAATTTGAGTCTTTTGTGATAAGACACTGTTATTCTCCAAAAGTGACATATTTTTTTGTACAGGCCAAATAGGCAGGCTGACTTGGAATGCAGTAGGAAGGTATTTCATATAAAGGTTGGTGAAGATGTAGGGCGATGGGGAGCTTTATCAATGTTTGGGCATACACACTTGCACAACTCAGCAGACCAACCTTGCAGTATGCAGTAAAACTGTCCTTTGATCCAGCATTATAATTGCATACATATGATTTTATATATGTGTAAAAGTTATAAATGTATAAAATTATATATGTATCCCAAATATATTACTTCATAAATTTGTGAGGAATGGGCAAGTCTGAATTCTGAAAATATAATTCTTAGAGACTTTGTTACATTGATGCTATTTAAAAGTAACACATAAGATCACATAGAGATAGAAGAAAAAAGTCCTTGCAAACAGTATGCTAACATTTAATTTTTATTATTAAATCTGTGTAAATAGGAAGAAAAAAAGGCTAAGAAAATATAAACCAGAATGTTAAAATGGTTATCTTAAGTTAAAGGAATTTTAAGCTCTAGATTTTTTTCTTTTTTTCATCTTGATCACATATTTTAAATTAAATTTAGTGGATGATATTGGTTAATAGAATTATATAGGTTTCAAGTGTACAATTCTATAATAAATCATCTGTATATTGCATTGTGTGTTCACCACCCAGATTCAGTTTTCCTTCTGTCACCATATAATTGACCTCTCTACCCTTTTCTATCTCACCCCAATCCCCCTTTCCCTCTGGTAAACACCATACTATTATCTGTGTCTATGAAATTTCATTTGTCTGATGTTTTCAGTTTTATATCCCACATATGAATGAAGTCATATGGTTCTCAACTTTTTCTGTCTGACTTATTTCACTTAGCATAATAATCTCAAGATCCATCCATGTTGTCACAAATGACAGTATTTCATCTTTTCTTATGGCAGAGTAGTATTCTATTGGGTATATGTAACACATCTTCTTTATCCAATCATTTAATGAAGGACACTTTTGTTGTTTCCATCTTGGCCATCATGAATAATACTGAAATGAACATTGGAGAACATATATCTTTATGAATAAGTGTTTTCAAATTTTTCAGGTAGATAACCAGAGGAGTGATTGCTGGTTTGTACGGTAATTATATTCTTAATTTTTTAAGGAACCTCCATATTGTTTTCCACAGTGGCTGTACCAATTTACATTCCTACCAGCAGTGCATGAGGGTTTCTTTTTCTCCACAACCTCTCTAACACTTGTCTTGTTGATAATACTTGTCTTGTTCATAATAGCCATTCTAACAGGTGTGAGGTGATATATCTCATTGTGGTTTTGATTTGCATTTCCCTAATAGCTAGTGTTGTTTAGTATCTTTTCATGTATTTGTTGGCCATTTGTGTATCTTCTTGGGAGAAATGTCCCTTGAGGTCCTCTGCCCATTTTTTAATTGGATTGTTGTTATTGTTATTGCTGTTGAGTTGTATGAGTTCCTTATATATTTTGGATATTAGCCCTTTATTGGAAGTGTTATTTGCAAATATCTTCTCCCAATTGGTTGATTAGTTCTTTGTTTTGTTGACAATTTCTTTTGCCTTGCAGAAGCTTTTAAATTTCTTATAGTCCTATTCATTTATTTTTGCTTTTACTTCCCTTTCCTTTGAGGTCAAATTCATAAAATCATCTTTGAACCCAAAGTCCGTAAGTTTAGTACCTATGTTTTTTTCTATGCATTTTGTTGTTTCAGGTCTTATATTTAGGTCTTTGATCACATATTTTTAAGTAAGAGTTATATTTAAACACGAAAATATAATGGAAAGAAATATGAAAAAATATATTGAGTATGTAACTGTGGAAAATGACAGGAAATAGGAATATATGAAAAGTAGAAACAAATGGGATGTGACAGAGTCTGAATAAATATAAAGACAATATTTTGCCACTCACTTAAAAAGAGTCATTAAGTCTTCCAGAATGTTTTATGTGTGTCTGATGTTTGTGTAGGATCTCAAAGCTTTCAGTAGTTCTTTTCCAGAAGCTGTTTAAGAAGTGTTTTCTTTTTTCAAGAAAAGCAATCAGCTTTTCAGTTTTATATCCCACATATGAGTGAAGTCATATTTTTTGATTACTAAAAATTGTTACAGATTTAACAAATTTTAGTAATCAAAAAGTATGTCACATTGTTTTGTTATTTGCTTAGTGAAGGAAAAGAAGTTTACAGCTCAATTTAAAAGCTTATTAGTGATGATATTAACCTGGTTAATTTCAGTGTAGATTGACACTAAATAACACAAGGTAATTATACGCTTCATCTTCCAATATCTGAGCAAACTATCTATAGTAAGCATATGTTCCAAATTGTTACAGATGCTCTCATATCAAACAAGTTTACATGAAAAATTATGTAGAATATTTGAAAATAAATTGGGGTATTTAATTTATTTTTGCTCCTTTTAAGAAAACTCACTTGATCTGATATATGTCCATTCTCAGACTAGAAAGCTTTCCTTGGACACATATAGGAACTTATTTAAAATATATGCAAATATTTTGTTCTTTAAAACATATGATCCCATCCAGAAACCTTGCCTCTTTATTATCTTTTGAACAAACTCCAACCATCTATCCCTGGGATTCAAAACTCTCTAGAGTCAGTCTCAATACACTTTTAAAATTTTATGTATATATTTTCCTTCCTCCACCCCAAATACCTACATTCCTTCCATACTTGGCATTTTCTTAACATTCTATTTTCCCTGTCAGTTTCTTAGCCCAGAATATTCTTCCTCTCTATCTCCACCTGTCACAGTCCTTCCATCTTCCAAGAACTATCTTATGTCATCTGCTCCACAGTGTCGTCTCTAATTTTAGATTGTGCTCATTATTCAGATATTTTAAGGTATCTGAATAATACTTTTGACTTAGAGGGTAGATTTTTCTAACAAAAAGTAGATGACAGTGACCTCAATGTTTAAAACACCTATTCAAATAAGTGATTCTCTTAAAAAAGAAAAGTAAGAACAGTAACTATCATGGCATTCATTTTTCTTCTCTTGGGCAAAAACTTGCCACTTTGTTGCACTGGTGATTTTCACGAGCGTGTAGGAAATGTTTTCAATTCACTATAATATGTGTCATATAACAAGGTAAGGAGAAAAAATCCAGCTGACTGCTAACGTAAGACATGATTTTCTTCTGAAGTAAAGAAGAATTAAGGCTGCAGACCAGAAACCTTATCAAGTATATGATGTACCACTCTTCTTGGAGCATTTGCAGGGAAGAGTTGGCATTAGATCTTGCTATCAAAATTACTCATACGATTCTCACTATATTGGGAGTATAGCAACCACATAGGTTGTGGGATAAAGTACATCCTTACTCTTCATGTCAGAAATGGGAATAACTTTTTTCATTCTGTCCTGGAAATGAATAACTATAGTTGGCAGATCTCTCCAACTGGAGGCAGCCTGAAATGACTACCAGATATACTCAGGCTGGGAGATCAGTTCTAAGGCTTTCTGAGACGACTTAGAAAGGTGGGTGATTGTGAGGTTTTAAGGGTTTTCTTCAGTAAGTGGGTGTCAAGGGGCTCTGTGTTTTTCACAGCTGGTCCAGAATTGATCCAGCCCATTTCAGGCAGTTAGCTCTGTAATGAAAAAGATCGAAGGACAACGGAAGGAATGATTTTGCTTTTTTAATCCTGGGTATTTTTATTGTTTGCTCACGTCATAACCTAATGATACAGTATTGACGAATAATTGCTAAATATCTAATCATCAATAGAGACTTTCTAGATGGTTAATTATATTTTGAATTTTGTTTTTATGAAATTCTAGGAATTTTTTAATACAAGGGAAAAAAAGCAAATTAACATTTGGGGTTACTAACAACATTATCCACCACAGTCTGAATGAATAATTAGGTTTATGAGATTAAGATATCATTACTTATAAATAATATAGTGCATTTTTCCAGTGAGCATAATGGCATGCAGTCTATCCAAATTACCAATTATTAGCCATATGTTTATTGCTTAAATTTTCGAATCTTGTATATATTCATATAAAAATTCTTAAAACAAAAGCAAATATTTTAATAACTGTTTCAAAAACAAATGGCAAACAAAAATGTATTAAAGACATTTGACTAAAAAAAACTAATGTTTAGAAAATTACTATTTTCATAGCAGTGTAATATTAAATATAGAATAATGTAGAATAAACACATACCATAGAATACTATTTTCATGGTAAACTTTATATTAGGTATTGTTTGAGTTTATTGTTTTATTCATTTTCTAGTATATGGACAATGCTTAGTAATTTTAAGAGAGAATCACACTAATTTACTAGTATAAGATTTGCAATTTCTGTGTACCTACAAACCACACATGATGATGTTATTTACTCTTCTTTGGGCATTTTTATTTGAGAGTTAAGGGAAACTTTAAAACAACTCCTACACTGCGGTTTGTGATTAAAATTATATTTCTCTGAAGAGTGAGAATTCTATAAATGATGAGCCTTGTTGATGTTACTAGAGATACAAAAGAGATGATACACCATTAAATTCCAATCTATTGTGAGGCCTTTAATTCTGGTGGGGAAGATTTATTTTTTAATTTCCATTATTTTTGTTCCTTTTTCATAATCTTCAACATACACTTTCTGAATGCCTACCATATTCGAGTCTAAAATTAGGGAGAAAGAATGCAAAGTCCTATTTGCACAGCCCTTCATTTGTGTCCCGTCATCAAGTCACTGTTTCAGGGGTAACGTTGCTACCTCCCATCAGTTCAGGAGGAAGGGCTCAGATAATCATTTTGCTTGAAAGTTAAAATTGGTTTAGTTTGATGTTTTGCTGTATCAACATTTACACTCAAAGACACTCTTAAAATCTTCCTAGAAATGTTGTGCCAGATTTGCTTGCCACTGAGGATTACTGTTCTGCATTTGATCAATCATTCATTTAATACATGTTTATTAAACATATTTGTATGCTAAACAAAGTTCAAGATTTTCGGATGTCAAACACATAAAAGGTTCTTTGCCCTTGAGCTGCTTGCAAGTAGTCAGATGTAAAGAAATTTTTATTATACATAACTGCTACACTGGATATGTGAACAAAGTGCTGTTAGGTCATCGAATAAGTAGCATGGAGGGGTACCTGATCACCAAAATAGGCTTGTTTTCATCAGGTAATGTCTCACTTAGAAATAGTAATTATAATAGGTAACATTTATTAGGTACTCACTAAGTACCAAACATTGTTCTAACCATGTCATAAATAATATTAATCCTACTATTCTTACCCAGTTTACATCACTGGGATAAAAGAACACAGCTTCTATACCTGTGGTTCTCACACTGTGCACCCAGGTGCACCTTGGGCCCCATAGCCACCTCATGGGCAGCATGGTATGTATTAACTTTTGAAGGGAAACACAGTGATGCCCAATAACTGTCCGATGTTGTATGAAATACTAGCTTGAGGTACTTCACAATTTCTACATTGTGTTGCACTAAATTTTTTAAAAATTAAAATCATCTTTGCAAAGTTGGACTTTCACCAGTAGCTGTGATAAAAAGCACATACTGCAAAAACCAAAATGGAACAGAAAAACAGGGTGACTGGCCATATCCAATCTGACTGCATGGTTTGAGAAACTGTGCAGTACTCAGCAGGCATACACATCTCCTTAGTAATTATAGTTATATAATAATAAAATTTTAAACTTTTTCTTTCAATTTCTGTGCATTGCTTTATCAAATAATAATTGGGTAGGGTATAAAAATCTAAGTTGTTGGGCCTAACTACTTAATAAAGGAAACTGTTTAATTTTTGTTCTGTTTCATTTTGTTTGTTTTGGTCCTGGTGACCTTTTTTTTTTTGCAAGTCAGAAAAGCAGTTTTTTATTTCTAGAGCTCTGCCATGTATTTCTAGCAAGGCTGGTGGTCACCTGCCACACCCACACCCTGTTGTCCACGTAGGCGGCAAAGCCTGGCCATCAGCAGACCAGGTCAGAGGGTGCAGTAGGGTGGCTCTGCCTTGCTGCTGGGACTGATAACTTCTCGCCTCAATTCATCTTCCGTGATCTTGCCCTCCAAGTCCCACATCTTGGTGCCGGGGCCATTGGAAGCACAGAATCAGCAGCGGTTGGCACTGAAGCACAGGGTGCAGATGATGTCCCCACCATCAGGCTATAAAGGTGCTTGCCTTGGTTGATGTCCCACAGCATGACCTTCCATCCTTTCCTCCAGAAGCACGGAGGGATCCATCTGGAGAGACAATGACATGTTCAGGCACCCTGTGTGGCCGATGTGATTGGTCTTCAGCTTGCAGTTCACCAGGTTCCCCAACTTGGCCACCTTGTCCCAGCCACAGGACATGATGATGGCATTGCTGCTCTTGGGTGAGAAGTGGACGCAAGACACCAGGCCGACTGGCTGTCATCCTGGACGGTGTATTTGCATCCACCCAGAGTATCCCATAGCTTGGTGATTTTATGTTGGGAGCCAGAGACCATCTGCCAGTTGTTGGAGAAAGCCACACTCCCACACCCTTGGTGTGACACACAAATCAGTGTGGCGGTTCCCACGGTGACATCCCACAGACCAAGGGTTCCATCCCAGGAGCCAGAGAGGGGAGAACGGCCATCTAAACAGATGCCCACATGTAAAGAGCATATAAAATATACATGTTGGATGGAGGTTTGCAGAACAAGTTATTTACTAGTAGGGACAGGACTATGGCTGCACATGTGTGGGACTGATAAGAGTGAAGTGAAAAATATGTTTTTGTGTGAAACTGAGCATAACAAAATTGATAAACACGTTCAACAAAAAACTTCTGGTTATCACCCAAGAGGTAAACAAGTCCAAGGAAAAGAGGATAAAAGCAGAGCTTCAGAGCACTGCCATGAGTGCTCCGACTAGGACCCTCTGCGAGGCTCTGAGCCAGACACTCCAGAACGATCCTCCTGGAAGGTCGTCTAGGTGATCTGACAGAGTCCTCTGCGAGGTGCAAGCCGTGATACCAGGACTCTCCGAAGCTCTACCCTGCAAGATCAGCTCGCCTCAGACCCGTCGTCTGAGCCCAGTCGTCTCTACTGTACCAGGACCTTCTCCATGCCGATTGACTCTAGGACTTGGTTTGTTATTAAATTCTATTCTATTCTGTGTAACCTTCTGTGCTGACCAGAGCATTGGCCTCTGGAGGGACATTGGCTCCCAGATAAAGCTGTTACTCTCTCTCTATCTGACCCTGTGTGCCGGGACTTTGTTCCCCACTCACCTCACGAGTACCACGCGGGGACGTAGGGCCTGCCGAGAGGTTAATGTCCCCTTGACTTTCAGGAATAGACTGAAATGTGGAGACTGCCATTCCAGGCACTCACAACCACATCGCCAACAAAATGGGAGTGACCTGAAAGAACACGGGGTGGGATGCTGCGGTTGGTCCCATCCTTGGTCACTTCCACGTGGTGCTGGTCTTGTGTGCGAGGCAGACAGTATCATGTCTGGGAACTGGGGAGTGGTAGCAACCTGGGTCACCCAGTCATTGTGGCTGCTGAGGGTGCCACGAGGGTCATCCGTTCAGTCGCAGCAGCTGCAGGAGTGGGTCCCCAAAGCGACGAGCATGGTTCTAGAGAGCTCGGAGAGGCCAGCAGCATGGCCGCTCCCGCTTCAGCCCTGCAGTATAAAAGGGGTCCTTGGTGACTTTTTAAAAAGTGCCTGAGATGCTAAAGGTGCTGTGGACTGAGAAAATTTAAGAACCTCTGCTCTAGAGAATTTCTCTTTAGAAAATGCCTCCAAATGCCTACTTTAAATCCTATGTAAACAAAAGCAATTTAAATACACAGAATTAATTAAATACACTTTACCTCCATTCCTTGCCTTCTATTAGTAACACAGTCATTCCAGGGTTGTACTGAGAGGCCAAAAGATACACATTAATGTTATAACTGTTTTCTTTCATTAAACAATAGAAATAAATCTGGTTCAGTGCATCCATAGTCAATCTCACTGTGCATGTGTGTATGGGAACATTACAGAATTACTCACATCCCACTCACGTAAACGATCTGTATAGCAAGAAAAGAAAAAATACACGTAGCCAAATTCAATTTACAAGTTAGTCCCAGGTAGTCATTTCAGTTGTCCCTTTAGTTTTCATTTTGTTCCATTCACATATTTACTCAATCTTCCACAAGCTTCTGTACTTTCCCCTTACTGATCTCTAGGGAATGTGCATCAGGGGAGCAGGCTAGCTCCATGGAGTCATTTGGTCGTCCTGGCCATGCAATGCTTCTCATCCACCTGTGCTCTGATCAGCCTGCCAGCACCTGGACTGAACTGGGGTATCAGCATACATGTCTGGTCCGGCCTCTCTTTGCCTGCTCAGAGACTGGCAGCCTTTCCTCATCTCCCTTGGCTCCCACCAGTGCCCTGGGCCCACTGAGCCTCTCCCATGTCCTCCATCCTGCATGTGGCCTAGTAAAGCCCATCACAGACCTGCTGGGGAACAAACCAGCTGCTTTCAGCTGCTCCTTCTAAGATCAGAGACCTTCTGGGTCCTGTCCATAATAAAGCAAAACAAGAGAAATTCGTGAAAGCTGAACTTTGTTCTCCTTAACATGAATCTCTGTGTATTATTTTCTGTCTCTCTCCCTCTTTTACTGTTCTTCACTTAATACCTTTGGACCAAACAGCAGGAGCAGAGTTTACCTTATCCACGTGGTGGTATCCTGTTACAGTCTCGGGCCTTCTGTGAAGGGTTAATGGAAATCAGGTTGTGGAAGAGAGAAATGAGCTTACAGATAAGGGACCTTACATTATTTTATAACCAGGGATATAAAGTAGAAGCCATGTCAAGACTGGCAAGAGGGATGGAGAAGTGGAATGGGTGGCCCCACAACTGTGTGTGTTGGTTTAGAAACAGGAGGGATTTCTTGGCTGTGGTGGTGCCTCCTAAGAAGCAAAGGACCAAAGCCCACATGGGCCTCCCAAGCTTGGAATACTGGTGCCGGGAAGAGGAGCCCCCACAAAATCTGGCCGAAAAACAGTGGTGATCCAACCATCAGGGTGAAGGGATTAAGAAGTCAAATTGGTAGTTACAAAGTAATCATGGGATGTAAAATAAAGCATAGGGAATATAGTCAATAATATTATAATAACCGTGTATAGGACCAAGATTAGTCAGGGGATTACTTCTTAAATTATATAAATGTCTAACCACTATGTTATACCTCCAAAATCAATAGAAATTAATATTGAATGTCAACTGTAATGAAAAAAATTTTAAAAGGGGAAAAAATGTAAAGGGAAATAAGAGATTCTAATTTCCAGGTATAAAGAAGTAAGTCATGGAGATGTAATATAATAAATATTATGATAGCATGGTATGGTGTCAGATGGTTGCTGGACTTATCATGGTGATCACCTCTTTAGGTATATAAATGTTGAATAACTATGGTGCACACCTGAAACTAATATAATATTTTATGTTAGTATGTTTTTAATAACATTTTTTTAAAAAGTACCATTAAAACCATATAAAGACTACAAATTTAAAAAATAAAGAAAGAAAGGAAAGAAGGAAGGAAGGAAAGAAGGAAGGAAGGAAGGAAGAAAGGAAGGAAGGAAGGAAGGAAGGAAGGAAGGAAGGAAGGAAGGAAGGAAAAAAGAAAGGAAGGAAGGAAAGAGGGGAAATATTTAGGTTGTAAGTCTTTGCATTTTAGGTTTCTGCCAAACAAAAAAAATGAGAATGGTTTTGACTAAAAATTATTCCTACATGTAGTAGGGCACAGAGGACTGAAGCACAATATGAAGGACATTTATTTTCAGGGAAAGAAGTTTAAAATATATGTAACTGCACTGATGACTCTGGGAAAAGTAGTGAGGTAAATAGTTTTATTCAATCTCCTTTGATTTTTCTTTTATAACAACCAAATTTATGTACCCAGTGCTTTATTCTGTTGACTGAATTATCCCATTCTCCCCAGCCCCTTCTCCAATTCTCTGCTCCTGATTTTAGCTACCAACCTGTTTTTAAACTCTATGGATGCCATGTTACATGATCAGAATTTTTCTGCTCCACTCTTGATACTATGTAAGGAGTCCTATCTAGGTAACATATTTCCAGGTATCTTTTGTAATATGGAATAAACAAATTTGCATATTAAGTGGAATCTTTTTAAACAATGTCTTAATAATCTTTAACAGTGATTCTAATGATGGTATATTCATACACCATCAGATGTGGAGAATAAATTCTTACCGTGAGCTCCTTCAGCAACTCTCAATACACATCATATAGAAAACTGCACATTTAACTTAAGCTGACCCTATTTACTAGTTCATGTTTTCTCAAAGTATCAGTTTACTTTGAAACCAATGAAAATGTTACTCCAGGATGGAGATTAGAGACCCAGGAAAGCAAACGTTGCATTTCATTGTCTGTCTACTAACTTGTACAACACTGGCAATGAAATGTGATAGAAAAACACCAGTCACAGAATTAGGCAGCTTTTTATATAACTACTTGCATGTAACTGGATAAACCCATCCCTCTTTCAGAGTGGCATTTTCCTTATTTGCATAAGACAAAGTTCAAGCAAATGATGTTTTTTTTCTTTAAACAGCTATGATTCTATTTTTACCATATTTTAACATTATTTTCAAAACATAGTCTTTGTGAAATTATTACAAAAATTATTACACTGTTAGGGAATGGGTGTTTAAATTAAGTGTCATATATTAAATACTTCTATTAAACACATGAAGAGAAGGCATCACCTGAATTCTATCCTTTATGGTCACTGCACATGTTAAAGGCCATTGAACAATACAGTTCTTAGTGTCTGATCAAACAAATTAAATATATGGAACCAGGAGGCCTTGTCTTTATTGTTTTTAAGCTAGGCTATAAAATAAATCTATCCTTTATGAATCTTATTTTGATTGCACTGTGGTTTCCTGCAAATGGGGCATTGGTGCATGTAAACAAAATCATTCCACTTAGCAGAGCACATAGCTCAGAGCCTCTGTGCTGTTTTCAGTGACCTGAAAAGTACTAAGACAGCAATGTTCCAAAAATGGCTTTCCTAGCATATTTGTGGAGAGAAAGAACCTTCCTTATCTCTATCAGTTTAAGATCCATCTACTTCCTCCAAGAAAACTATTACAAGAGAAAAGGAAATATTGAGTTCTGTTTCATAACCATTTCATTTGGGAGGTTGTGCAAAATAAAAGGGAAAATGGATTGGTAACATCTTTACTATGACGTAAAACAAAAAATTAAGAACTTAAAAGAGGAAGACAATTTTACCAGTTTATTGAAAATTCTATTCACAATCATACTACTTTTGTAAACAATATGTCACTTATTTGATGTACCCACAAATAATTTTTTTGCACTAGTCTCATAAACATTGGCATTGGTGTCTTTAGCTTTCATAAATAGGAAAACAAAAAATAAACACAAATGCATTAGATGGTTTTATTGCTTACTAAATAGATAATGTAGAAAAAGTTTATTGCAACATATTTGTATGTTAAAATAGATTTATAGTCATTACATTCAGTAAAGTAATTTTTCTTATTTTATGGGCACATTAAAGGTATAATCCAACTATATAAATATCCACATTTTTAGGAATTCATTAAGATGTTTTAATATTTCTTAATGGAAAAAGTTAAACTAATTTGAAAATGTGTTCTTATAGAATCACACTTCAATTTTGTTTTGTTTAATTTTGAATTTAAAGTTCTAATATATTTTCCTGTTCAACATCAGACATGTTGGAACATATAAAATAAAATATCTATTTTGGATTCATAAAATTAATAAATGAGATTCATTTGTAAATGACTATTTTTACAAATCTACATGTTGATGGATTGAGGACCCAGGTACAATGGTACCTCGGTTTTTGAATGTAATCCATTCCAGAAGACCGTTCACGTTCTGAAACGTTGGAAAACAGCTGACAGCTAGGCCTCAAGATTTTCCACTCAGCGGAAGCCGTGTGACACATTCAACTTCTGAGGCGTGTTCGAAATCCCGCAGCATTTACTTCCGGGTTTATGGGTTCGTAAACCAAAATGTTCACCAATGGAGACGTTCGAAAATCAAGGTACTACTGTACATCTATCTGGCTTAGCAAAGTAAAGGAAGAAATCTCAATCAAAGCCTTAAAGCCAATCAATTTTTCTAACTTTGATGTTTTAAAGCTTCATAATTTATACCTAATACTGTAGTTTGTACAATTGAAGAGATTGTGTAAACACCCAAGACATTTATCTTTAATGTTCCCATTTATGCAAAGGAAGAAGCTTTACATATTTAATTTATATACACAAATTTCTGACACTTGACATAGACTTGAAGTTTTATATGCTACCCTTTAAGACACCACTTTAAGAAGCTAGAATTCATGTCACTTTAATAACTGTTCATTTATTAAAATTTTATTTTTACTTTTTTATTAATAAGTAGAACTCTATTATCTCGTTCAGTAAACCTAATTTTCTATGTTAAAGCAAGGAATTTTTTAAAATCCTTTATTTCTGTTACCTCCATGTGATTGATTTAGGTTTTGCATGTTGTTAGGGCTCTCTGCTCTGCATTTCTATTTTAGTAAATGTTAATGTTTGTTCTTTATTAAATTAAGCTATAGCTGTGTTCTCAAATGAATATCTGATTAGTGTTTAGAAACCTAGTAAGGACACTTTCTCTTCTCTCTTTATTCAACCCAGCTTTTTATTCCCCTTTAATGTTGGACCTCTATAAATATTTATCTGTATTTTAAATATACTTGTGGTTATCTTCAAGGCTACCTTATTTAGTAAGTCAGTCAATATAAGCACTTCATTTATTTTAATTGTATTAATTCACCTCCTCAAAGAAAGAAGGTGAAGCTTCCATCTGTCTCTATTAATTTTGTTTTACTTCAAGGATGTGACAAAGACATTTTTACCATATAGTTGTGAAATGCACAAGTATGGTAACCCAAGTTCACTTCCATGCCTACTCACTTCCTCATAAAATACCCTACCAACAAATGGAGAGCTTAAAGATGAGTGACACTAATGGGCTCAGAATCCTCATTTTCAGTCTCTATTTAAGAAGCAACAATTCTCCCCCTGGAGCCACACATCCCAGCACACCTCAATCTATACCTGCCCCAGCTCTAGCCAGCTGGCCTAAATATATAAAGCAGCCCAGGTATAACATGTGCCTGCTTTGGTTCCAGCCAGCCTGCCAAAGCCAGCTGGCATATGCAGTCTACACAGAGGTTGTTCCCACAGAGGTCCACTCTTTCAAGGTCAGGAGAGATTGTTATTTCATCTACTGAATAGAAACAAACACAGAACATCAGACAAAATGAGGAGACAAAGGAATATGTTTCTAATGAAATAATAAAGGGGGGAAAACCATAGAACAAAACCCTAAATAAATGAAGATAAGCAATTTGTCTGATAAAAATTTCAAAGTAAGGGTCATAAGGATGCTCACCAAACTTGTGAGAAGAATAGAAGGATACAGTGATAACTTTAACAAAAAGTTAAAAAATGTATTTTTAAAAACCATCAGAATTGAAGAATATAATAACTGAACTAAAAAAATATATACACTAAAAGGTATCAACAGTAGATTAGAAAATACAGAAGAACAAATTACTGACCTGGAAAACAACATAGTGGAAATACCAATCAGAACAGTAAAAAGAAAAAAAATAATTTTAAAAAATGAGGATAATTTAAGAGACAACATCAAACATACTAACATTCACAATATAGGGGTTCTAGAGAGAGAAAAGAGAGGGAAAGAGGCAGAAAACTAAATTATAAAACAATCAACTTGAAGAACCATCTGAAGTCTGGCTGAACAGATGTCTTACAATTGAGGATATAAAGAAGGCACATTGAGACTGGTAGGAGGGTGGAGACATGGTACTGGCTAACTTCAAATCTCCATGTGGTAGTTAAGAACAAGGAGGGATATCTCAGTCATGGAGGATCCCCCCAGAGGAGCGAGGGAACCCAGCTACACACAAGCCTCCCCACCCCACAGTACTGGTGCCAGGAGGAGGAGCCACCACAACATCTAGCTGTGAGACACAGTGGGGATTCCAACCATCTAATCAGGCTGAGGGTCAATCTCATCTACTGATAGGCCAATAGCAACCAAGGCTTAACTGTAATAGAAGGGCACACACAACCTACACAAGAGACACTATTGGAGCACCTGGCACAAGTGACCAGGGGAACTGTGCCACTGGGCCCCACAGTGCACCTACTACATAAAGACACCTGGCCAAGACTGGAAGACATAGCAGGTCTGCCTAATACATAGAAACAAACAGAGAGGCAGCCAAAATGAGAAAACAAAAAATACAGCCCAAGTGAAAGAACAGGCGAAAACTCCAGAAAAAGAATTAAACTAAATAGAGGTGAATAACCTACTAGATACAGAGTTTAAAACAATACTTATAAAGATTCTCAAGGAATTTAAGAGAAATTCAAAGAGATAGTAGCATTAAAAAGGACTTAGAAACCATAAAAAAGAACCAGTCACAAGTGAAGAATACAATAACTGAAATGAAGAATGCACTCCAAATAGAAGAAATCACCAGCAGACTACATAAAGCAAAGGACTAAATCAAAGATTTTGAAGATGAGGTACCAGAAAACACCCAATCAGAACAAAAAAAGGAAAAAAGAATCTAAAATAAATAAGAATAATTTAAGAGACCTCTGGGACAACATCAAGCATAACAACATTTACATCATAAGGGTACCAGAAGGGGAAGAGAGAGAGAACAGAATTGAGAATCCATTTGAAGAAATAATGACAGAAAACTTTCTTAAAATGGTGAAGGAAATAGACATTATACATCCAGGAAGCACAGAGAATCCCAAACAAGATGAACCCAAAATAAGCCCACACCAAGATATAGTATAATTTGAATGGCAAAGGTTGAAGATAAGGAGAGAATCCTAAAAGCAGCAAGAGAATTGCAACTAGTAACTTATAAGGGAGCTCCCATAAGACTGTCAGCTGATTTCTCAACAGAAACTTTGCAGGCCAGAAGGGATAGACAGGAAATATTCAAAGTGATGAAAAATAAAGACCTACAACCAAGATTACTGTACCCAGCAAAGCTATCATCTAGAATTGAAGGACAGGTAAAGATCTTCCCAAACAAGAAAAAGCTAAAAGTGTACATCACCACCAAACCAGTATTACAAGAAATGTTAGAAGAACTTCTTTAAGATGGGGGAAATGATAAAGATCAAAATTATTAATAACAAAATTGCAATAGCTACATATCTATCAACAATTACTTTCAATGCTCCACTTAAAAGAAAGGGTGGCTGAATGGATAAGAAAACAAAACTTGTACATATGCTGCCTACAAAAGACTCACTTCAGATTGAAAGACACACACAGATGGAGTGTGAAGAGATGGAAAAAGGTAATTTCATGAAAATGGAAATGAAACAAACAAACAAAAAAACTGGTGTAGTAATACTCATTCCAGACATAATAGACTTGAAAAAAAGATTATAACAAGAGACAAAGTAGGACCCAGTAATCCCACTTCTGGGTATTTATCTGAAGAAATGCAAACACTACTTCAAGAGGATATGTGAATCCATATATTTATTGCAGCATTGTTTACAATGGCCAAGATGCGGAGGCAGCCTGGGTGTCCATCGATAGAAGAACAGATGAAGAGGAGGTGGTACATACATAAAATGGAATTTTGCTCAGCCACATATGGGAATGGATTCTTGTATTCTGTGGTGCATGGTTGGACCTGGATGGAATTGTGCTGAGTGGAGTGTCAGACAGAGAAATACAGATGCAATGAGACTTTGCTTACATGTGGATTCTAAAGAACAAAATAAATAAAACAAAACAGAAACACACTCATAGATACACAGAACATTTTGGTGGTTGCCAGATGGGTGGGGGGTTGGGGATAAGTAAAAAGGAGGAAGGGATTAGAAGTACAGATTTGTTGTCACACAGTAATCATGGGGATGTTGGGTATAGCGTAATATAGTCAATGGCATTGTAATAACTATATATGGTGTCAGATGTGTACTAGATTTGTTGGGGTGATAGATGGGAGGGGTTTGGGAACAGAGTGTAAAAGGTGAAGGGAGTAAGAAGTACAAATTGGAAGTTACAAAATACTCATGGGGATGTAAAGTATAGGAATATCATCAATAATTGGTAATAACTATGTACAGTGCCAGGTGGGTACTAGACTAGTCAGAGGGATCATTTCTTAAATTATACAAATGTTTAACCACTATGCTGTACACCTGAAATTAATATAAAATAATATCAAATGTCACTGTAATTGAAAAATTTTTAAAAAAGGAAGAAAAGGTGAAGGTGAATAAGAGGTTCATATCTCCAATAAAACAAATAAGTCATGGTGATATAATGTACAGCATAGGGAATACAGTCAATAATATTGTGATAGCATGATATGGTGTCAGATGACTGCTGGACTTACCATGGTCGTCACTTCCTTAGGTATATAAATCTTGAATAACTATGGTATACACCTGCAACTGATATAATGTTGTATATTAGCTAAATTTTAATAAAAGTCTTAAGAAATAATAAAATAAAATATGACATCAGAAACAAAGTGTGGGAGGGAGAGTAAAAATATAGCACTTTTAGAATTTGTTCACTTAAATGCCTATTAGCTGAAAATAGACGTGGTATATATAAGTCAGTATATATGAATTTCCTGGTAATCACAAACAAAAATTCTACAAACAATACACACAAAATAAAGATAAAGATACCCAAACAAAATGCTACAAAAAACCAGCAACCACAAGGCAAGAGATCAAGAGAAGAAAGGAACAGAGAAGAACTATAAAAACAACTACAAAAATAATAAACAATAGGGCAATTATCTATCAATAATTACTTTAAATGTAAATGGATTAAATGCTCCAATCAAAAGACATAGGGTGGTTGAATGGACAAGAAAACAAGACCCTTACATATGCTGTCTCCAAGAGACTTACTTCAGATCAGAAGACACACACAGACTGAAAGTAAACAGATGGTAAAAGATATTCTATGTAAATAGAAACAAAAAGAAAGCCAGAGTAGCAATACATATATCAGGCAAAATAAACTTTGAAACAAACACTGTAAAAAGAGTCAAAGAATGGCATTACATAATGATAAAGGGGTCAATCCTAGAAAAGAATATAACAATTGTAAATATCTCTGCACCCAACGTAGGAACACCTAAGTATGTAAAGCAAATATAAATGGGCATAAAGGCAGAAATTAATAGTAATACAATAATTGTTGGGGACTTTACTACCCCACTTACTTCTATGGATAGATCATTCAGACAGAAAATAAATAAGGAAACATTGACTTTAGAAGATACATTGCCCAGATAAACTTAATAGATATATACAGAACATTTCATCCAAAAAGTACAGAATAAACATTCTTTTCAAGGGCACATGGAACAACCTCCAGAATAGATTACATGTTAGGCCACTAAACAAATCTCAATTAATTCAAAAAGATAAAAATCATACCAATATTATTTCCAGCCAAAACAGTATGAGATTAGAAATCAATTGTAAGAAAAAAACAAACAAACAAACAAAAAATCCACAAACATATGAAAGCTAAAAAAAAAAAAATACTAAACAGCCAATGGGTCAACAAAGAAAATCAAAGAGAAAATCAGAAAATACCTTGAAACAAATGAAAATGGAAACAAATCTCTCCAATATCTATGGAATACTAAGAGTTGGTTCTTTGAAAAAAAATTGATGAACATTTAGCAAGACTCATCAAGAAAAATAAAGAGAGGGCCCAAATAAATAAAATCAGAAATGAAAGAGAAGTTACAACTGACACCACAGAAATATAAAAGATAATAAGAGAATACTACAAACAATTACATGCCAACAAATTGGATAACTTAGAAGAAATGGATAAATTTCTAGAAACATATACCCTTCCAAAACTGAACCTGGAGAAATGGAAAATCTAAATAGATACATTACTAGTAACAAAACTGAATCAGTAATCAAAAAAACTCCCAACATACAAAAATCTAGGGCCAGATGGCTTCACAGGTGAATTCTACCAAAAATTAAAAAAAATAATAATAATTCCTACATTTCTCAAAATTTCCCAAAAGGTCGAAGAGAAAAGAATACTTTCAAGCTTATTCTATGTGGCCAGTATTGTTTTGATAGCAAAGCCAGACAAATATACTCAAAAAAAAAAAAAAAAAAAAAAAAGAAAGAAAGAAAATAAAAAGAATGAATGAATGATAAAGAAAGAAAAGGAAAGAAAATTACAGGTTAATATCTCTGATGCACATTAATTTAAAAATACTCATCAAAATATTAACAATCCTAATATAGCAACACTCATATATTAACAGGATCATATACCATGATAAAGTGCAATTTACTCCAGGGACACAAGCATGATTTAATACATACAAATCAATCCACATAATACATCACATTAAAAAAAGATTAAAATCATATGATCATCTCAATAGATGCAGAAAAAGCATTTGACAAAATTCAACATCCATTTACATAAAAAATCTCAACAAAGTGGGTGTAGAGGGAATATACCTCTACACATGATAAATGCTATATATGACAAGCCACAGCTAATATCATACTTAATAGCAACAAGGTAAAAATATTTCCTCTAAGATCAGAAAAAAGAGAAGGATGTCCACATTCACCCCTTTAATTAAACATAGTATTGGAAGTCCTAGCCACTGCATTCAGACAAGAAAAAGAAATAAAAGGCATCTGAATTGGAAAACAAGAAGTAAAACTGTCACTGTTTGCAGATGATATGATATTACATATAGAAAACCCTAAAGACTCCATCAAAAACTATTAGAACTAATAAATGAATTTAGTAAAGTTGCAGGATATAAAATTAATATAAAGAAATATGTTGTGTTTCTATACCCTGATAACAAGCTATCAGAAAGATAAATTAAGAGAAGAATCCCATTTACAACTGTATCAAAAAGAATAAAATACGTAGGAATAAATTTAACTAAAGGGGTGAAAGACCTGTGCTTTGAAAACTGTAAGACATTGATGAAAGAAATTGAAGATGACACAAATAAATAGAAGGCACTATGCTTATGGATTGGAAAGATTAATATATTTAAAATGCCCATACAAACCTAAGAAATTTACAGACTCAATGCAATCACTATCAAAATACCAATGGCATTTTTCGCAGAATTAGAACAAATAATCCTAAAATTTATATGGAACTACAAATGACCCCAAATAGCGAAAGGAATTGTGAGAAAGAACAACAAAGTTGGAGGTATCACACTCCCTGATTTCAACCCATACTACAAAGCTATGATAATTAAAACAATATGGTACTGGCAGAAAAACAGACACATAGACAAATGGAGCAGAATAGAAAGCCTGGAAGTAAACCCAAACTTATATGTTCAATCTACAACAAAGAAGACAAGAATATACGATGGGGAATGACAATCTATTTACTAAATGGTGTTGGGAAAACTGGACCACATTTTGCGCCACATAAAAAAATAAACTACGAGATAAACTATGAGTGGATGAAAGACATTTAAGATCTGAAACTATAAAACTCCTAGAAGAAAACATAAGCAATAAACTCCTTGACAGCACTCATACATATATGTATATATGTATGTGTGTGTGTGTGTGTGTGTGTGTGTGTATATATATATATATATATATATATGTATACACACATATAAATGTATGTATTTACTGTATCTTCTGAGCAAGGGCAAAAATAAAAAAATGGGACTACATCAAACTAAAAAGCTATTTTACAGTGAAAGAAACCATGAACAAAATAAAAGAAAACCTACTGAACGGGAAAAGGTATGTACAAATGATATATTTGAAAAGGGGTTAATGTCCAAAATATATTAAGAACTCATATAACTCAACATCAAAAAAATTCAATTAAAAATGTACAGAGGTCCTGAATAGACATTTCTCTAAAGAAGACATACAGATGGCCAAGAGACATATTAAAAAATTCTCAACATCACTACTCATCAGGGAAATGGAAATCAAAATCACAATGAGATATCACTCACAACTGTCATATTAGCTATTATCAAAAAGTAAACAAAAACAAGTGTTGGCAAGGATGTGGAGAACAGAGAACCCTTGTGCTCTGTTGGTGGGATTGCAAATTGGTGCAGACACCATGAAAAACAGTATGGAGGTTCTTTTAAAAATTGAAAATAGAATTACCACATGACCCAGTAATTCACTCCTGGATATTTATACAAAGGAAAAAAAACCCCTAATTCAAAAAGGTAGATACACCCCTATGTTAATTGCAGTATTATTTACAATAGCCAAGGTATGGAAACAATCAAAATGCCCATCGATAGATAAATGGATAAAGAAAATGTGATATATATATACAATAAAATATTACTTGGCCATAAAAAGAATGAAATCTAGCTATTTGCGACAACATGGATAGATCTAGAGGGTGTTATACTAAATGAAATAACTGAAACAGAGGCAGAAAAATAGCACATGATTTCACTTACATGTGGAATCTAAAACAAAATAAAGCAAAACCAATGAACAAATAAAACAGATGCATAGATATAGAGAACGAACTGATGGCTGCCAGAGAAAAAGGGGGTGGGAGGATGGGTGAAAAAGGTGAAGGAAAATAAGAGGTACAAACTTCCAGATATAAAATATGTAAGTCACAGGGATGTAATGTACGGCACAGGAAATATAGTCAGTAATATTATAATAACTTTTTATGGTGACATATGATTACGATGAAATATATATGATATATACATATACATTTATGTTAAATCACTGTTATGTACCTGAAACTAATATAATATCACAAATCATCTATGCTTTTATATATATTAAAAAAAAATTAAAGAGAACCTAATTATCACACCCCCTTCCCTCAAAAAAAAAGCAAGAATCCCAAGCCAGAAAGCTTTACTGAGTTCCTTATCCTTTACTGCTGCAAGACACAGAGATGCACTATTAGAGATGACCTGCCCTGCTGGGATATTGCACAGCCTCTTCATGCATGAAATTAATTCCTTAGTAAAGGCAAAATAATGTCTCATTAAGCCCTCTCACTGTAATTTCCAAAGAACCAAAACAGGAAATATTTGAGGAAGAAAATGTTTTATGTGAGATACATAGGTTTATAGATTTGACTAGTCATGAAAATAAAGATTTAAGAAATATTTTATATGGGCTTTGCCGTAACATGTTCATAGTAAAATTGTCCGAGGGTGGCATAGTTTTCTATGTGAAAGGTAAGAGTAGCCTTGGGCTCCACAGACTGTCTGCCTGGGGCAGCAGAACACAATGGCAATTGCCTTGCTTTGTGGCTGGGAGAGAAACTCCACTCCTTCTGACTCTTCCCATGGCGGCCACATTTCCTCCTAACTTTTACCATACAAAATCCTGACCTTCAGCTTTCCATTTCAAGTGAGTCTCTTGATTACCATAACTATGCTTTTAGCAGCTTGAGAACCCCAAATATGTTTTCTCTACCCTTTTTATCTGCACAGAGAGAGCCTGGTAGTCAGAGAATTCACAGAGTAGGAGTGCACAGAGAAAAACCACTCTACCTACACTTGCCCTTGCCATATATTTCATTAGCTTTGAAGCATTTGGAACACGGAAGCAGGACTATCCCCAGTTGAGTAAATGGGCTCTCAGCTTGTTTGTAAAGCATTGGCTGGTAGTGGACTCCCCAAAGCAATCCATTTTTCATTCAAGGAAGGAATTTTGTGCAGCAGAAATGTAAAAATTACAGAAGACTTGAGGTTTAGCTTAGCAATAACGTTAGAAATAAAATATTTGTGTTCATCCCTATGATTCTGCTTGAGAAAGAAATTGAGACCAGCATATTAATGGCACAGAGTTCTTACTCTTAAAGTCTGAAGCAGAATCCCATTTCAGCATATTCCAATCGCTGAGAAACACTCTATTTGCACATACAATTACCCACTTGTACTTATTATCATAACTAATACTTGAAGTGTTAAGCCAAGTAGAATGATGAATATTAAATTTGCAGTGCGAAGAATGAGAATTAATGCTTCCTACTGGCCGGCTGGTGTCAATAACATTAGCCAAACATTTAGGAAAAGGGTGGTTGGAAATTTAAGGAAAAACAAAATACCTTTGGTATTTTATGTGCAACACTTCCTTTAAATGAATTTTAAAATGTTAACAGTAACTTATGATAACTATTTTTCATTTTTAATCAATAAACTTTATTCTTTAGAGCAGTTTTATGTTCAAAGAAAATTAAGCAGACACTACAGAGATTCCATTTAGCTCCTGTCCCCATAAATGCACGACTTCCTCCACTACTGACATCCCACACCACAATGATACCGTTTTTCAATTGATGAACCTACATTGACACATCAGTGTCACCCAAAGTCCATAGTTTCCATTAGATTCACTTCTAGTGTTGTACATTCTGCAGATTTGGACAAATGTATAAGGAAATGGATCCACTGCTGTAGTTTGATGTGTTCATACATAGTTCCAGTGCCCTAAAAATACTCTGGCTCTTTCCAGTCATCCCTCCTCCTGGCACAGCCCCTGGCCACCACTGATCTCTTTACTATCTCCATAGTTTTGTCTTTCCCAGAATGTCATATGCTTGGAGTCCTGCAGTATGTAGGTTTTTAGATTGGCTTTTTCCACTTACTAATATGCATTTAAGGTTCTTCCAGGATTTTTTCTTTTCTTCCCCCACTCTTAAGTTTTGATAATATGATTTTCCTACCCTCTCTTTTTCTATGGCCACTGAAATATAAAACTATTAAGAAATGGGAGAGTGAGGTTACTAGGGTAAAATTAAGCATATGTCTGAGTCACCTTTTTCCAATGCTTTAAGTTACTTTCATATATTAAGAAAATTAATAGAAATAGACTAGTCACAGAGAAACATCACACCTGGGGAAATGTAATCAAATAACTTCCATTTTATAAAATTTACTATGTATTGCTTTAAAACATCTGTCACGCAGGGTGTCAGGCAGGGTCTCTGGTCCCGCTCCCCACATAAGAACAGAGGATATGGTGAGACCAAAAAGGAACACCCACGGAGCCATAGATAGGGGAGTCATACCACTGTAATCTCGCCGGTGGCTGGGTTGGAGACACAGGAAGCAAGAGCCACACTATCCGAAACCTGCCGTCCACTTCTCTACAATCTTTAACCCACACTCTGCCGTGCTAACTGCAATCTGCACTTGCCAGCCCCCATCTTCTTGCTAGCCCCCATTTTCTGCTAGCGTAGCCACGACAGTTATATTAGTGGCCAATGGCTCACTGGTTACAGGTGACGGCCAACTAGCAGGAAGCTCCAGGATTTAAGGCAGGAAGAGATAGGCTAACTCTACTGTTCTGTGTAGATGAAGTTGGGTTTACGATTGGGACTGTCCTTATCTGTAAGGCTGCTCATCCCTGAGCTTTGAAGGGAAAAGATAACACCAGCTGCCAGACACCTGGTTGAACAACAAGGCCTTTTCTGGGTTGGTTCCATTGATGCTTTGTCCCTGAAGTCAGAAAGTACTTTTCTAGTAAGGAACTGCCTTTTCAAGTTCTCTTGATATCGGGCAATATCCCTGGCCACTCAGAACCCCACAAGTTTACCACTGAAATGGTCTACTTACCTCTAATTCAATCTCTAGATTAGGGGGTCATAAGAACCTTTGAGGCCCATTACACACAACGTTCTGTGGAAAGAATTGCCAATGTTGTGGAAAATATGATGCTGATGGAGAGAATATCATGAAAGTCTGGAAGGGTTACACCATTGAAGACGCCATTGTTGTTAGAAAAAAACAGTGAAAACCATCAAGCTCAAAACAATAAATTCCTCATGGAGAAAGCTGTGTCCAGGTGTTGAGCATGACTTCACAGGACATATGACAGAACCAATCAAGGAAATCTTGAAAGAGGCTGTGGATATGGGGGGGGTGGGAAGTGCCGAGTGAAGGGTTTGAAGACACCGATCTTGGAGAAATTCAAGAACTAATTGACACCACACCAAAGGAATAAAGAGAAGATGACTTGATGGAGTTGAGTGCTTTTGAACCAGTGCCAGGCAATGAGGAAGACAGAAGAATCCGTGCCAGAAGCAAACTGATATTAGACCATCTGGCAGAAGGGTTCCACTTAGTCAAGATTGCTTTTGACTTCTTTTAGTATGACAGGTACCCTTCTATGCTACGGGTACAGAAACTAATGCAGAGGGTGGAAGAAGGCTTGGAACCACATAGAAACATTTTTAGAAAAATGAAAAAGCAAAACTGTTACAGCGGTGTGCCTTCCTCTCCTGCCTCCCTCCCACCTTCTCTACCTCTTCCATTTTGTCACCCCCTGAGACGTCGACACCAACCTCTCCTCTCTCACCTCCTCCTCACATACTCAGCATGATGACAGAGGATGAAGACCTTCATGAGGATCTGCTTCCACTTAATGAATAGTAAGTCATCAGCGTGGTGTACAGTTAATAAACTTATTGTCGTGTATATGTGAGTGTCTTCATGTGAAAATCTGATGACTGTATGGCAAGAACTGTATGAGACGTTTTTGTGTAGTTGCCGTCATCGTGTAGAACATCATGTGCAACTCGTACTGAAGTGGATAGCCTATTCTTACATAGCATAAGGTGAGTAATATTGCATATAAAATTAATAATATGTTAGTTTTCTTACTGTTTTATAACTTTGGTTTCAAAGAATTACACTACCATACACTGCCTCTTTGTCTCATAATTGTAGAAACAGGGTGTTGGCTTATCATCATGGATGTTTTTCTTTTTTAAATGTAACAATGTTTACAATACTGTATTATAAATATGATTTCAATTGTGTATGCTACAATTTTTTAAATGTTAACCAGTTTTATTATTATTATTATTTTAATTTTTTATTGGGGAATATTAGGGAAGAGTGTGCTTCTCCAGGGTCCATCAGCTCCAAGTCATTGTCCTTCAATCTAGTTGTGAAGGGAGCAGCTCAGCTCCAAGTCCAGTTGCCATTTTCAATCTTAGTTGCAGGGGGCGCAGCCCACCATCCCATATGGGAATTGAACTAGCAACTTTGTTGTTGAGAGCTCGCACTCTAACCAACTGAGCCATCCGGCCACCTCTCCGGAAGCTCAGTGGCAGCTCATTGTCTTCAATCTAGTTGTGGAGGGCACAGCTCACTGGCCCATGTGAGAATCGAACTGGCAACCCTCTTGTTCAGAGCTAGCGCTCTAACCAACTGAGCCATCTGGCCACCCCTATGCTATTAAATTTTATAACAATTAATTCATTAGTGTATAGGTTAGGCTACCGTGAAGCAATGTATTGGTTGTACTAGTCTACCATAACCATATTGCTGCTTCTTTGTTACACCTGTAAATTTTTTTCACATTATCTTTGCATTTTTGATGTCTGGGGTTGGTAGAACATATAACACCTACCAGTGTTTTTTATCATATAAAACAACATTGATGTAGGTACTGACAGACAATTCATTTTGTAAACAGACTACATAAACGTAAGGTATCGATAAACACAGTACAGTACTGTAAATACATTTTCTCTTCCTTATGATTTTCTTAATACTATTTTGTTCTCTAGTTACTTCATTGTAAGAATGCAGTGTATAATACATACAACATGCAAATATGTGTTAATTGACTGTTTTATCAGTAAGGCTTCCGGTCAATAGCAGGCTGTTACTAGTTAAGCTAAGTTGTGGGGGAGCCAAAAGTTGTACTCAGATTTTCAACTGCATGTGTGTGTGTGGGGGTCATTGCCCCTAACTCCAGTGTTGTTCAATGGTCATTTGTACTTTATATGATACTGTAATGATGGATACGTGTTATTATATATGGGTCCAAACCCATAGAATGTGCATCACCGAGAGTGTACCTTAATGTACACCATGGACTTTGGGTAATTGTGATGTATCAGTGTAGGTTCATCAATTACAACAAATGGACCACTGGGGAGGGATGTTCACAATGGAGGAGGCCATGTTTGTGGGGGCAGGGGGTCTATTGGGAAGCTTTGTACCTTCCTCTCAATTTGCTTTGAACCTAAAGATGTTCTAAAAATAGTAAGGGAGGAGCAGGGTGGTGGAAGAGGGTAAATGGGGTCAAATATATGGTGATGGAAGGAGAACTGACTCTGGGTGGTGAGCACACAATGTGATATATAGATGATGTATTACAGAATTGTACACTTGAAACCTATGTAACTTTACTAACCATTGTCACTTATCATTGTCATCATCAACTATTTCAAGAACAGAGAAATCTAATGAGCATCCAGCCTTAATCTAGTTTATAGTGAACCAGCTTGCAGTGTTCTGTAAATCTGGGTGCATCAGAATTATGTAGGGAGCAATGTAGGCATACCCACAGAGATTCTCAGCTGGTAGATGTCTTGGGGTGGGACCTGAGGATTTGTGATTTAGAAAATCTTCTCAAGTGACACCAAAGCAAAGCCAGGTTTTGTAACCATAGTATTCAGCAAGCCAGCTTTTTTTAATTTACAGATGCACTGTGTGATCAATTTACATCAGAGGGCCGTCAGGCAGTCACATGATTTAAACATAAACAATCTTTGGAAGGAATTTTGAAATGTTTTCCTTATCTATAGCAGGTGTTTAGTAGCACTCGCTTAAATTCTTTTCCATTTTAGAATTATCATGGCCATGATCTTGACATACCCTTTGGAAACTTGATTATTTGTCTATGTGTTGGAATAGATGAAAGCTTGTTTCCAAGAATACATTGTCTCCGTTCATAGTCACACACTGAGTCATTTACACTAGTGAGAGCTTCCTGTCATGCTTCAGCTCATCTCCTTGAAGAGTTAGTGTGCCCTTCTTTGCAGCCACATTTTCCTTATGTGTTAGGTCTCTTACACCAAATTTCTACCTAAAACTCACGTGACTTGCTTTATTGTGTTATTCACTTTATTGCACTTGTCTGGATCCAAACCTGCAATATCTCTGATGTATGCCTGTACTCTTCTGACCAATCTTTGCAGATTCCATTTTCCTTACATTTTGTTTATTCACTATCTATTACTTCTTATAGTTTCTAACTTATAATTTATTTGTTTACATGTTCTGACATTCCCACCATAGTTTAAGCCTTGTGAGGATAGAGACTATGTATGTTTTGTTTAATGTTGCATCTCCAGTTATATCATGGTGTCAGAATAGATAATTGATATTTGTTAAATGAGTGAATCTCTCAGCTTAAACATCACTCCTTTCACCATAAAAAGCCTATTATTCTTCAAACCAGAGTAAGTCCACTTATTACATGGCCCTGTAGCTCTCTGCACATCTTCATAACAATTTATTTATAATGACTGTTTAATCTTCCAGGTTGGACAGTAATGACATAGGACCTTACATGTTTTTCTCACTGTGGTGTCCCCAACACCTTCCACAGTGGCTGAGATGTGGCAAATGCTTCACAAATGTTTAGGCAGTAAAGGAATATCTGGCACATCTTTTGTTGACTGAATGAACTGATTGAATAAAAATCAATAATGGTGACTTAGTAGAGACATTGTTTAAATGGTAGAAATGAGTTAAGTGTTAGTAAGATCATACCAGATCTCATGTTGAGTTGGATCTTAGAAAAGATTGTGATTCGATCATTACAATCCAAATGTTTTCTCTATTTCTAAAAATAGACACAGCCATGTGAATCTAAAAAAGCTATTTGACAATTTGCATAAGAGACAAGCATTGGTTTAGACAGAGTAAGAAGTGAGGCAGTTAAAGCCTGATTAAGCAAAAACTGTTTTTATTGGTAGTGAGTCAAAAGAGCTCAGCAATATAGAACATTGCTTAGCAATAGACAAAGCTTAGCAATATAGAACATTGATTCCCTTTGAAAGGCAGAATATTAGACCTAGCAAAACAGAATATTAGACCATTCATCAATAACAGGAAATAGAGATTTGTAAGTAAAAGTTTATAACTTCATGGAAGTACAAGATCCTAGAACAAGAAACTCTGAAGTGTGTTCTGCTAAAATGGAGTGGGGGCGGGGGCAGAGAAAGAGTTCCCAGGTAAAGCAAGTGTGAGAAACAAAATCGGAGCCATGTCCTTCCTGAGACTTTCTCAGAGGCTCTAATGTTCCACAGTGCTTTCGGGCCTATCAAGGGAAGGATATGGATTGAATTTTTTTCCCTCGATTTATTTGACCATCAAATCGTTTTTGCACAGAATATTTAGTGGGATTAATCTGGGAAGAATCAGTCTTCATCCTGAAAGTGCCTTTCCATTAGCAGAGAGTTAGTTCAGTTTTATTAGATGAGAACTACAATAGTCATCCTTGGATTATTAAAAGGGGATTTTCTCAACTAGACAATTGTTTGAATGTATTGCCTATAGTTATTCAAGGACAGCTCCTGATGTTTCCCCTTTGTATATGAAGAGAATGTAATTCATTCTACATGGAAGTATCAAGGGAAAAATGGATTGTTGGAAAGGAAGGAGGAACTGAGAATGGTGAGAACCATGTGCAGATATACCAAAATAAATAAATAAATGAAAATAAGGAACAAAGCTATAGTAATCTCAGTCCAATCCTTCATAGAGCCTAATTCATACACTTCAAAGTCATTAAAGGGGTCAATATAAGGTAAGTTAACGGAGGCTTCATGATCTATTGACCTTACTGCATCATTAAAAGATCAAATTTTGGCCTGCAAATAGCATATTCCTTCCCAATGATTCACATTACCCAGAAGCCTGGGGCTTACTGGAATTCTTAATAAAAATTATAAATCTCTCTGCAATAAATTTTAAATGTGGGTTCTTCATAGCTGTAAGTACAATTTGCCATTAAGCTTATCCATTATCAATTATTGCTTACCTTTCATTTTGTTTTGCTTTTAATTTTTGTGCTGATGATTTCAAGGTGGTGCAGAAAATTCCATTCACAGTTTGCTATGGTAACCCAGGAAATAGATTTTATTCTTTTGCATAAAAAGTACATATGGTGCTTTTTATTGTTGCCTATTTACATTGAGAATGCTTCCTTGTGTGGCTTCCTCAAACAGAGACCAAACTCTTATCAATTAGCAAATCTCTCCTTTAGAGGAGAACTGCCCTTCTAATCTCAAACCAGACTGTAAGCTCCCTTTCCCTGTAATTATTTCTTTTTTTCCCTTTCAAAGGCATGAAAAAGTAGAAGAAAGCATAATTTTGATTCTTTCATCTTTGCAACTACATTTTTTAAAGACACAGTTTTTATAGATTTATAAAATAGCTATATGAAAAATCTACAAATTGTCTTTTTCTAAATAAAATGATACATGCTCATTTTATACATAGATCCAACAATATAGAGAAGCACAAAGAAGAGACAGTTTATCCAAAATTCTACCACCCTGAAATGACCAGTGTTACATTTGGGAAATATTTCCCCCTATTTGCATACACAGAGGGAGAGAGAAAATGAGCCAAATATAATTTTAGAATGATTGAATGATAGACTACATGCTTTTTAAAAATAAAAAGTAAGAAATTTAATTCTACTTAAATCTAACAGAACAAGAAACAAGTGAAATGAAGGGATTGGTGAACTTGAAATAGTTTTTTAACTAAAGGATTATCAATTATTAAAAAAGAAAAAAACCTTCTAAGTTAAAGGAAGAATATTACAGGTATGGAGCCTTTTAAACTCCATATCTAAACTTAATCTGGATGGGCCAATAGCTTCCCTGGATGAAGAAGGGGCGAACTCTTTTACACTTGCCTGCACCCCCCCCACACCCCGCCCCGCTTCCTTCCCCCCCACCCCGTTCCTTCCTCATGAATGCTGTCCATGTTGTATTTACTGCACCAGTGTCCTCAGTGACAGCTGCGCTGGACATCATACTGTTGTGTTACACTTTCTTGCTCTCAGGATATGTAGATGTTGCTTAGTTGAATTCTGAGATTGAATGTTTGGGGGAAATTCTTAGGCTGTCCTGCTTCTCTCCCTGAGAAAACTTGTTTTATTCTTCCAGAATACTAGAGAATTCTTTCTTTATCTGCATGCTTCAGTTATTTAACTAGTATATGTTTTTCTATTGATTTGTTTTGTCAGCTTTTCCTATATCTAAAGATTTAATTCATGGAAATAGTCTGTATCATATCTCTAAGTACTTTTCAATTTGTTTAGTTTTCTACTTCAAATCACAATTATCTTTATGTTGTATTGTTTTTGTCTTTTAAATCATAATTGTTTATTTGATTGCTTTCTTTCCTAGTCCCTCCCCCCTTTGGTATTTATTATGTTGATCTCAAGTCATTAATACAAATGATGGATAAGTCTGGTTTGTCCCTTATGTGTTCTGATTTATTAATTTTGTAGTGGTATTTTTTTATTGTTCATTTGCAGTGTTCTTAATTTACTTCCTTTCATTGGCAGCTTCCTTGTCTCGTCCTTTCTATTGCTTTGTCTTCTTGTCTTTGAGCTCTATCTAAGATTTTCTATGGCATAAGGCATTCATGAGGAATCTACTTCAGTTTCTAGAGTTAGGTTTTTTTCCAGATTGGTTCTTGGTTTATTCCATTTATAATATGTTGCTTTCTTTCTTCTGCTTCTTCCTTCCATCTTTCCTTTTACTTTGGTATATTACTACTAGTGCAATCTAATTTCTAATATATGGCTGGGCTCTAACCTAGTATGATTGGTGCCCTTGTCAGAAAGGGAGATTAGGACGATGCAGGCGGAGGACACAATGAGAAGGCAGACCTATGCAAGCCAAGGAGAAATCAAAGAAGAAATCAAACATGCTGACAACTTGATCTTGAACTTCTATCCTTCAGAACTGTGAGAAAATAAATTTCTGTTGCTTGAACCATCTAGTCTGTGGTATCTTGTCATGGCAGTCCCAGCAATACAGGTACATACTATCAACCTGACTTACCATCGGTGATGTTAACCATGATCTTCTAGTGCAGGTAGTTTTCTCCAGTTTCTCCACTGTAAGTTAATTTTTTTCTCCTGTATTTTTTGGATGCAGGTTAATTAAGTGCAGCCCACACAGGAAGGGGCAGGGAGTGGATTGAGGGAGAGTTTGGCTGAAGAAGTATCATTTGGAATTCTGAAAGAAAGAATTGTCTCTTATCCTCTATTTCTTTATTTATTCAGTTATTTATTTATAGCAATATGAACTCATATTTTTATTTTACACTTTGGGTTATAATCCAATACTAATTTATTTATTTTTGTGTTCAAATTGTTCTAGCTTTGGCCATTGGGAGCTCTTTAGTATATCCTTTAGACATGCTCCCTCATTGTGTTTTAACTTTTTTTTTTTTTTTTTTTTTTTTTAGCATTTCCTTATTTTCTGTCATTACATGATGATCCAGGGTCATCTTGTATTTTTCTTGCATCAGCCCTAGAATTAACCATATGTCCAAGGAATTCATTTTATTGGAGAAACCAAGGTCAGATGCTGGATGGAACAAATTATTTTAAATACAGTGATATAGAGCATTTCTAAAAGTACTCTTTATGTACCAATTATACTTTCTTTGTTGTATTTTCCTTCAATCATTTAGGGAAATTCTACTTTTCTTCCCTCCATGTAGAAGACAAATTTCCCTGCTATTCTCTTTGTTTCTTTCGAATTCACTGGAACAGTGTTTCTCATCCAGTACGTGTTCTGTGGAACACAAATTCTGTAAGTCTCTGCAAGAAAAAAGGTTATTTTCATGATCAAATAATTATGACAGCATGGGGTGTCAGATGGCTTCTGGAAATTCACATTTTACATTGACAAATTGTAAAGAGCTTTTTAAAAATACTTGTGCAGTAAAAAAAAAAAAAAAAAAATCTAGTTAATCTAGTTTAGCCCATATTTTTTCCAAACTTATTTGCCCTTAGATACCACCTTGTTTGGAAGGTGGACTGTCATTTTATAGAACTTGTGTTCCTTGGAATTCACTTGGGTTAGGCCAAACATAAGGCCATGCATGGAAGCCCCCTGCAGCTATAAAGTACAGTGGTTGAGAGAAGTGTTTTCTTTTAAATGCACCAAGGTTAGAATGAATGAGAACAATCCTTTTGAGGTGAACTTTGGTTGAAAGGCCTTTTCCTGGGAGTGCTAGATAGATCCCTTTCTTTCATTTCCTTGAGCACCAGTGCCTCAACATCTGCTGAGCTCAGGTTTAGTGTCACACCTTATCCAGTAGTGGTGCCTTGCCTGTGGGGTTGAGAATAATTTTCTCATCTGTTTCACTGAGCAAATACACAGTTAACCCAGACCCGTTTTCCATAGCTCTGACAGAGTGGTTTCCAGGTGCTATTTTCCTCATACACCTCAAAGAGATGTGCTGTACAGAGAATACACCCTATCCATTAAGTAAACGATGAATACTTTCTATAAATTCACTGAAATTAGAGACAATCAACTGAGTACAATATCGATCAATAAAAATGCAACTGATTAGAATAATCAATTACCTAGAATTTCTCCCCCTGCCACAATACTTAGAGGAGTTAGAGACAGAAAAAAGAACCACACACAAAATAAATTGGTATCAGGAAAATCAGGTTCAAATTAATTTTCAGTTCAGACACACTGATTTTTAATGTTTTTTTCACCTATAGAACAGTGACATAAAATTAGAATAGAATCATTTTTATTAATGATGAGATAATAAAAACTTTTCAATTTACTATTTTTCTGTTTGTAATTAATAAATATCTATTGATAAGATACTTTGAGGCTACATAAATGCTTTGTTCCTTCTTAAACTTTCATCCCCTAGTTTTAGCATCAATTGATGACTTTTGCCAGACTCAATTATTGTGTTGACGGTTGCTAAATGATGATTTTCTAATTCTGTCATCTTTTCTATATTGGATGCCATCAGTGGATGGCATTCTTCTATAAGAAAGACCCTTTCTTTCATATCATGTATTGTCATTTTATTTAATGAGTTGTAGTTTGTCATGGTCATTGATGTTCAAATTGTCCCAAATGTAAGTAATGGGAATGCTTTCACGACAGCTCTTGCACTCTTTTGGCAGATTTTCCTTACTGTTTAAGTGCTTCCTTACTGTCCTGCACTGCAAGACAGTGATAAAGTCACAGCCTTTATCATTTGTAGCACAAAACAACTTGGCCTTTGATGCTGTTCACAAAGATGTCTTTTATATCCCATTTTGTCTTACATGGACATCAGAATGCCAGAACCCTTGTTTCGATGTGTCATATCTCATCCTTTTGAAACATATCATTTATGATCTTTGCTTTCTTGAACCTACCACTGCATGGCACTCTGGAGGATGCTGCACTGTGTGGCCATTCCATAAATATTGGTTAATTGATGGTCATACACAGAAAAGTCTGCTACACTGTAAACCTCAGGAAGAAGAGGAGCTAAAACAATGCCTTAACCTTTCCAACTGTTAACACCAGAAGAACCTGCAAGGCACATAATTTTGGATGAGGATCACAGGATCATTAATTGGCAGAGTAGTCTAATTATTAACAGAACACTTGTAATGAGGAAAATGTGCTTGTACTTACTGAACAGAATACTACTGTAACAAAAAGTAATATTGAAAGATAGCTTAGTCAGGTATTTTGTATATTTTACATATTCTATTATAGTTTATTTATATTAGATATCACCGCTATTCTTCTCCTTCGTCATTCCCACCTTGGTAACCAACCTACTTTTCATCCTCATTTTGCTCAGTCATTTTGGTGCAAAGTTGGCCAGAATTCAGTGGGTAGTGGTTTCTATCTTTAGGCACAAGAGTGAAGAGAAAATAGATGAGGAGGAAAACACAAAAATAGCTAAGAATATGTTTAAAGGATGTCAAGCTAAGCACCTGAGGGTATAGTGATGCTTAGCAAAATAATATTGATGCAGGGAGGAAAAATATGCTTGGAAACATCAATACAAAAGATGATCTGGTGTTAGCAGACACATAAGATAGTTTTATTGATACTGTTGATTTTCTCTATAATATGTAATAGGTTCTTTACTGAGAAAAATACCTTTCATGGGCCATTCTTTAACACAAAGCAGGGCAAGATGTATTTTAATATAGAGTACAGATACTGACATCAGTAGGAGGTGCTACTTCTTTATGCAAGATCATGAACATCAGTTTCCTCATGTTAAAAATGGGGATACTAATGTCTAGTTTCTGATGCAGTTGTAAGGCACAGAGCTGTACAGACACAAAGCTTAGAGTGCCTACAGATATTGCTACTAGACGAACAGATTCCCAAACCCCATGCTGGTAAGAATCCTCTAAGGGTATTATTTTAAAAACAAAATAAGACAAACAGGTCTCCAGGCCTTGCCTTGGAAATTCTGGTTCACTCAATCTGGGAAGAGAGCTGAAAATATCTTCTTTTCTGTTTCAAGTGTCTTTTAATGAATATTTTAAATCACTTTTCAAGTGATTCTTATCAGTGAAGGGGGACAACCCTATAACAACATCCAGAGCAGCATGGGCCTGCTAAGGGGCAGGTGACAAGGACCATGAAACTAATACCCGTGTGACCATGTGCCCACCCTCTATTTCTAACCCATGCTTTCCCTAGCTCCTGTCCCTTTTCTACCTCACTGCCCACTTTATCTCTTGTCCATGCCTTTTAAACTGGAATACTCAAATTGAACTTGGTTTTCCCTCGCCATCGACCTTTCAAAGGAGAGATCTCCTCCTCCTCTGTGTTTCCATTTTCAAGCAGAAGCCATCTTCCCAGTTTTCTAACGGAAATGCGAGGCGCATCTTCCATTTCTTCTCCATCCCTTCCTAACTGGTCTCCTGCCTCCAATTTTGCTCGTCTGTCAACTTAATACTGGAGTGATCTTTCTAAAATACAAAGCTAGCCACTTTTGAAAATCTTTATTGCCCCCTTACAAATCTTCAGAATAAAACCAAAATTTTCATGAAGCATTTGCGGTCTTTTCTGACCTGACCCTGGTCTCTCTATGTAGGCTCACCTTGTACAATATTCCTTCCTTACCCTGCTGTTCAGATAAGCCACACTACTTGTCACTTCCCACAGGTTTTAAGACCTCATACGTACTTGAATTTACAGGTGCTGGCCTTTTTCTAGAATTATCTCTGTGTCAGCTGCCACACCTCAAGCAATTCTAATAAACTTCTTTACCCTAATCTCCTAGATAGTTACAAAGTATCCTTCAGGACCCAGATCAAGCATTACATGTTCCTGAAAGTTTTTCTGAACCAGCTTTGCTCACATCTGCTACCCCTTCTCCTATGACCCTCCTCTTTTTTTCCACAGCCCTGATAATGCTGTATCTCAAGCATCAATTTTCTAATTTATCTTTCTCTCAACTAGGATTACTTTAAGGAGAATAATTATATTTTAGTCATCTTTATTTTCTTAGTTACTTAAAAATCTTCTGATACTGTGTTTCCCCAAAAATAAGACCTAGTCGGACCATCAGCTCTAATGGATCTTTGGGAGAAAAATTAATATAAAACCTGGTCTTATTTTACTATAACACTGGATCTTTAATATAATATAATATAATATAATATAATATAATATAATATAATATAATATAATGCAGGGTCTTATATTAATTTTTGCTCCAAAAGAAGCATTACAGCTGATTGTCCAGCTAAGTCTTATTTTCAGGGAAACATGGTATATAGAAAGCACTTACTAAATATTTGTTGAATGAATGAATTAGGAACCAAATAACTATTTCTTTTTTATGTACTAACAATAGACATTTATTCACTAACAATCAACACTTAACAATTAGGCTTAGTAAGATTTACCAATTATTAAGATCTCACCCTAATTACAATTACATAGATTTATCCTTAATCTCAGATACATTCCAAGAGTAAGTAGGATGTTTCCCAGGGGATGTGATTAGGCATAAAGAATACCTGTTAAAGATCCTACAAAAAAAAGTTATTATCATTTTTCAACCACATGAACTTTGAAAATTAGAAGAGGGAATGTTTCAGAAATTATTCCTTAATTCTATTCCAGCAAACGTGGGGGTGGATAGCCTAGATTTCATCTGCCCCACTTAGTGTGCCTTACTTCATGGATCATCCAATCACTAGTGACAACTTACAGTTAATTATTTCTCCTGTCACTAATGTGAGTAGACAGACTGTCAGTAGAAACTAGCTCAGGGGAAATGATTCCGAAAGAAAACAAATGACAAATTTTTATCCAGGCGGTGTGCTCTTACTGATTTTTCCTGATGAACAAAATGGCTAATTTGTGTAGTCACTGTCCTTTGCATGTAATGGGAATAATAATATTCCCTGAAGATTTGCATGTCAATTCCCAAGGAACATATCTCAGAAGAATGCAGAAGTGGTGATGAATTTACAATGTTTTGCTTGAAGTAATTCTCAGGAAAGCCTTTTTCTCCGATTTAAATGTAATTTATCTTCTGGAAGCAAACAGGAGTTTCATTATAACAGTGTTCATTTTAGCATGGACTTGAACATCGCAATGATGTTCTTCGATCTCTTCAGGTAGGCTTGGACTCTAGAGTACCTCATAGTAACACACCATTTTTCTTATTGCATGAATCCTTTATATAGAAAAGTATTTTCTGAGAAGGCTTTCCATAAAGCCTTTCCTATATGGGGCCACAGGTAAAGGCAGTATCTGTTTACTAGTATACTCATGTACTAATAGTACTATAGTTAAGGTAATGTGACAGTGTGTGTGTCTGTGTGTACACATACATCAAGTGCAGAATAAATGAATACAAGTTATGATGGCTAAGTCAAAGATAAGAGAGAATAATTAGGAAATTTATTGAGTGTTCTCTGTATAATTTTCCAACTAAAAGTAATAGTTTAAGAATTAATGAAACATGCTATGAATTAATAATGGCTAGCAGTGAACATCAATAACTAACCTATGTTTGCTTTGCACAAAAATGTGTACATCTGTTTTACATCAGGTTGCTAAGATCAGACAACACTTCCTGAAAAACTTCTTATTAAGAAAAAGAGATAGATTTAGACACTCAGTTTTACTTTTTGATGAAAAGGATTAATTTATTTGTTTCTCTCTGGTGTGGTGGGTCAACACAACTTGCAGCTTAAAAAATGAAAAATACACTTACAGAACAGAGCTATGGAATGGTAGGAAAATTTCTTTACTAATTCAAAAAGACATTTCTAATAAATAGAATGAGTGTCTTAAGGCCTTTTCTCCTCTACATAAAGACATTCTACAGGAGATGGGATTTTCGATTTTTCCAAGCTCGTGAGACTTTAGTGGTCCCTTATCACTGTGGCATTGTCAAGGACTGGACAGAAGTCCAGTGAAGCTGCCCATGAATCCAGCAAAGAATGTCCCCCATAAACTGTGTGCAGCTGCCACAAGAAAGCAGACTAGCGGGCGTCAGCGACATTTTACCACCTTTCAATTTAAGTAAGGGCATGGGAAATGTTAACACTTTCAGCAGCTTTTAAGATTTTGGAAAGAAGGTAGTTGTTCATTTCTCCCCAATTTTATTTTCTCCATAATCATTCTCATCAGCAGCAGGCAGAGAGGTGGCTGGCATATTCTGAATTCACAACATCAGGGGAATTCTTTGTTCATTTCTGATTTAATGCTTTTGCATTCCAGTATTCTGAGAAGAAAACCAAAAATTTAAATTTGATTATTATGGCCAAAGACTGAATGCCACTTGGTAAATACTCTCTCCACTGCAAGGACTAGAAACCAAACTCAAAGTAGATTCAGGTGTGTGGGGACAGAGACCCCAAAAAGCAGTTTCCAGGCTCTCGGCCTCACATAGAAAGGTGCTGGCTCAGGTAGTAAATGGCCATCGACTGCGATCAAATGGCCATCAGCTGTGGCTAGTTGGCCGTCAGCTGTAACCAGTGAGCCATTGGGCACTAATATAACTGCCGTGGCTAGGCTAGCAAAAAAGGGGGAGCTAGCAAGAAGATGGTGGCTGAGTCTGCAAGCGGCACAGTGAGGGTTGAGAATTGTGTGGCTCCTGTTTCCTGTGTCTCCAACCCAGCTGCCAGTGAGAGTATAGTGGTGTGACTCCCCTACCTATGGCTCCGTAGGTGTTCCTTTTTGGCCTCACCATATCCTGCGTTCTTATGTGGGGAGTGGGAGCAGAGACCCCGCAGGCTGCCCCGCACGACAAGGTGAAAAGGGGAAATATTGATTCATGTGATAAAATAAAAAAGGCAAGAATGAAGTAGCATGGGGAATGATCAGAACCAGGGATTAGCATATTTCAGGATTTGTGATCTCATTCTTTTTTTTTCTCCCTCTTTCCCTCCCCTCTCCCCCACTCCATCCTTTTCTTTTGTTTTCAGCTTTAAATCAGTGTTCGCTATAAAGGATTTGCCCTCCAGGAGCCCCGGACTTATTTTTATATAAAACTTTGCAACTAGAGAGGAAAGATGCTTCTCTCCCAACTCCAGTTGGGAAATAGTCAAAGGAAAAAGCAAACAAAGAATAAGAGAACAGGACTGGTCTCTGACTGGTCACTTTAAATCACCTTGGGCAAGAGCAAATACTGACAAACACAAAAATAAATGTCCAGATCATACTTCTATTCTGGGGGATGACCTTATGTAATGCTTACAAGTCACCATGAAGAAAACCATAATTGCAAAATATACAGAAAGATATACTTTCTTTAATTTAAAGAAAGCTAGCGGTCCTCAAAATGACGGCGTGAGGTGAGCCTCTGGAAAGCTCCCCTGGAATTTACAACTAATCAAACAACTATGACTCCACAAAGGACTCCCCGCACAGCAGACAGGGAAGATGAAGAGGCCCATTACTGAATTCCCCTAAAGGTGGGTGAATCGCGCGAGCGAGGGAGAAGAGAAGGGAGAAGCGCGGAGACGGAGCCCCGCGGGCGCAGGACGCAGACCTGGCTCAGTGCTCCGAGCTCGCTGCATCCCGGAGCTACCGCAGCTGCGGGAGAGGGAAGCACTCGGATGGCTAGGGCTCCGCTTATGGCCCACAGGGCTGAGGGGGCAGCATATAACACGGCTGAACCCAACGCTCACGGCAGAGACCTCGGAGCAAAGACTGAGGGAAGAAGGCTGAAAACGGTGGTTTAAGCCCTCACTGCTGAGCAGAGAACGGAAGCCTTAGGCACTGAGACTAGCTGCCCCCACCCTACCCTCCCAGAGCTCGCCCTGCCCCCACCTGCCCGGTGCTAGAAGCGGAACAGTAGCAGTGTCAGATCAAAAGAACAGAATATTTGCTGTTCTGAGAGCCATGGACTGCAGACACAGATTCGCAGCCCAATTAGTTCTGGTAAAGGGGAGGGAACTGTGGAAGTAGGACCGGCTGGGGTGGTGGTTGCCTCCATTGCTCTGGGGCACCTCTCACAACTCACCCCGCCCCTGGCTTCACCTATCAGGGTAGATCCCTGCAGGGGTAAACAGAACGGCTGAAACTCAGGGGCTCTGAATCTGGTGCAGGAAGAGCTTTGGAACTTCAAAAGCTCTCCACACACCCACACGGACACTGCGCCCTGTGACCCAGGCCAACTATTAACAGAGGAGAAGCCCATATCCCAGGGAATCCCCCCATTGGGTGAGAAGCTGGAATAGTGCAGAGAAAACATAGCACTGCCGTGTGAAAAAGAAAAAAACGTTGCAGTGGGAGAGAAAATAAAACATTCTACCAACCAAGTACTGGAAAACAAAAGAAAGACCTCTTCCTATCAACCTGTTGCAGAAGCCACTCCAGTAGATGTCAAGGAGAAAAATAATAAATCAATAATTGCCATGTATAACCAAGGCAACAAGGCAGCTCAGAAAGAAAGTGAAAAGTCTCCAGAAAAGGAACTTAAAGATATGGAAATATGTGACTTAAATGACAGAGCATTCAAGATTGCAGTTCTGAAAAAACTCAACGAGATGCAAGAAAACACAGAAAGGCAGTTTAATGAACTCAGAAACATAATCAAAGAACAACATGAGCATTTTATGAAAGAGATTTAAATTTTGAAAAAGAACCAGATAGAATTTTTGGAGATTAAGAACTCAATAGAAGAAATTAAGAATGAATTAGCCAGCTTAGGTAGTAGAGGTGACCAGATGGAGGAAAGAATCAGTGACATCGAAGATAGAAACCTGGAAATGACACGGATGGAAGAAGAAAGAGACTTGAGACTTAAAAGAAATGAAAGAACTCTACAAGAACTTTCTGACTCCATCAGAAAGATCAATATAAGAATAATTGGCATACCAGAAGAAGAAGAAAGAGAGAAGGGAACAGAGAATATATTCAAACAAATTGTCAATGAGAACTTCCCAACCTTGTGGACAGAACTGGATCCTCAAATCCAAGAAGCAAATAGAACACCTAATTACCTCAACCCACAGGCCTTCTCCAAGGCACATTGTATTGAAGCTGTCTAAAATCAACGACAAAGAGCACATCTGAAATCTGTGTAATTTTACTAACAATTGTCACCCCAATAAAAATAAATAAATAAATAAATAAATAAATAAATAAATAAATAAATAAATAAAATCAACGACAAAGAAAGAATCCTCAAGGCAGCCAGGGAAAAGAAGACGGTAACCTACAAAGGAAAGCCCATTAGATTATCATCAGATTTTTCAGCAGAAACTCCACAAGCCAGGAGGGAGTGGAACCAAATATTCAAACTATTGAAAGAGAGAAATTATGAGCCAAGAATAACATACCCAGCAAAGATATCCTTTAGATATGAAGGAGGAATAAAGACCTTTCCAGATCTTTCCAGAAGCTGAGGGAATTCTCTAATACATGACCTGCACTACAAGAAATACTAAAGGAGGCTATTTGACCACCATCAACAGGGACAATTTGTGGCAACCAAAACATCAAAAGGGGGAGAGTAAAGGCCTGAACTGGAATATGGAAATGGAGAAAGTAAGCGTGCTGAAGAAAATGGAATACTCTAAATATCAAACTTTCTTTTATATAAACTTAATGGTAACCACTCCAAAAAAATCCAGAACTGAAATATACTGTAATAAAAGAAGAAACAGGGGGAAACATCATAGAATACCACCACACATAAATAACAGACAACAACAAAAAGGCAAAGAAACAATGGAGACCCAGCCTTTCGAGAAAACTAAAGATAGAATGACAGGAAATCTTCACATATCAATAATCACCCTAAATGTAAATGGACTGAACTCACCAATAAAAAGTCACAGAGTAGCAGATTGGATCAAAAAACTACACCCAACCATATGCTGTCTCCAAGAGACACATCTCAGCTACAAGGACAAGCATAGACTCAAAGTGAAAGGGTGGAAAATTGACACTCCAAGCAAATGGTATCCAGAGAAAATCAGGTGTTGCCATACTGACATCAGATGAAACAGACTTCAGGGTGAAAAAGGTAACAAGAGACAAAGATGGACATTTCATAATGGTAAAGGGGACTATACAACAAGAAGACATAACAGACATCAATATTTATGCCCCCAATCAGGGAGCACCAAAATATACCAAGCAACTACTAACAGAACTAAAGGAAGAGATTTACCAAAACAAAATTATATTAAGGGATTTAAACACATCATTGACAGCTATGGATAGATCATCCAAACAGAAATAAATAATGAAATAGCAGCCCTAAATGACACATTAGGTGAAATGGACATAATTGACATATATAGAGCACTTCATCCTAAAACATCAGACTATACATTTTTTTCTAGTGTACATGGAACGTTCTCAAGGATAGACCAAGTATTGGAACATAAAATCAGCCTCAGCAAATTTAAGAAAATTGAAGTCATACCAAGCATCACAAGGCTCACAAGGCTTTGAAATTGGATATCAACTGCAAAAAGAAAGCAGGAAAAAACACAAATACATGGAGATTAAACAACACTCTTTTAAAGAATGACCGTGTCAAAGAAGAAATTAGAGGAGAGATCAAAAGATACATAGAAGCAAATGACAATGAAAATACATCCTACCAAAATTTTTGGGATGCAGCAAAAGCAGTTTTAAGAGGGAAATTTATATCATTACAGGCCTATCTCAAGATACAAGAAAAATCCCAAATAAATAACCTCACGTTACACCTTAAAGAACTAGAAAAAGAAGAACAAATGAAACCCAAGGTCAGCAGAAGAAAGGAAATAACAAAAATCAGAGCAGAACTAAATGAAATAGAGAACAAAAAGACAATAGAAAAAATTAATGTGACAAAGAGCTGGTTGTTTGAAAAGATTAACAAAATTGACAAACCCTTGGCTAGACACACTAAGATAAAAAGAGAGAAGACACTAATTAACGAAATCAGAAATGAAAAAGGGGAAGTTATCACGGACACCACAGAAATACAAAGATCATCCAAGAATACTATGAAGGACTATATGCCACCAAATTCAATAACCTAGAAGAAATGGACAAGTTCTTAGAAACATATAGCCTTCCTAGGCTGAACCATGAAGAACTGGAAAATCTAAACAGACCGATCACCAGTAATGAAATTGAATCAGTCATCCAAAACCTTCCCAAAAGCAAAAGTCCGGGACCAGATGGCTTCACTAGTGAATTCTACCAAACCTTCAAAGAGGATCTAATACCAGTTCTGCTCAAACTCTTCCAAAAAACTGAAGAAGAGACAGTACTCCCTAACTCATTTTATGAGGTCAACATTAAACTGATACCAAAACCTGGTAAGGACAACACAAAAAAAGAAAACTACAGACCAATATCTCTGATGAATACAGATGCAAAAATCCTAAACAAAATTCTAGCAAATCGAATACAACAATGCATTAAAAAGATTATTCAGCACAACCAAGTGGGGTTCATCCTCAGGGCACAAGGAAGTTTCAACATGCGCAAATCCATCAATGTGATACATCACATAAACAAAATAAAGGACAGAAATCATATGATTATATCAATTGATGCAGAAAAAGCATTTGACAAGATACAACATCCATTTATGATTAAAACACTTAATAAAATAGGTATAGAAGGAAAATACCTTAACATAATAAAGGCCATATATGACAAGCCCTCAGCTAATCTCATAATTAATGGTGAAAAACTGAAGCCCTTTGCTCTACGTTCAGGAACACGACAGGCCTGTCCCGTATAACCTCTACTTTTCAACATAATTTTGGAAGTCCTTGCCAGAGCAATCAGGCAAGAGAAGGAAATAAAAGGCATCCAAATTGGGAATGAAGACGTTAAATCGTCACTCTTTGCAGATGACATGATGCTATAGATAGAAAACCGTAAAGACTCCACCAAAAAGCTATTAGAATCAATCAACGAATACAGTATAGTTGCTGGCTACAAAATCAACGTACAAAAGTCCATTGCATTCCTATATACTAACAATGAAATCTCAGAAAAAGAAATACAAAAAACAATTCCTTTTGCAATTGCAGCAAAAAGAATAAAATACCTAGGAATAAATTTAACCAAGGATGTGAAAGACCTATATGCTGAAAAGTATAAGACATTTTAAAAAGAAATTGAAGAAGACAGAAAGAAATGGAAAGACATTCCGTGCTCATGGATTGGAAGAATCAACATAGCTAAAATGGACATATTACCCAAAGCAATATACAGATTTAATGCAATCCACATCAAAATCCCAATGGCATTTTTTAAAGAAATAGAACAAAAAATCATCAGATTTGTTTGGAACCACAAAAGACCCCAAATAGCCAAAGCAATCTTAAGAAAAAAGAACAATCCTGTAGGTATCACACTCCCTGACTTTAGCTTGTACTACAGGGCTACAATAATCAAAACATCATGGTATTGGCAGAAACACAGACACATAGACCAATGGAATAGAATTGAGAACCCAGAAATAAAACCACATAAATATGGACAGATAATTTTTGACAAAGAAACAAAAAACATACAATGGAGGAAAGACAGCCTCTTCAATAAATGGTGCAGGGAGAATTGGATAGCCACGTGCAAAGGAATGAAACTGGACTGCTATCTGTCACCATGTACCAAAATTAATTCAAAATGGATCAAAGACTTAAACATAAGACCTGAAACAATAAACTGCATAAATAAAACATAGGTACTAAACTTATGGACCTTAATGTTCAAAGAGCATTTTATGAATTTGACTCCAAAGGCAAGGGAAGTAAAAGCTAAAATAAACGAATGGGACTATATGAAACTTAAAAGCTTCTGCACAGCAAAAGAAACCATTGACAAAATAAAGTAGCAACCAACTGAATGGGAGAAGATTTTTGCAAGCAGTGCTTCTGATAAGGGGCTAATATCCAAAATATACAAGGAACTCCTGAAACTCAATTAAAAAAAAAAAAAAAAAAAAACAATCCAATTGAAAAATGGGCAGAGGACCTGAAGAGACATTTCTCCAAAGAGGACATACAAATGGCAAATAGACATGTGAAAAAATGCTCAACCTCACTAATCATCAGAGAAATGCAAATAAAAACCACAATGATATATCACCTCACCCCAGTCAGAATGGCTATCATCAACAAGACAAATAGTAATAAGTGTTGGAGAGGCTGTGGAGAAAAAGGAACCCTCCTACACTGTTGGTGGGAATGCAGACTGGTGCAGCCGCTATGGAAGGCAGTGTGGAGGTTCCTCAAAAAATTAAGAATAGAATTACCATATGACCCAGCAATCCCTCTCCTGGGTATCTACCCAAAAAATATGAAAACATTTCTACATTAAGACACGTGTGCTCCAATGTTCATTGCAGCTTTGTTTACGGTGACCAAGACATGGAAACAACCAAAATGTCCTTTGATAGATGAATGGATAAAGAAGTTGTGGTATATATACATAATGGAATATTATTCGGTGGTAAGAAAAGATGAAATAGAAACATTTGTGACAACATGGATGGATTTTGAGAGTATAATGCTAAGCGAAATAAGTCAGACAGAAAAAGCAGAGAACCACATGATTTCACTGATATGTGGTATATAAACCAAAAACAACAAAAGAACAAGACAAACAAATGAGACACAAAAACTCATAGACACAGACAATAGTTTAGTGGTTACTAGAGGGTAAGGGGGTTCGGGGATGGGAGACGAGGGTAAAGGGGATCAAATATATGGTGATGGAAGGAGAACTGACTCTGGGTGGTGAACACACAATGGGATTTATAGATGATGTGATACAGAATTGTACACCTGAAATCTATGTCATTTTACTAACAATTGTCACCCCAATAAATTAAAAAAAAATAATAAAAATAAATAAAATATATCTAATAATAAAAAAGAAATCAATTTAATGAAAAAAAGAAAGCTAATGGCTTCGTGAAGAAATGTATTACTTTTTAAAAAGCAAATTATTGAATAATTAGATAGTAAAGTGTAACAGAATTCCTCTATTTGAATTTGCTTGAAGTTGGAAAAACTGCTTAGAAATCTTAGCCATTTGTTCTTGCCATGTCCTCCTTCTTACCTCCTGCCCTGCCACACAAACTCGTTAATCATCCTTTATTCTACTGAAAAGCATTATGGGTTCCGGAGGCCTAATGATATAGAGGCTTAATATTAATCATGTGGAAGCTGAATACACGAAATCAGAGTTGCAGAAAAATGCTGAGGGATCCTCATCCCAGATTCTCTAAGCAGCTGACATTACACACTCAGGAAAGAATAATGACTGGTCAGATAATTGTCTAACGGATCTACTATTTTAAATTCATTGCCATTAAAAAATATATCCTTAGGTTTGGGAATATCGTTATTTAGTCAATTTTAACCTCCCGTGTTCCCTTCCCCCAAAGAGACTACTGATAAGGAAAGGTAATCAATTGAAAATTATTGTGGGTTCCCCCTATAATTGACATATAGTCTGGCTCATGGAGGAGTCTATATATGGTCTATTTTGAATATCAAAGGACAAGAACAGGTTCCTGGAACATAAAGACCCGAATTCTGCGTGTGCTGTATGGAATAGGGAAGAGTTGACATTTAAGAACAGCCTGAAATACATTGTAACAGTGGACCTCTTAACCCTTAGAGGAAGAAAGCTATTATATTTTTGGCTTTGATTTTGTTCATGAACATTTCGGCCAGGACAATGTTGAAGTGCGAAGGCATGGAGACTCTCATGTCTGCAAAATTTCCTATGAGCCTTTGGGTAAGACGGATCCTTTCTACTCTAATCATCCAACCCAGGATTTAAGGAGACATTGTTATCAGAGATGAGTTCTGGTACCTTCACCAATAACATGTGGCAGGCACTAAGGTAGTTAGAGATATAAGAAAGAGATAATGCAATCCTATTTTTCAAAAAGCTTAATTTCTAAGAGAGTGAAGTAGACAAAACAAACGCATGATAAAATAATACAAATGTATGCACTGTGCAGTAAGGGCACAGCTGAGGGAATTAGTTCTATATGTGGTAAAAAGAGAGGTCAGGAATAATTTACAGAAGTCACATTAAAGCTGAGTCCAAAGATGACTAGCAGGCCAGGGAGGCCAGGGAAAAGCATTTCTAGAAAAATTGCAAAAGTGTGAACTATTATAGTCTATTAGGGGAACTGTCGTCATTTCCTAATGGCTGGTAGAGGGTAAAGGTTAGGATTCATAAGGTCTTTCTTCAAATATTTTTATTAAACAAATACAGCTATCTTATAATGTTATATTAGTTTCAAATGTGCACCATAGTTGTTCAGCATTTATATACTGAAAGAAGTGATCACCATAAGTCCAGCAACCATCTGACACCGCACCACGCTATCACAATATTATTGACTATATTTCCTATGCTGTATATTATTATATATCCCCAGGACTTATTTGTTTTATACCTGGAAATTTAGACCTCTTATTCTCCTTCAACTTTCCCCCCTTTTTAAAATTTTCAATTATTGAAGTTGATATTCAATATTATTTTGTATTAATTTCAGGTGTGCAGCATAGTGGTTAGACATTTGTATAATTTAAAAAAGGATTCTCCCTGACAAGTCTAGTACCCACCTGGCATTATACATAGTTATTACCATATTATTGACTATGTCCCCTATGCTTTATTTTACATTTCCAGGACTATTTTGTAGCTACAAATTTGTACTTAATTCCTTCACCTTTTTCAACTAGTCCCCCAACTCCCTACACATCTTTTACCGTGATAAAGCTAGTACCCATCTGACACCATACATAGTTATTACAATATTATTGACCATATTCCTTGTGCTATACCCTACATCCCCATGACTACTTTGTAACAACTAATTTGTACTTCTTAATCCCTTCACCTTTTTCACCTACCCCCACAACTGCCCTCCTATCTGGCAACCATCAACATGTTCTCTGTATCTATGATTTTGTTTCTCTTTTGTTTGTTAATTTTGTTTCTTAGATTCCACATATAAGAGAAATCATATGGCATTTGTCTTTCTCTGTCAGACATACTCCACTCAACACAATACTCTCCAGGTCCATCCATGCTGCCGTAGATGGTGTCATGCGGGGTGTCAGGCAGGGTCTCTGGTCCCGCTCCTTGCATAAGAACACAGGATATGGTGAGGCCAAAAAAGAACACCCACGGAGCCATAGGTAGGGGAGTCATACCACTATAGTCTCACTGGCGACTGAGTTGGAGACACAGGAAGCAGGACCCACACGATCCGCAACCCGCTGTCCTCTTGTCTCTGCCAACCAACCCCACTTGCTAACTGCAATCCGCCTCTCTGCAATCCACAATCCACACTCCACCACCATCTTCTTGCTAGCCCCCATTTTCTGCTAGCGAAGCCACAGCAGTTATATTAGTGGCCAATGGCTCACTGGTTCCAGCTGACGGCCAACTAGCTACAGCTGATGGCCATCCAATCACAGTTGATGACCATTTACTACCTGAGCCGGCACCTTTCCACATGAGGCCGAGAGCCTGGAAACTGCACTTCTGGCTCTGTTCCCACAGATAGCAAGAACCCATTCACTTCCCTGACCAAGCAATGTTCCATTGCATGTACATACTGCCTCCTCTTTATCCATTCATCCATCTGTGGACACCCAGGCTACCTCCACATCTTGGCCATTGTAAACAATGCTGCAATGAACATATAGATGCACAGGTCCCCTTGAAGTTGCATTTTGGGTTTCTTCAGATAATTACCCAGAAGTGGGATTACTGGGTTCTTCTTTGTCTCTTACTATGTCTCTTACTATAGCCTTTGTTTTAAAGCCTATTTTGTCCTGTATAAATATTGCTACCACAGCTTTTTTTCTTTCCACTTCCATTTTCATGAAATAACTTTTTCCATCCATTTACTTTCAGTCTGTTTGTGTCTTTCAATCTGAAGTGAGTCTCTTGTAGGCAGCATGTGTAAGGGTTTTGTTTTCTTATCCATTCAGCCACCCTATGTTTTTTATTGCAAAATTTAATCTATTTATGTTGAAAATAATTGGCAGATATGTAGCTATTGCCATTTGATTATTCATATGTTTGATCTTTCTTTTCATCTTGAAGAAGTCCCCCTAAGATTCCTAGTAATACTGGTTTAGTGGTGATGAACTCCTTCAGCTTTTTCTTGTCAGGGAAGCTCTTTATCTGTCCTTTAATTCTAAATGATATCTTTGCTGGGTACAGTACCCTTGGTTGTAGGTCATTATTGAATATTTTGTTCCAATCCCTTATGGCCTACAAAATTTCTGTTGAGAAATCAGCTGACAGTCTTATGGGAGATCCCTTATAAGATACTAGTTGCCTTTCTCTTGCTGCTTTTAGGATTTTCTCTTTGCCTTTAACCTTTGCTATTTTAATTATAATGTGTCTTGGTGTGGGCCTGTTTGGGTTCATCTTGTCTGGGATTCTCTGTTTCCACGACTTTTATGTCTATTACCTTCACCAGGTTAGGGGACTTTTCAGTCATTATTTCTTCAAATAGGTTCTCAATCTCTTGCTTTCTCTCTTCTCTTTCTGGAACCCTAGGATACAAATGTTGTTATACTTCATGTTGTTCAAGAGTTCTCTTAAGAGAACTATCCTCATTTTTGGGGGTTCTTTTTTCATTGTGCTGTTCTGATTGGGTGTTTCCTTGTCTTCCAAATCATTGATTTGATCCTCTGCTTCATCTAGTCTGCTGGTGATTCCTTCCAGTGCATGTTTCATTTCAATTATTGTATTCTTCACTTCTTCCTGGTTCTTTTTTTATGGTTCCTAGTCTTTTTTATGCTTGCTCTCTCTTTGTTGGAGTTCTCACTAAGTGACTTGAGCATCCTTATAACCATTGTTTTGAACTCTGTATCTGCCACCTACTCTCTGCCACACTGAGCTAAGCAAAAAATTTCAGTATCTGTGATAGCCATATCTTTGGGTAGGGAAGGCATGGGTTAAATCTGGATTTGATAGGTCCCAAATTAAGAAGGCATCAATGTTATATTGAAGGTGATATCAGAATGTTTCCTCTGGGATTATCTTACTTTAGAATTAACTTCATGGTGGTGCAGTTGAAATGGTGTACACTGAGGTTGTTTGGGAATCACTAACGTTTCAAAAGAGGCAAAACAGCATTCAAAATGATGACAAATCACAGTGTGAATTTTGGAAGGGGCAAAAACAAAATCAACAAACCTAGGAAGTGCCCATAATTGGTCTTGACTGGGAAGGACGTGTATATATGGCAGTGTAGTAGAAACTAGAGTTACAAAAACAAATAAATGAAGACCTCTTAGTATGAGGAATTTATAATCTAGTTCAGTTGGCTAAAGATTTATAAAGGAAAAGAATGAGGAATAATGTTTGAAGATTAGCTTAGAACCAAAGTTATGGGGGGTGTTGAAAAACAAGATAAGAAGTTTGGACTTTATTTAGTGGGCGATAGGAAATTTGTTGAGATTTTTTAACAAAAATAACAAGATGGTAATTGTTTTTTAGGAAGACTAATCCAGAAGAACTGTGAATGAAAGAGAGAGAGAGAGAGAGAGAGAGAGAGAGAGAGAGAGAGAGAGAGAGGAGAGACACAAAAGTTGAGAAATAAATTAGGATTTTATTTTGATTTAACATTCTTATGTATCCAGACAAACACCTAGCTACATTATTACAATCTTCTTTTATAAAAACAAATATATTTTTAAAGATCTTGCACCCAGATATGTGTTAAAAGGAAAATAAAATATTGTTATGCCATTTCACTTTTATTATGAGTTTATTTATTGATTAGTACCAATTAGCCAGGCACTTAATCTAATGGATCACTGCTGTTTTTCAGCTCTTGCTCATGCCAGGCACTGTCCCATGAGCTTGACAGCATTAATGCTGATACCATGACCCTCTGAGGAAGAAATTTTCACCCTTCTCTACTCAGAAGGATACTCAGGCCTATAAAAATTATGTCACCCACCTGAATGCACCCAGCTAAGGACTCAAACCATGTTCTGTTTTCCTCTAGAGTTTGTGCCTTTACTCTTAAACACTTCACCATTAGATTTCATTGAAATGCTAATTTAGTCTCTAGTAGCTTATATTAAAAATTAGCTTCTTTTTAGTAGTGTGTCACTAACAGCTATGGGATCACCAGGTCAAACATTTTGGGTATTGTGATCTAGTTTATTTTTTTCAAGTTTAATTTTGAAATTAAAATTGATTCTTTTTTTCTCATGAGATTATGAAGTTATAGCACTCAAGTAAGCCATGACGTGGGGTTTTAAAAATGTATTTGAAATCATACCAATGTCTGCCAATTTATATAAATAGAGGCTGCAAGTCCGTGTGACATTTAACAGTGGTCAGATTACACGGCTCGGTTCTCGAGGAGATGATAGCTGCCTTTTTCTGCAGAGCATGAAGGTTATATTTGGAACTAGTGCTTCTTTCACTGTTAGGAGTGTTTTTCTTTAAATAAAATTTTACACTCTCAAAGCCTTATCTAGGAGAGTAATGTATAGTAAAAAACAAAATTATCAGTGAAAATCTTCCGTGAATGTAAAGGGACTATCCTCTTTTTATAACCCTTTATATTGCATGTATGAAGCCGTAACTAGAATTTTTTGAAAGGAGCATAATGCTGAGAGTTGTAGACAACTAAAGCTTTCATTCATCTCCTCTTTCTTGTGGGTGTCCTTTGAACTGTGTTATATTCAATGGACAATAGCCAAACACATTTCTTAATTCCTAGGCAAGTCAGAACACTTCCAAAGCAGGGCTTCTCTGATAAACTAGACCTGGAAGTTCCCACTCTGTGCTCCCTGGATCTAGAGCTCCTGGGTCTTTCAAATAGACTCTAAATCTGCTTACCTAATCAGTCTCATGGAAGTGGGGGAACTCACACTTTCACAGGCAGAAATACTAGAACAGGGAGGATCTGTGCAGGTAGCCTTGCCTCAACAGGAAGCACTTTCATGTCTGCTGCCTATAAGGAGGATACAAAGCAAGGTTAGTGGTGGCACAAAAGAATGTATAATGGATGAAGAGAAGGAGAGGCTCTCACATGGCTGTCTTCTAAGGTGTAGTGACACCAACCATGGGGAAAGCATGATGACTCACAGGCAATTGCATTACTAGTTCTCCTTTGATGAAGAGTTAGTAGGGAATGGATATAGGGTTGAAATACGTTTTTCTAATACTACTCAGAGTGGGGAAAAGGTTTGAAAAGTCCATTTTCACTATACGCAGAGGAACTTTATATTCATAAGTCTGGAACGTAAGCAAAAGGGAAGAATAGTCCCTTTACACAGCCATACTCAATGAAGTGGTAGTGAGAGTTGTCTTAAAAATTAGGCTCAACTGTTGCCTGTGTCCATGGGTTAGTAGTTACCAGAGGGTAAGCGGGGAGGAGGGTGGTAGAAGAGGGAAAAGGGGTCAAATATATGGTGATAGAAGGAGAACTGACTCTGGCTGGTGAACACACAATGTGATATATAGATGATGTATTATGAAAATGTACACTTGAAACTGATATGATTTTACTAACCATTATCACCCCAATAAATTTAATTAAAAAATTACGCTCAGCATAATAAACACATTCAAAATATAAAATGCCCATATAATTATATTTTACCTAGTTAAGAGATAAGACAAAATAATTAAGAAAAATAGACAAATATGAGTAAGAAGGGTAACTATGGCATTTTAAGCATTGAAAACACACTTTCTACAGAAGTATAATTTACAGCCAGACAAATGTGTTAGACACAAAGAATGAACTAAAAAGAAAAGGTGGCCATCAGTACAGCTAGCGATAGTAGTTATCATATATTGGACACACAGCACCAAGATCCTGGTTAAGGCTTTTACTTGATTCAACTCAGTTAATCCTGAACCATATGCCATAGCAATTATTAGTATTCTTATTTTACAATGGAAATAACAGAGATTGAGCAAGTTTAAAAACCCTGGCCAAAGGCCTACAGTCAGTAAAGGTAAGAGATAGGGATGATGGCTGTCAATTTCCACATCATGTCAGCTAGTTTGCAGTATTTAACATATTTACCAGACTCGAACAAGATTTCAGCAAAAGGTATAAGAGTGAAAAGTGTCTGTGAATCTTTAATAAGAGAGAAGATAAGCACTTCATTGATTAACATAAAATTATTTTATAAGAAAGCTCCCTGGGAAGAAGATTAACTTGAATTCTCTTTCTGTGCATAAAGGTCGTGTTTGAAAAGTTAATGTAAAGGTTCAACCACTGCAGTTACAATTTTAAGTAATTTCTGCAGATATTCCTAATATTCACAATGAACAAACAAACAAACAAACAAGAACAACAACAAAAACCAGGAGGAAAATGTTAATGTCAAAGAAGCTATTTTCAGGTGTTCAAAGATCAGCTTCTGAGTGGCTCCAGTGTGCTTGAGCCAACAGTGTTCTCAGCAAAACAAGTTAAATGACATTAGGTCTTTTCAGGTCTCAGGACAAGTGCTAATTCTAGGTGATATTGGTCTCATGCAATATCATGCTTCATAGCAGCACACAGATATGCAAAGGATATCTGGATTATCTGTTTTATCAGAGCTTTGGGTATAAAGTGTAGACATGCAGTTACAGACAAACTTCATACTCCAGAGATGCTCCCAGTTCATGCATAGGAGCTGTGCATTTCTTCTAAGTGAGGGTAGGTTAATTCAGCTTTCTGATGGCTGAATCTTTAAGGCAATTATCATCACTAGCTTCTAAAATGTTTCTGGCACTGTCCTTAGTGACAATAGACGATATTACCTACAAGCCAGTAATTCTTGCCAGGTCTGACCAGTGGAAGCACCAGGCTCGTTTCCAAATATCTGTTGGGAGAGATCAATTATTTTATCATGGAATGTTAAAAAGGCAGCAGTAGTGGTAATAATAACAATAGTAGTAGTACTAGTAATAGCAATATTCATTTTAAATTATCAAAGCTATATTATGCCAGCTGTGAAAGGTATTGTGTAACCTGACAAATAATTGTTAAGCACAATTGAATATAGATCAAACCAGCATATAGTGATTCATTCATCTCAGTAAATGATTCATTCACGAAGTATTGAGTGACAAACATAGGATGGTTACAGCACAGATAAGATCTATGCTTTATGGAGCTTACAACAAAGGGGAAAATAGACAATAAACTAGTTAAATAAATAAACACACTGATTGATTAATTTTGTAATTACACATTGTGGTAAATGATGCAGTACATACAAGGTAATGTGTTAGGAAGTGGAGAACTGAGTTTTTGCCACTTTTGACAATGTGATCAGGAATCTCTTTGAGAAAGTAACATTTCAGCTTGCTAAGTCTAGGGACACAGAACAGTGAATTTTAAAGTCTCCAAGGCACCGAAGGGCTTGTCTTGCAAGGGAACAGAAAAGAGACCATTGTGGTTCAAAGTGAGGGTGATAACATTGGAGATGTACTGGTCGCAGAAGCCGGATCATGCAGGGCTTGCAGGAAAAGGTAACCTCAGTTGTGAGGTTATTAAACAAGATTTCATTTTACATCCAATGGGAACCATCAACAGTTTTGAAAGAAATTGAGAATTTGATTGACATTTTCAAGATCAGTCTAGCTGCTTAGAGAACAAATTCGAAATGACACCAAAAGTTACTTCAGGAGTATAGTCAAGAGAGGATGAAGCTTGGACCAGAGCAAGGGCAAGGATGATGGAGAGAAGAGGCTAGATCCAAGGTCCTTTTCCAGCTGAGCAGATAAGCTCTAATGTTGATTAGATGTGGGAGGTGAGGGAAAGAGAATGACTTCTGAGGTTTGGGCCGGAAAAAATGCGTTATGATGGGACCATTTATGTGAATGCTGAAGTTCAGAGAGGAATAAACCTTGATTTCTGTTTTGGACATTTTGGTTTGTGACACCTGTTTAGACAGTCATATAAAATGTCAAGTAAGCACCTAGACACACAGATAGTGAGCTGAGAGAACCTGTCTGAGCATCACACAAACGCCAGGGAGCACCATGTAAAAAGACCCCAAATAATGTGCTCTTCAGAGATCTCATGAAGCACGTGTTCTTTGATTCATGCACTGAGACAGGGCCTTGGGGCGGAGAGGCCAGGAGAGGAGAGACCACTGAGGACCTCAGCTCAGCTGAGGAAGTCTAACATTACCTCAGCTTAATTTCTGTTCAAATTATGATGAATGCAAATGATATTGGACATTTAGTTGATTTTTATCTGCTGAAGGGTGGGTAGGGACTTGTGTGGAAGTATAGATAATCTATAAAAAAGATAAAGGAATTTGTTTTGTCTCTAAATTTCCAGATTGTAGTGTGAGTTAAATTTGCAACCTCACTCTACATTATGGAAAAATTACCATGGGTGCAAAACTTCTTTTCTTTTACAGATCGCTTGTCTTGATGAAATATAGGGAGCCAGCAGGCACTCATTTAGCAGGAAAAGGCATTGGGCAGGGTGGAAAGATGAATATGGCTAAGTTTGCTTTAGACACTACTCCTCGCAAGTTAGAACTACACGAGAAGGTAACTGTTAAGAAGCTGCACAACTGATCTCAGCACATGCAGGGAGGCTCGCTAACGGCACAGGCATTGTGGAGCCTCACGTGTTTCAGTTAAGAGCGTAAATGGCCCCGTTAGACAGCACAATCCTTAGGCTGCAGCCTCATGTGTGCAAAACCTCTGGACCTTCTACCTCAGGGAAAAGATTCTCAAGCATATTTCTTGTTTATCTGGGTTCTAAATTACTATGTCAAAGCAAGGGCTCTCGAGCTGGGGTTCTACAGCGGTTCTTTTGCAGAGTACACACTCTTCCCGCTGTTCCCTGAGTTCTTACTATTATAGTAACCACCAGTGTGCTGCATAGTCTTAACCTCACAGATCCGTAGAGGAGCCACAGGAAGTGGAGAACACTACACTCATGTGCAGTGCAGATGATACCTCTGAGGCTGAGAGATTCAACACAAATTCCAGCAACGTATGGTGTCAATATCAGGAGGTAAACCCAGGTCTTTCTGTCCATTTCAAGACATACTTCATTGAAGGAAATATGGAAGTTTATTGAAGGGAATATCAGATAAGGAAAGTTCAGAAAGTCCTCTACACTGAGCTTTAATTATGTATCCGTTTAGTCTTTCAGACACATTGTATCAAATATTGCTTTGTCAGTGAAGCTTTGGCCAAGAGGTCTGGGCAGATATTGCACTGCTTTATTGGAAGTTCAACCCAACTTATTCACTGGCTGATCTGTAAGCAATACAGAAAAATAAGTAGCATAAGGTTAGTCAAATTTAAATGTAAAGAAAGTGTTCATTCCATTCCTGGCTTTGCATGTTCTGTATCCTCTACCACTTCTTCGTTGCCTCATGAATTCCAACATGACTTCTTTGTACAACTTCACTGAGCTCATTCAGTCCGCTGATGGGTGCACCTAGCTTTGTTTCCCAGAATCATGTGCATGAATTCTATCTTAGCACTTATGTGATAGCAGATTTCTTGGCTATAGGACCCTCTGGGTCTTATTTGACTTTAAATCCTCACTTTCTTGTCTGGTGTTTGATATACATTAAGCACTCAGTAGGATTGTAGGAGTATATGAGTGAATGAATGAACCAACCAAATCAGATGAGCTTCAGTCTAATTATCTCAGTGTCTTATAAAAAAAAAGTCAGGCAGTTTAGTTACTCATTGGGTCAATGATTTATTTGCAAGTGATATAGGTCTAGCTTAGGAATTTTAATTTTTTAATGCTTCTGATTAAATGATAAACCAAGAGAAAGAAAATTTCCACTCCAAGAAGTATCATAATAAAAGACACCAAATCTACAAAGGCACCTTTTTCTAAAGAATCAGAGAGAATTTTGATGCAGGCTACTCTTAGAGAAATTGACACTGAAGTTACTTTATCAGTGAAAAATAATGTATTTTAAATATGTGCATTGGATCAACATGCTTATATATAAGTCTTTGTTAAATTTTTTTTCTAGGTACGTAGTTACGTTTTAAGATGCTGTGCCTGCTAATATGATTTCCAAATTTTCTACCATCTGTTACTATCGCATTTTATCCATAGGGAATTTTGGAAGCTTGCAGACCAATTAAAACTCCATAGTCGTCATCTGAAATGTTGCCTACAATATTATCTTTAAACACATTTTTCTTAGGTAACTTCTTGAACCAAATTTGTATTTTTTATTTTGCGTAAACTTCTGAAGACTGTGTTTGGGGAAAGGACATTTTTCTGCAAGTCTATAACTTTTTAGGCCAACATGAGAGATTTCACTATGAAAGGTATAGATTTTTATTTCATTAGAACTAAGGCATTTTAAAGTGTTGGCTTGCTTAGCAGAGGAGATAGGGAATTTATGCCAAATGTCTCACAAGATAACTTTCTGAAACAGAAAATACAAATGTATTGATTTTAACAGTTTTGTTGATGTATAATTACAAACAATAAATCGAATACATTCAAAGTGTATAGCCTGATGTTTTGACATATATAAATACATACCTGTGAGATCACCACCACAATCAAGATATTAAACATATCCATCCCCACAAAAGTTTCCTGATCTATTTTTCTTTTCTCTTTGCTTTTAAACACTACTAATTTTGTGTGACTTCTTTCTTTCTCTCCTACTTCTGCCCTGAGCCATTTTAAGGGCATTTGTTCATGATATTTTCTTAAATGACATTCTCTGTATGTGAGCTTAGATCAAACCTACCTGCAATCCTCACCTCATTGGTTTTAGATTATCTTAACACAACATTTAACTAAAGATGTTGGCTTGTTATTGCTGCATCCATACTGGGGTATAATTGTTTTTTGATTTAAGACTTCCTGTTTTATTTCCAGTCTTTTGTTCTTTCAGGACATATCCATAGGAGTCCACAGACATCTTGCCACTGCCATAGGAAGTTCAGTAAAATCAATCAAAACTTTAGTCAGACTTGTATAAGTTATGAAGCTACAGATTATATGTTTTACTGAAATGGCAAAATAGACCAGACAGTTTGGCATCTAAAGCCTTGACAAATCTATCATGATCACGACTTTTCTTTTTATGGCAACTTCTACTGTCCTTGCTCTTTATAAAGTCAATTTCAGTCTTTTGCTTACTAGTTTTGCAATATACCTGTACTTCCTGGTACCATCTGGCCCCCCTTCCCTAATGATCAGAACTTGAGAACTACCATGGGCAGCCTCAGAGCAAAGACTCAGATATGACAGATTGCCTTTTACTGTGCCACTCTTGTCTGTAGCTATTATTCTAAATGAGCACTAGATAATATATGAATATGAATGTAAATATGAATAGTAACAATATGAATGTAAGTTGCCAGTGTAAAAGAAGGTTTGGCAAATCACCAGGGTATGAAGTCAAAGGAGACACAAGTGGAGAAGAGTTAATTAACAAGTAGATCTTAAAGCCTAGAGGAGGCAACAAGCCTAGAAAAATTTCCAAAACCAAATGCCAAGAGTGATGGTATCTGTTCACCCAATTTTTAGAGCCATTATTTTAAATATTCTATCCAAGAAGACTGATCATTCAACTTCAGCTTCTTATGGAGCTGCTATCTGCTTAATGGTTTGTGCTGCATTTTATCTAGATTGATATACCAGCACATTTGGGAAATAACTCAATGTACCAGCCTGAGATTTTTTTCAATAATTATTATTGGTAATCCTATGTTTTTATTTCTTCTTAAATATAAATGATTCTTTAAACAAACACTTACTATGTGCCATCATTCTACCAAGTACCAAGAATCATTTGTGAGTAAAGTAAGCATACACTGTTCTCTGGTAAATATTATATTGTACGCATAAATACATTTTATCATAAAAAGATTAAGAAAAACAGATGTGGTAGGATCAGCTACGTAAAAACCTGCATGTGTCTCTATATGTTATGATTCTGGTCCCAAGCTGTTCTCTGACACCAGCTGGGTATCCTACCATTCAACTCAATTCTGACACTATGTACCTGGAGATACCACTAGATCTCAGAGGTTAAGTGCTTAACCCTACAAAGAACTGCCTCCTCCTCCCAACACACACACACTTCACAAATGCCAGTCACGTAATAAAATGAAATGCTTGGCCTCTCTGTCTCCATCTTGTGCAAGCCTGTTGTTCCCATGGCCTTCAGTCTAGGCTGTAATTTTAATGTGATCATGGGTGGCTGCAGACATAGTGTTTACCTATTCCACCATCTTAGACCTTCTCCACCTTTTTTATTTTCTTAATAAGTCTTCATAAGCAGATGATAAAGCCCAATTTATTAACATTTTTAATTTTCAACCTGTTACATTCTATCTAAGAAATCTTCTCCTGTCTTAAGATCATGAAGATATTCCTGTGTGTTTTCTTCTAGAATTTTATAGATTTAGCTCTAAAATTAGGACGACAATCCATTTTGAATTAATTTTTTGTGCATAATGTGAGATAAGGTAGGAGGCTGATTTTATCCCATTCATTTATTCAAATATTCTGGTATTATTTCTTGAAAATACTTTTCTTTCCCTATTTAATTGCCTCGGTCATTCTGTCAAAAATCAGTTGACTATTCGTTTTGGTGATTTTTTTTTCTAGATTCTCTATTTTGTTTCATTGATCCGTTTGTCTATATTTATGCCAAAATCACACTATCTGATCCCTGAAGCTTTATAGTAAGTTTTTAAATCAGGTAGGGTCTTTCAACTTTTCTTTTCCAAGATTGCCCTAAGTTCTTTTCCTAGTGGATTAGTTTTCTATTACTGTATGACAAATTGCCACACATTTAGCAACTTAAATAACACGGTGTGTTATCTCATAGTTTCTGTGAGTCAGGATTCAGGCATGGCTTATCTGGGTGCTCTGCTCGGACTCACAGGCTGCAATCAAGGTGTCAGCCTGGGCTCAGTTTAATCTTGGGCTCGGGATCCTCATCCCAACCTCACATGTTTGTTATCAGAATGCATTTCTGTGGCCACACAGCAGCCTACCCGTCTGTCTCCATGTACTTGCCCCTAAAGAAAGGAGAGTCTGTGAAATGGATCCTTTCAGGGACCTTGCTTCACCTTTGTGTTTGCACCTTATGTCTCCCTGTTTGGCCCCAAAAAGATGGCTGGTCAGCCAATGAGGAGTAAGATTCCCCACGGAGGGCGAGGGGGCAACTCAAGACAGGAGCTGTCGAGTGGGGACCAACAGGAGAACCCACGGGGTTCATAGAGATCGGCACAGCCCCCCACCTCCCGTAGGCTACGGAGAGCCTCTGCTTCAGTGGCTGCATTCCTTCCCAAAACCTGCAAGGGAAGAGATTCAATGATGTGCTCTCCATCTATTCATATGCATATAGGTTTTTTCCCTTGCGGAAGTACAGACATCCTGAGACTTACTGTTGAGTTGCCTGCAGGCAAGAGTGATTGGCTTGAATGGGTTTCCTATTATGTGTAGGATTCACAGATCTTGAGATTGACAAACTTTATCTCCTTTACTTCCCCACCTAATTAATAAAAGCTAATGCATATGCCGGATTGGGGTGTCCAGTCCTTGAGACTGGGGGTCCCTTGGCCCTGTTTATAATCTATTATTGACTACTATCTTTGCTTAACCCTGTGCCACCCTCCTCGCTCCCCACAACTCTCGTCGCGTGGGACGCGCACATTTCCTTGCAGCTGAAGAATTTATAGTGACTTACTCTTTCAATACCAGTAGGAGAATCTCTGAATTCAGGGAAGGCCTAATTTCTCTTTTGTCAGCTAGGTTGAGTAACACTTTTTTTTTTTTCTTTCCTCAGAACCTTGGCATACTATCTTCTCTTTGCCTGTAATAATCTCCATATAGATAACATCGATTCTTCCACCCATCAGGTATAAGCTTAAATTGTTTTTTCATTTATTTGGAAAATTTTTAAAAGAACAGAAAAGTTGTAAGAAAGTACAATGAACATATATTCAACTTTCACCTAGATTCACTATTTCTAAATATTTTCATAATTTGTATTATTTTGTCATTCTCTCTCTGTATCTTTCTTTCTCTGTTTTCCTCTTTGTGTCTCCATGTTTTTCTGTCTCTATGTCTCATCTGTCTATACCTGTCTATTATCTATCTGTCTGTCTAACTATCTATTATCTATCTATCTATCTATTTCTGTTAAACCATTTCAGGGTAAGCTGCTGACACAATAATCCTTTACCCCTAAATAACTCAGGATGTATCTCTTCAGAATAAGGTTATTTTCTTATATAACTATAGTACATTATCAAATTAAGGTAAATTAATATCAGTAAAACACTGTCACTTAATGGTAAAGATTTACCAATTGACCCCACATTCTTTGTAGTAACTATTAGGTTGGTGCAAAAGTAATTGAGGTTTAGAAGGTTTAAAAATAACTGCAAAACCCGCAATTACTTTTGCACCAACCTAATATATTATTCCATCCAGGACCCAATCCAGAATCTTGCATTACATTCAGTTGCCATATTTCTTGAGTGTTCTTTTTATATGGAACAGTTCCCCAATCTTTCTTTTGTTATTAATCACTTTTACATTTGAGAAGTTCAAGCCAACTCTTTGGTTTTGTCAATCATTGACTGATGGTTAGATTTAGCCCTCTTTCTCTCTCTCTCTCTCTCTCTCTCTCTCTCCCCCTCCCTTCCTTCTTTCTTTCTTCTTTCCTTCCTCCCTCCCTTCCTCCCTCCCTCCCTCCCTCCCTTCCTCCCTTCTTTCCTTCCTTCCTTCTTCCTTTCTTCTTTCCTTCTTTCTTCTTTCCTTCCTCCCTCCCTCCCTTCCTCCCTCCCTTCCTCCCTCCCTCCCTCCCTCCCTCCCTCCCTCCCTCCCTCCCTTCCTCCTTCTTTCCTTCCTTCCTTCTTTCCTTTCTTCTTTCCTTCTTTCTTCTTTCCTTCCTCCCTCCCTCCCTCCCTCCCTCCCCCCTCCCTCCCTCCCTCCGTCCCTCCCTCCCTCTTTCCTTCCTTCCTTCCTTTCTTTCCACAAGAATACCCCAGAAGCAATGCTGTGTATTGCCAGTGCATCACATCAGTTGTCCCATGTTTGGTGGTCATAAATGTGTTCACTCTTAGGTGGTACCTACCAGATTTCTCCACTGTAAAGGTACACTTTTTCCTCTATTTATAAATTACAAGTAAATTGTGGGGGTATAAGCTTAAATTTCACTTTCTCTATGATATTGTAGTCTTAGAGAGGACCTGGTATGTGTCTATATATTAATTATAATTTCACTTTAGTTTTTTTTATTTATTGTATCTTGTTTGTTGTGGTTAGCTCTCTGAATTAACTGTGTCTGTTTTTTTCACCACTATATTTGCAGTGTCTAGCAGTGTACGGTATACAGTGGACACTAATAAAATAAGTACAAATGAGTGAATAAGTGAACACATAATCACATTTAGGGAAATTATTTAGTAAAAAAAATATACAGAAAATTTCTTCATATGGATAGCAGAAATAAAGCTTGTAAGACTTCATGTTAAACCCTGTCTGTTTTACTGATACTTTACCATCTAATTTCTAGAGAGTTAGATGATGCTATTTCTTTAAATTGGTCCTTTCTCTCTAAGGCACATCTTGCATTCTGAGCAACACAGACCTGTAAGTAGAAAGACAGTAATAGAAATGGAAACCCTACATCTCAAATATTAGGCTCAGATTTTTATTTTTTCAGTAACACATGCAGTTGATTGATAGCCGTACCCTACATGTAATGATCTATCCAATATTAGACAAACTTTTTTTCAGATTGGTACAGAACACTAGACATGCTTTTAGACTTGTAGTTTGTCATTCAGTTCAAAGAGATATAGACTATGTAGAGAGCTGTCAGAACTTTTTCCTGGCAACATTTATAAGTCACATATATTTTTTATAAGTGATTTATAAGTCACATAGGTTTTGAAATAATGAAATTACTTTTCTTTTTGCCTCAAATTTTTTGTGCAGAAATTGATTTGTATACATAACACATAATTTTTTTCTGGAATTCTTCATTGCCTTGCCACTGCTCTCCAGAGTCACCTATTTACTTCCTTTCATCTCCACTAAATATTTAGTTATATCTCAGAGTACAGTAATGAAAAAGTATGAATTTTACTAATAGATTTAACGTCTTTTCTACAGAAGTCTGTTATTTTCCATAAAAGAGCAACTTTTGATTTAACAATTCAGAATTCCTTTGGTAAATATTCACCATATTCTGCTAAATCACTTAAATGTCATTGCAAAACCCTATGGGATCTGGTGAGTTTTGAGACATAAATGCTACCTTTTATAATCTTTGCATTTTTATGCTCCTAACAAGGCTGTCCCCCTACTCTCAACATTTCCTCTCTACAAAACTGGAGAGATGAACGGAGTTCTCCATGTTCTTGGTAAGATCAATTTTCATTACCACCATTTAACTCACTGACCACTATAAACTGCCTGAGAAATGTCTTAAGATGGAAACTAAAACAGAAACTTCTCTCCAAAAAAATAATTCCATCACGTCCTCCATTTCTGTTTATTTCAGTCAACAGACTTAAGAAGTCAAAGACTCACTCACAGGCGTCTCTCATTACCCAGAATCTCCTTTCCACATGGCTCTGCATATTCTACAAATGGATTCTTATTTTTGCTCTACTTGGAAGCTAGCTTCTTCTGCAGCCTTTGCAGGTGGTGGCATCCCACAAATAACTAGAGGTGTGATAAGTCCAACTTTTGTCATTGCTCCTTCCAGATTCTGTCCCTTCATCCTCTATAAAAAGCCCAGCTTTGATCATCAGTTATCATGCTTCCTTGTTCCAGTATCTTTATTCCTAGTGGTAAATTTCCCTCATTTATTAATGATGATAGCACCTGGGTCAAGATCTTTTTCTTCACCATTATTCTCATTCTCAACCTTGTAAATTCAATTCCATGAATATTATTTATATAAAAATTCAGTACTCTGACTTGTTCATTTCTTAACCTGTTCACTTCCTAGTATTTTAATTCCTCCCATATACTTCAGCCATCTATTCTAAAGTATTCCAAGTCTCGTACGCAATAACTACGACACATTTAAACTCTTAACTTCAAGGACCCCTGTCTTTGACAACTACCTCCATGTCTTCTTACTTATTCTAGCACCCCAACTCCAGCTGCTCTTTAACCTCACTTAGAACTCCAGTATGTTCATCCTACTGGCTTTTCACTGTCACCCATGCTATGTCCTCATTTCTTTTCTTCAGAGAATTACACCCCATGATTTACTATTATAATCACTCTTGCATATATCAGTAATTCTCTTTTTTGTCTTCTTTCCTCTTGGCAAAACTCTAAAGCTGGTGAAATCAAACTTTCTGCCTGCTCCAGATATACATCCGAGCGACACAGCTGAGCATCCCATTAAGCAATTCTGTGAGGTCTGTCATTCAACACAGCCAAGCCAACTGCTCTCACTTCACACTCTCAATCACAACATTCAAGTGAACCCTCAATACTATCCAATTGTTCCGTGACATTTTCATAAACAGTTTTCATCCCTATTCTCTGAGGATACTTTTTCATATCTTATCTACTCTGTTTAAATCTTTTATCCCTCTTGCATCTTCACTCTTAGATGATGGCTTAGCTTATTTATTCAACAGAATAATTAATCATAAAAGATACTCTACATCTTCCTGCAGGTGACCTGTATGTATACCTGTACATCCTGCTTTTTCTTATATTACAACGAGTGTACTCTTCTCACCGAGCCCCCATCCAAAGCCACTCTGTTGGTGCACTGGATTCTATCCCTCGTTACCTACTTAAGACTTTTATCCTTTAATTTTTTCCTCACTCATTAAGTTTTCTGTTTTTCTCGCTGTAGTGGATCATTTCCACCACAATACAAGCATAGTATATATCTCCTGTTTTAAAACAATTATAACAAGTGCAAACCCTGAACCTTCATCTTCCACAGGCTTCTTCGTTTTCTGTTCCCCTTTGTAGTAGCACTCCTAGACAGAGTGGTGTATGTTCACTCTCTTCAATTCCTTACCTTCTAATCTGTATTGAACCATTCTGATCAGGCTTTATTTTTCATTACTCCACCTAAATCATTCTTACCAAGGTCACTGGTAATCTCCTTATTGCCAAATTCAATGGACAATTCTTAGTTTGCATCTTATTTTATCTGTCTGTAGCATTTAAACCCTTGATTCCATTTTTCTTCTTTAACCATTCCTTCACACCACATTCTTTAGATATTTTTTCCTAACACATTCACACAGTCTCTTTTGCTGGAACCTGCTTACTTCTACAGTTCTTAAATTTAAAAGTGGTTTCTATCTTAGTCCTGGAGTCTCTTCTATTCTGTCTCACCATTCTCTCCCTCAGGTATCTTACCCATTGATATAGCTTTAAAGTATATTTCTGTGCTGCTGGCTACCAACATGTATCTCTATTCTCAACCACTCTCTTGACTATCATAACCAATTTCCATCTCTACTCAGATGTCTTAGAGAGATTTCAATTTGAGATATCCAAATCTGCATTTTAATTCTGCCTCTAAATCTCCTCCTCAGTGAATATTTTTTATTGGACATCCAATTTTCTCACCCCAAATGTGAAGTCACCCTGGATTCCACACTTTCTCTTACATACCACATATATCCTATATCCTATTCTGTGAGCTTTATCTTTAAATTATATGCTACTTTCATGTCTTGCTAACTGCCGGAGTCTTTGGAAGGAAAGCAAACAAACAAAAGTACTAACAGGAAATTTAAACTCTATGCCTGTGCCACATGAAGGTATGATTTCCAAATTTGCATTGTCTCCTAGTGTGAAATTAAACCAAACAAACTAAATTGATGTAATTTAAACTATATTATCACAGCAAATGAAACTAAATATAAGAAACAGTAAAATAAAATTTGTTATCATTGTGAATATTTTTCCAAAATCTATCGACCTATTTGTTCAATTGCTATTTCTAGTCAGTCGGTAAACCAAGATCAAAGTCCAGAACTGGAAATATTGTTATAAGTTCTATTTACTTTCTGTAAACTTCAAAGATTTATTGGAACTTCTTAGTAATCTAGATGCTGTCATCACAGTTTACGTGAAGTGCACAGCTGAGGCCTTATGTGTTAAAAAAAATTATGGGACAGCAATATTATAGAAAACAGTGAATAATAGTTTCAGAGTTCATGAGAGCAACTCTGTCACATCATTTCAGTGTCTCCTGGGATGAAACTTAATGCCTCAGATAAATTGTCTTTTCATTTATTTATGGCAAGGTCTGTTGTCAAGGTAACAACTATATAGAACAATCATGCCCATATGGTATGACCAATCTTCCACTTATGGTAGTCTTTTCTATCCAGCCTGAGAGCCAATAATCAATGGTCTCATACACAAAGTTTTTGTTTCAGTTGATTGCTCAGCAATTGAGTTTTACTAAGTGTGAATTTGATTCCTAGAATGTTGGATTCAATTCAATTCAAAGACTCAGCTTGAATAAATGATCATTTTTACTGGAAAAATTCTAGATATTATTGTGGTATATATACCTTGAAAATTAATTCTCAAATAAATGTGTTCAAAGTGCGGGGGGAGTGTGTTGAGGGAGATTGATGGCAATGTGTCTTTTACGGTAATATTTTTTTTAAATTTAAACATTCACTGTTTTTATGATCATAACTTGTATATTCATTGAGATTTTTGTGCTGTACCAAAAGAGTTAAAAAAATGTTTAAAATATATACTTCTTTATAATGCATTAACAAACAAGACAAGTTAAAAGTTAAGTTTAATTTTTAAAAACATCATTTCACATGGATGGTCACCAGATGGGAGAGAGATTGGAGGGATGGGTGAAAAAGGTGAAAGGATTAAGAAGTACAAATCACCAGTCATAAAAATAGCTACAGGGATGTAAAATACAGCATAGGGAATATAGTCAATAATACTGTAATAACTATGTATAGTGCCAGGTGGGTACTGGAGTTATTGGGATGAGTCTTCGTAAGGCATATAAATGTATAATTACTTGAAACTAATAGTATAACATTGTATGTCAACTGTAATTTAAAATAAAATAAAATTCAAAAAAGGAAAAAAAAATCATGGTACAGACTGTTGTTTCTTAGGTTAAGTAAGAACATTCATCTCTCAGGTGGTCTTTCACTAACTTTACTCAAAATATTAAACAGCTAAAGGTATGGAATCCTGGAAAATAATGGAGATGTCTGAATCACTGATGTAAACACATGCAACTTTATTGTTGGGTTCCTAAATGATCAGAGCTGCCCACAAGCTGGCAGTGAGGTCACACTAGCACCTGTGAATGGACAACTCCGATCACGTGTGATTTAGTGGCTGGCCTACTCGGTCATGTCTTTTCAAGTAGTTATGAGTGTGAAGGAGACCAGAAGATCAGAAATTACTATAATATAATGTAAAATCACCTCTGATTTCTGTTGGTTACAAAGTCATAGATACTGTTAGTACTACTGTTTGATGTTGCCTACCTTCATAATTGAAGGGAATGCTAAATTTTAGTAGAGGTTTATAAAAATTAAAATGCTAGTTCTTTCCCATACTAGACTTCATACCTCCCTGAATTCTATGCATGAACTTCAGTTGGAGACTCCCTGATTATGGAGTGTGACAAATCAGCTGAAGGATATTTAAGCTGAGAAGGTGTTATGTTTCAGGAGTCCAGTCACCAGTGTTTATTAGGAGGCGACTGAATGAATAACCCTGTTGTAGATGCCACAGTGGACACAACAGAAGGGTCAGCAAAACACCTTTGCCCTTGAGAAGCTCAGAGTGAAATAGAGATGCAGCATGTCCTGATGGCACATAACAGTCTTAGGCGCTGTAGGTCCATTCTAGATTGAGGGTGGGGGGCAGTTCCAAAGGGTGCGCAATGTCTAAGCCTCAGCAAGGAAATGGGCAAGTGCCACTGCACTTTAAACAGTAGGGCTTGTTAATACAGTAACATCAGTGTAGACGTTTTTCAGGTCTGCAAGTGATGTAGGTACTCCTGAGAGCTATACTGATGCTTACTTAAGTCAACAGCCAGGATTCAAAGCATAAGGAATATTCTTTGAAAAGTAAATGTTTACAACTCAGATAATTGATATTTCTTCTACTATGAAGTAGCACTGAGAAGTGCCATTTATAGTCGAAGACATAAGCAGGTTTACTTCCTATGTATCTGATTATAGCTACAACAAATTTAATCCACATTTGTCCATTTCTTCCAAGCAGGCTGCTTCTCGGTTACTGCCCTCAGCTCCACCTAGGACAGCCTTTAGCTGTGCCATGCTGGCCTGGTCTTTAATACCCACCGAGGACGGCGTTTTGAGCTAACTTGGATTTACATTAGCAAAGCCGTATTCATTTTCACACAACACTAGCAGCACAACAATTCTCCCCTCTTTCTTCAACCCTCAAAAAATTATTATCATGAAAAAGTTTAACACGTTTCCCAGAGATGCCTAATGTATAACCAAGTTGTAGCTCAGCCAAAAGCTTTGGGGAATGTAGCTCAATGCCATAGTGTGACAGAAATGGATGAGAAACAGCTGTAGAACAGTGCAAGACTGTGATAAAACAATTTATTACTAGCACTGAATTTAGAATCATTGGCAAACATGCATCAGGCCCGTACTATGTGCTGCCATTACAGGTCTTGTTGCCAAGCTTCCAAAACTTGACAGCCACAGAGATGCCAGCCTGTGGCCGCTGGGGGGAAGGCAGTTTAGGAGAAAGGCCCTTTATGCCAACTCAGAGCCCAAGCGTTGTCTGAGGAATGTTAAACCAGAAAGAAGATATTAAAACAGTCGGTTCCACAAATAAGCATGGGGACTACAGCAAACGGGAGGTCAGAAAGACAAGCCGCACTGATGCAGAGATAAGATGGGAAGACAACATAAGGCTTTGGCTTCTTTACTCGTTAGTGTCCAACGTCTGTGTTCTTGCCAAGGATTGAACCTCTAAGTGACTCAAAAATGAATGACTGTTTCTGGGGCCTCTGGGCCTATGACTGTCTGTGTTGATTTGGGAGTGGTGTTCTGCTTGGGTGCTTTTGTTTCTGTGTGGTCAGGAAGAGATTTGTTTTGGTGCAGGAAGACAAGCCCGTAAGACTGAGAGAGAGTTAAAAGCTGTTATTGTTACTATAGCATCCGTGAGTTGGTTTGGGAGGCATAGTGAAGAGAAGAGTTAGCACCATAGCCAGGAGCTATGTTTACAAATGACTTCCTTCAACTATGGGAACAAGTATTTGTACCTCCAGGCACCGAAGATTGACAAGTTCTGGAGGAGAGAGCCACACGCTCCCCACTCCCTATGTTGCACATCAGTCTGTAAGGAAGCTTTGTCACCTTGAGTGTAGCAGCCAGAGAAAAAGCACAAATAGCGTTTCCACCAGGTATATAGGAAACTGCTCCAGAAGCCAGATGTGCCTCTGCAAGTGCCAAGGTGACAGAAGCAGAAAAACATTAATAATAATGTCTTCATTTACCTCACCTTGTGTTTAGGTCCTGAGAATATAGGAGTTTGTAAATAAAACTGAAATGGCTGTTTATGTAATTTGTTGTGGATCAAGCAGTATCACTGTGAAAATCCTCTGACATAATGTAAGACATAATATAAGGGGCTCATTTTCTCTAGTTTTATTATAGACTACCCATCAGGTTTAGCACCCTAGTGTGGGACAGGAGAAAGGGTAAGGTAAAGGATTTGATGGCATAGACCACAAACAAAGAACACTGTGCTTGGTGGAGCAAACAGAGACCGTGACATCCTGACTGCCAGTTCTGAGAAATGAGAGCTGTGGCACAATGGCACAGATCCTGGTAGTTCCATGACAGGAAGGATGCCTCCTGCAGACTCTGAGACCCATCTGGCAGTGGGACGAGTGTGCAGTGTGCAGCGTGATATTTGCAAGAGGCTAGAGAGCCTGTTGCTATGCTGATCAAGCCTACCAAGCTAGCCAGAAAAACTTGAAATTTATGTCAAATTATGATATCTTTGGTAGGAACGAATGACACTTGAATTACACATATGGTATATCTCAATGGAAGTTAAACCAACATCAAATCGAAACGCAAATAAAAAATTCTGTAAACCATCAAAATTGCATAGTTCATGATTGTAGCTTGTTGATGACACAGTTTGGTTCAAGGATAAATGTTAAAATGCCTAAAACTAATGGATTGCTTTTCCTTTAAGCGATTTCCATGAAACTTAATCGCAGATCACCTAAGCTGATAATTCAGGTCACATACATTTGCTTTATCAAACAATTGATTTATTGAAGTTTAGATTGAAAGCTTATGAGAATAAGATGCCCTAATCAGGATACATGCCTGACTAGAGGGCTATCTCATATATGCTACAAGATAAAATAAGGCTGTGTCTATGGGCAGGGCCAATATTTCCTCAAAATGTAACTTTGAAGCACTGAAATACCGAACTCTGTGGCAATCAATACCTCCCAGTTGAAGCTATATAGTATTACATGAAGATTTGAGCCTTGGCGAGTCAAAATCATTTCAAATACCCAATGCAATCATTTAAATTGTTTTACAATTAAAGTTTATTGGGGTGACAATGGTTAGTAAAGTTACATAGGTTTCAAGTGTACAATTCTGTAATATATCATCTATATATCACACTGTGTGTTCACTACCCAGAGTCAGTTCTCCTTCTATCACCATATATTTGATCCCTTTTACCCTCATCTATCAGCCCCCTCTCTCCTTACCCTCTGGTAACCACTAAACTATTGTCTGTGTCTATGAGTTTCTGTTTCTTTATTTGTTTGTCTTGTTCCTTCATCACTTTCAGTTTTATATCCTACATGTCAGTGAAATCATATGGTTCTTTGACTTATTTCGCACAGCACAATAATCTCAAGATCCATCCATGTTGTTGCAAATGGCGCTATTTCATCTTTTCTCATGGCAGAATTGTATTCCATTGTGTATATACCACAACTTCTTTATCCAATCATCTATTGATTTAAAATTCTTAATTTAATATCCACAGGTTGCAAAATTTCAAGTAATGAAATAGTGCAAGAAGAAGTTTCAAAATACATCTCCAAGTATATAAATGATTTTGTGTACTGTCTAAAATTCGTAAATATATACCAATTAAATGTTAAAAGGATTAAATGTAAAAAATGATCATTCGAACTTTAAAATTATTCTTTCTGACAAACTTGTTAGCAGAGCAGTTTTTATTGAAACCACTCCTACATTTGACAATAAAACCATGTCATCAACATGCTTATTTTTCTGTACTTCAGAAAAAGATGACAGGAAATGACAGTTTTCTACCCCGTTAAGATACCCAACCCAAGAATATTAGGATTTAAGCATGTTATGATACACTGATATAATCCTGATAAAATCCCGTCTCAAGATTTCTAATGAACTTCCCTTGAAACAAATTTAACCAAACCTTTTCAATTAAATTGATATATCTGTGGGGAGATAAATGGTCCAAAGGAACATTACTCTAATTTTTTAGTAACTCTCAATAGGGCTTTGTCTAACTCACCAAAATATCCTGCTTTGCATAATTAAAAAATGTAGAAAAAGTACAAATTTCTTTAAGAGTCAAGACATGTAAATACATACAAACACAGATATTAAACACTTCTAGAGTAATGATCAAATATAGAGGCATATCTTATATAGTTTGTCAGGTAAACAAACAAAACGTGGAGGGATATGTTCCTTTTATAGGTGACAAGTGTCTATTTGGGTGAGTTTGATAAACATCAGAGTGGCCATTCTTCCCTTATCTATGTCAAGCCTTATTTTTAATTTTTAGCTGGAGAAATAAACAGATTTAGAACTCAAGTGTTATTTTTTAAATGAAGAATAAGTAGTCATTAACCTTAAAAGTTATTAGAAAAGCTAATTTTTCTGAACCTTTTCTCTTTTGGACACTATGCAGACATGTTTCAGATAGGGAGTCTTAGTAATTGGAGGGACAATCTGGTGAATTTATTAGATCTGAAAGAATCCAAACAGTGGCATTTTCATCTGGCTTGACATCAGCCAAAATGTAGCAGCTGATTGAAAATTTTGTACTGAAACTAGCGAACTGGCATTATCTCATCTCTGCAGTGACATATACAAGCCAGTTCCTGACACACAGTAGCCCAAAAGGTTTCCAAGCCAAGTCACCTTATTTGCCCTGGAACTAGTGACTGTCTAGTCCACTTTTACCGTCCTTTGAAAGTGTATTAAGAAACGTAATAATACCAGTTGGTTTCGTAAGGAAGTCATCTAAGAGTGCTGGCTGGAGAGTCTCTGACCAGGCAGACGTTTCTGTTCATGTTACCTTCCTGAGTTGTAGCATAAGGTTAGTCCAACATCCCACTATTATACACGTTATAGTTTACAGATTTTAGAACATATAAAACTGTTCTTATGAGAATTAAATGTTGAGAAATGTTAAGACAACATTATTTCAATAGATTAAGCATGTCATCTTCCAGGAGAGAAAAAAGAATTGCTTTAGTAAGGATTAACCACTAAGTTTCCCAACTGGCATGCTGTTTAAAAATAAATAAATAAATAACCTTGAGAAAATATATAAATGAAATTGAAATCGTTTTTTTTTAATTTTTATTGAGGAATTTTGGGGAATACTGTGCTTTTCCAGGACTCACCAGTTCCATGTCAAGTCATTGTTTTCAATCTAGTTGTAGAGGGTGCACCTCACTGGCCCATGTGGGAATTGAACCGGTGACCCCGGTGCTATGAGCACTGTGCTCCAACCACTGAGCAAACAACCTGCCCGAAATTGGTTTTTGCAGGTCAACATAGTAAAATATTTAACATTTTATATATTTAATCTAATATATATTTTTCTTGAATGGAGAGATTCAATATTTAAGGAAGATATTCCCCTCAGCAATTATCCAAAATTTAATGTGTTTTTGACCAAATAAGAGTTTTGACCAATGTGGTAGTAAGTCCCTTGTGTTTTATTTTCTTTTCTCTCTCTTATATCCCATAACCAGAACTGAAGAAGCAGGCAACTTGGAAATGCCAATGGACATAGACAAGCAAACAACAACAACAAAGCCTGCCTTCTCTAACCAAAGGACAGGGAAAGGGAGAAACTAACAAAACAAAAAACTTGTAGATAATAACCACTGCACTTGGACCATAATTACTGTACACAACAGCGTAGGCTGTGGCCCAACCCCCAGCCATGATAGTAAGAAGTGGGGACGCAGCCTTTCTGCTGGGGTATTGTTAAAGAAAGTGAGCAAGGGACCAGGACTTCCAACCACCAGGTAGGGTAAAACTCCATCCCCAAGAGCAGTAGAAAGAAAGTCTATTAGGAGTCTGGACTTTCACCTCAATCCAACAGGAAAGAGGCACCCATTCTACTCCTTGCTGGGTTTTTGTAAGAGGAAGCCTAGTGGAGAGTCAAGACTTTTATCATCACTCAGCACTAATAAGGACACCCCTCACCCTTGTGGTTTCAGTAGAGGCCATCTGTTTATATATCACTAAATGGATAATTAGAAAGTCAAGTCAGAATGAATGAATATATTCATTAGATAGATTAGACAGACTACTGACTGTACTGACCAAATATATTGGTAATATGACAAGTCTATGTTATTAAAAAAATACTCAAACTTAATTTTTAGGAATGAGAAATAGGTCTGAAAGAAATATAAGAATTAAGTTAATGAATTCTTTTACAAAGAAGAAAAAAAAGTCCCAGAATTTTTATTGGCTATCTAACGCAATTTATTTTAATCCATTATAAAACATGTGACTATATTATAACATCCCTTTCGTGAGTACAATAATCTCAGCATTGCCATAAGATATGTCATTACATCTTACAAAACAGTGAAACTTGTATTAAATTTTCATTCTTCTTAATGTGCTGTGAAGTCCAAAAAAGCTTTCCAAAGTTCAAAAGCACTGGAGAATATCATATAGATATAAGTACTTCTGATATCGCTTGTATGCTGGATGGAGGATCTGTTTTCAAAAATTATTCCCTTAGGAGCTTTGATTGAATCATTGGCTGAGTTAACCATTATAGTCAGAAAAACATGTTACTTGTGCCAGTAATGTTGAGATTGAAAAGAATTAATTAGTTGAGTGGCTGTGGGCAGGGACGTAACAGTCTATAAAGCTTGAATACATGTTACAATGCAGTGGCAAAAAGAATAGTGAGCAGCATAGGGGAAAAAGCTGTTACCAATACAGCTCTTATCAGCTATTTAAAAAATAAATATGTAGGGCAACTGGGTAGCTCAGTTGGTTAGAGCACAGTGCTCTTAACAACAAGGTTGCCAGTTGAATCCACACATGGGCCACTGTGAGCTGTGCCCTCCACAACTAGATTGAAACAACTACTTGACTTGAAGCTGACGGGTCCTGGAAAAACACACTTAAAAGTAGTAATAATAATAATAATAATAATAATAATAATAATAATAAATATGTAGTTACTAGGGTGAGTTATTATAAACCATGGAGGATATTCTATTAATAGTATTAAGTTGATTATCAGTTTAATCTATGCACAGGGGAGTAAAATTGTTAATACATACAAGCATGTTTGTGGTTTTTGCTTTTCCAACGATAAGTAAAGGAATTATAGCACTAATGATTTCACAGTTCAAATGTTCTTTTTGCATTTTTCTATTTAGTTATATGTCATGGGGAAACTATATTTTATGGTAAAAGATAGTAACCCTGCATATGGTAGGGGCAAATAAAATTAAAAATAAGAAGCTTAATTCTCCCTGTTGAAAATAAGGGCAGACACTCCTCACATCCATTATTTTTCTTAGAGAAATTACTTTAGAAAACTGTTAATTGTAAGCACTTTCTTCTTTTTAAAAAATGTATATAAATCCTTTTTAAAACTAAATAGTATTTTTTTTTTTTTTTACTTTATGACACAGGTATGTTTTTCACAGGGACCTGAGAACCATATCTTTGAAATATAAACATCAAGGGAGATTGTACTCTCATCTCCGAGTTTCTGTGAAAGGCTAGAAGGCTAACATTGGATGCCTTGCTCCAATTTACCAAACTACCTCCTATCATAAGGTATAAAAGTTTGTTTTCCTCCAACCCATTACCTCAATTACCAGATAAAGATAGCATGAAACGTGCATGACAAATGGTGCTGTCAAGTCGTCTTATTTGAGGACTAGTTATTGTTTATCTCGGAAACATGTGTGAATGGTTGTAACTGCTTGGTTATATAAGGATGAGATTGCTTTCTGCTATTGCAATCTGTTAGCAGATTACTTGTGATAAATTCACCTTCTGGTTGAATACTTATTCAATAATAAAAATGTTTCTTTTCTCTACTACTTTTGTGGAGAGGATTTCTACTTTGGGAAAGATTTTATTGTTAATTATATGCCCCAACAATTTTGGCAGCAAGGCTGAGGTGAGCCTGGTGGTTCTTGAATTGAGTTGACAATTGAAGGTCTGTGGCTACCCAGCAGTGAGTCAAGAGATCTTGAATTTTAAAAAAATTTCTTTCTAGCCCTCCTCTCTTTGGGAATACTAGCCAGATGAACTACACTCTCCAAATTCAAGATTTTGCTGTTCTAAGCATAAATCATATGGGCTCTAAAATCCGCTCAGGATCACCACTGGATTGGAAAACATGGGAAGATGGGAAGGTTGCTGGGGGTCTCTTTTTTAAGTGGTGTCTCTCTTCATCACATTTAGAGTGGGTGTACACGGGATACTCAGTCCTGCGGTGATCTGAGGCCGGGTCTCTAACACATTTGCAGAGGTTCTTGGAAGGGCCTCATCCAAGCAAATGAGCTACTGGTATTTATGGGATAATGGGAATCAACATCTATCCCTATCAGTCTATAAATTTGAAAAGCTTAGAGAAGACTTCATTCAAAAGTCTTAAGACTCACTGAAGAAACATTGTTTCAAAATTTAGATCCAAGTAAAATTTGCCTTTATTTTACTTTTTGTTAGAAAATGAAAAGTAATAGGTAATGTTCCAGCAGCATCTCTGTATTTCAAATAGAAATTAGCAAGATGATTCTAAAATTCCTGTGAAAATGTGATGGACATGGAATGGACAAACAGTCTTGAAAAAGAAAAGGTCAAGAAATTAACTAAACTGACTTCAACTTGTATAATGAAAATAAAATAATCAAGAGAGTGTACTGTTCACACAGGACGGGGTTCAGAAGTAGAGGTGTACATATAGAGTTAATTATTTTAAACCAAGAACCATGGCAATTCAATGGAGAAAATGAAAGTCTTTTCAATAAATAATGCTAGAACAACTGGATATCCATATGGGAGGAAAACAACCTATCTTATATCACATACAGAAAATTTGTGGTGGATCATAAACCTAAACATAAAAGACAAAAGGAAAATATCTGTTTAAGCCAGGTAGGGTGTGAGAGGGAAGCAAAAATTTTTTGAGCAACACACAAAAAACAATAACTGAAAAATAGACAAAAGATGATCAATTAAAAAAAAAAAAAGCACTTCTATTTGTCAAAAGACACTACCAAGATATTGGAAGAATCGGCCAAAGGCAGTAAGAAAATATTCATAGCACATCTAACAAAAAACTATACAGAATACAGAACATATAATAGACTCATAACACAATAATAAAGAAAAACAACTGAATAAAAATAGGGAAAAACTTGAATAGACATGTCATAAAAGAACACCTATAAATAGCCAACATGGATATGAAAAGTTCTCCATATTATTAGTCATTGAGAAATGCCAATTAAATCACATAAGATTCCACTGTTTAACCACTAGAATGGATAAAATAAATAAATTAAAAAAAAAGAATGACAACATCAAATATTGTCAAAGATTGGAAATCAAATATTGAGAGCAATTGGAACTCTGAAACATTCTGGTGAGAGTGTCAAATGGTAAAACCACTGAGTTACAAATAAGAAACTGTGGAGGAATAAGTCATATACTATGATGTTGGATTGGAAATGGAGATATCAGTAGAAACACATGCCTAGAGAGACAGATTAGATAGATAGATTAGATAGATGATAGATGATTGATAGATAGATGATAGATGACATAGATAGATGATAGATAGATAGGTAGATAGATAGATACATACATACATACATACATACCGTGTTTCCCCGAAAATAAGATCTAGCTGGACAATCAGCTCTAATGCGTCTTTTGGAGCAAAAATTAATATAAGATCCGGTCTTATTTTACTATAATGTAAGACCCAGTCTATAATATAATATAATATAATATAATATAATATAATATAATATAATATAATATAATATAATACCGGGTCTTATATTATTTTTTCCTCCAAAACACGCATTAGAGCCTATTGTCTGGCTAGGTCTTATTTTGGGGGAAACACAGTACATAGATACATAGATACATACTAGATACATAGATACAATGGAGATAGAGACATTATATATGTGTGAGTGCATTTCAGTATATGTGACAATGTAATTGTGTGTATTTCCTAAGAAGGCCTAGAAGCATTTGTTATGAGCACACTCAAAGAATCAATCAAAAGGACCACAGTAAGTACCCAGACCTTGAATTTTAAATATTCTTCACTAAAAGGAATCAGGGCCACGTGGGAAAAATAGCTGATTCCAGGGTTAGGGACAAGGAAATTTAAAAATGAACCTAGAAAATTGTATCATGCCAAACAGTAAGGAAATACTTAAAGAATGATGGGACCGTGTCAAAAGAATACAGGACAGAGTTTGAAGAGGTTTGGCTTCCCAAATCTGGGACATTTGTGCATTAAAATAAATAATGAGATTAATGGACTGTAATTTAGTGAATGAAGTAGAAATCTGTGAATATATACTAGTATAAATAAATGAAGAAAAAGCTCCTAAATGTATAAGAAAGCATGCTACTGAATGGAAACAGATTGATGGAACTAGAAAATCATCAATAGATATTAGTGGAGGAAATTTTGACGAGGAACAGGATAATTATGTCATGTCAAAATATCTCCCACAAATAAACTATTAATTACAAAGCAGAAAAGTAGTAATTTTACAGTATGTACACCTGTGGACACCATCTGATCAAAGTTAAAATCAACAATATCGTGACAAATCAGTATAATATGCCTCCTAATAAATTGCACTGGAAAGAACATGAAACCAGGTATGTAATATTCCTGCCCCAAATTTACAATCTACAGCTAATAATAAGAAAATTCTCTCAATTCTGTTGTAAATCTAAAGCTGCTCTAAAAATAATTAAAGTCTTTAATACAAATACAGAGCTTTAAAAGTTAAAAAAAAAAAAAATCCAAGGCAATGATGAGTATTCAGCAGTGGCAAGGAAAGCAGTAGACGTTTGTCTGGTTTGCCAGTGCTGCTTTGTGGTGGAGAAAGTGCTGATTTACTCCTGAAGCACGCTGGCAGCAACACCACTCCATCACATGTGCATAAGGCACATCCTTCTGCAGAGGTGTTTCTGAGATGTTTCCAGCAATTGCCTGAGAGGCCAGCCACTATGCTGCCTCAGATGTGAAGTGACAGCTGATGGGTAGAGTATTTCTATTTTTCTAATATGTGAAGACACATAATAAACACTGTGTTATTCTCTGGTATAAAACACCTTGCCTTTAAAATTAACATAAGGATAACAGCATTTACACTATAATTTGGTTGGCAATTTATAAGATTTCACCATATGCTGTTACTCTTAGATTTTTATGAAATACATTTTTATTCTGACATTTCATATACTTGACCTCAGCTGAAAAAGTCTGAAGAATGCATTTTCATATATTATTTTAATTTTCACATTTAAGAAAAATGTATAATTTTCACTTTATTAAAGCACACTTATGAGTAGCTGTGCTTCTAATAACTAGTTCTACCAGGAAATATAATACTTTATGTAAGTTTAACCAAATGTAACCACCATCTACAAATATGTCAAGTATTTAAAAATGTCAGCATGTCAGTTAATTTTAGAATTTTTGTTATATGATAAGTGACAATAAAAAGACTATTTTCTTAATAAAGTTTTGGTTAAAAGAAAAAAAAATTAATAGGCTAATTATGTCCCTATGACACAGCAGTTTCTTTTTGGTTTAATTCAAATTTAGTGTATAAATGTGTACACACACTTACACATACACACACACACAAATATGTGTACATATATTTATATGTGTGCATCTATATCTATATAATTTATATCAACGCTTATATCTATATCTATATCATCTATATCTATATGCATACATCATCTATATGCATACATTCAATATATACATATATAATATATAATTCAGGGAAGTGTATTGCATTATTTGTTCTGCTTTAAAAATCAAGAGTTACTTCTTGAGGTTAAGTGCTGAGGGTATAATTGTAAAAAAAAAACAAAACTTAACCTTACCACTCAAATGGGATTCAATTTAATAAAAGTAAACTGCCAGTGACAAAAAGAGTGTAATATGTGCTACAATAAGAATTAGTAATGTGGGAACCTATGGAAAAAGGCTTTAATACAGTCTTCAGGGTGAGGGTGGAGTGTTAAGAGAAATCTTTGTAAGAGAAGACATGTCTAAGCTTACCAGTCAGCCTTGGTGGGATGGAAATATCAAAAATGTCTCTCTCTCTTCACAGACAACTGTTTAAAAAAGTTGCCTATACACATATATCTTTTTTTTTTTTTAATTAGTGTCAGGTGTACTAAACAACATAGTGATTAGACATTTACACACCTCACAAAGTGACAACCCCAACAAATTTACTACCCATCTAACACCGTACATAGCAATAACAATACCATTGACTATATTCCCTATGCTGTACTTTACATTCTGTGATTATATAGTTTTTAAATTATAGTTGACATTCAGTATTATTTGATACTAGTTTCAGGTGTACAGCATAGTGTTAGACACTTACATAATTTATGAAGTAATCACCCCAATAAGTCTAGTAGTCATCTGACACTATACACAGTTTTAAAAATATTACTGACTATACTCCCCACACTGTATTTCACATCCCCATGACTATTTTGTGATTACCAATTTGTACTTCCTAATGCCTTCACCTCTCTCACCTATCCCTCCACTCGCACTCTCTTCTAGCAACCATCAGTTTGTTCTGTGTATCCATCAGTCTATTTCTGTTTTGTTTGTTGGTCCCTCCATATTGTTGCAAATGATAAGATTTCATTTTTTTTATGGCAAAGCAAAACTCCATTGTATAAATGGACCACAATTTCTTTATCCAATCATCTGTTGATGGGTATTTTGCTTGTTTCCATATCTTGTCTATTGTAAATATTGCTGCAGTAAACATGGGGGTGAATTTACTTTTTCAAATTACTGTTTTGGGTTTCTTCAGATGAATACCCAGGAGTGGAATTGTTGGGTCATAAGGTAGTTCTATGTTTAATTTTTTGAGGGACCTCCATACTGTTTTCCAGAGTGGCTGCACAAATTTGCAATTCCACCAACAGTGCTTTTCCTCCGCATCCTAGCCAACACTTGTTCTTTGTTGATCTATGGATGATAGCAATTCTGACAGGGGTGAGGTGGTGTCTCATTGTGGTTTTTATTTGTATTTCTCTGATGATTAGTGAGATTGAGCATCTTTTCATAAGTCTATTGGCCATCCGTATGTCCTCTTTGGAGAAATGTCTATTGAGGTCCTCTGCCCATTTTTTAATTGGATTGTTTGGGTTTTTTCCAGTGTTGAGTTGAATGATATATCTATATATCTATATCTATATTTATATTTATATAGTTATATATACAGTTATATATGTATTTTTATATATATGTACACACACAAACAGACACACACAGTTTTTTCCTTTCTGAAAATGTGTATACTTTTTTTGGCATATGTATGTATATGGTGCCAAATAAAGTATACACATTTATATAGGGTACCAAAAAAAGTATACACATTTTAAGAGAAAGGAAAACTGTATTAAAATTGTAATACACAATATTACTGATAACAAAAGATGAATACAAGGCATGTTTGACTTCTGCAATTACAAGAGGTGCTCAAAGTGGTTTCCATCAGTGTCCAGACACTTCTCATTACAACAAACTACTGCTTGAGCAATGTTGACCAAGGTGTCCACTTGTATATATTTTTTTGGCACATCCAGTATATATATATATATATATATATATATATATATATATATATATATATATATATATACAGGGGTGCCAAAAATATATATATACACATTTTAAGAAAGGAAAAAAATTGTATTAAAATTACTCTAATGGTAACCACTTTGAGTACCTCTTATAATAGCAGAAGTCAAACGTGACTTGTATTCATCTTTTGAGTATTACAATTTTAATAGTTTTTTTTCCCTTTCTTAAAATGTATACATATTAACCCCTTGTCAGATGTGTCATTGGCGAATATTCTCTCCCATTCAGTAGGTTGTCTTTTCGTTTTATGGATGGCTTCCTTTGCTATGAAAAAACTGTTTAGTTTGATGTAGTCCCATTGTTTATTTTTTCTTTCGTTTCCCTTGCCTGAGGAGATATATCAGTAAAAGTATTACTAATGGTAATGCCTGAGCATTTACTGCCTATAGTTTCTTCTAGTAGTTTTATGGTATTGGGTCTTACATTTCAGTCTTCAATCCATTTTGAGTTTTTTCTTGTATATGGTGTAAGGAGGTGGTCCAGTTACATTTTTTGCATGTATCTGTCCAGTTTTCCCAGCACTGTTTATTGAATAGACTGTCTTTACCCCAATGTATATTTTCATCTTGTCTTAGATTAAATGACCAGATAAGCATGGATTTATTACTGGGCTCTCTATTCTGTTCCATTGATCTATGTGTCTGTTTTTATGCCAGTACCATGCTTTTTTGATTACTATAGCCTTGTAGTATGATTTGATATCAGGTAGCATATTACCTCCATCTTGTTCTTTTTTCTGGGAATTACCATGACTATTTAGTGTCTTTTATGGTTCCATATAAATTTTAGGGCTATTTGTTCTAGTTCTGTGAAAAATGCCATTGGTATTTTGATAGGGATTGCTTTGAATCTATAGATTGCTTTGGGTACTGTGGACATTTTAACTATATTAATTCTTCCAATCCATGAGCATGGCATATGTTTCCATTTATTTGTACCTTGTTTAATTTCTCATTTCAAAGTCTTATAATTTTCTGAGTACAGGTCTTTTATTTACTTGGTTAAATTTATTCGTAGGTATTATATTTAGGGAAGGGTCCCAAGTTCATTTTATGAGGCCACCATTAAATTGATTCTAAAATCACACAACGACATTGCAAAAAAGGAAATCTTTAGGCCAATATCCTTAAAGAACATAGATGGAACAATCCTCAACAAAATACTAGCAAACTGACTTCAATAATACATTAACTATATCATACATCACCACCACAATCAAGTGGGATTCATTCATGGTATGCAAGTTTGATTCAATATCCACAAATAATTTAATATGATACACCATATAAACAAAATAAAAAATAAAAATCATATGGTCATATCAGTAGATGCAGAAAAAGCATTTGACAAAATCCAGCATCCATTTATGATAAAAACTCTCAGTAAAGTGGAAACAAAGGAAACACATCTCAACACAATAAAGGCCATATATGAAGAACCTACAGCTAACATCATACTCAATGGAAAAAAGCTAAAATTGTTCCCCTTAAGTTCAGGAACAAGACAAGGTTGTCCACTTTCATCATTTTTATTCAGCGTAGCACTGGTAGTCCTAACCACAGCAATCAGACAAGAAAAATAAATAAAAGGCATTCAAATAGGAAAAGAAGACGTAAAACTGTCATTATGTGCAGATGACATGATACTAAATATAAATAAATATAAATAAATTTAGTAAAGTAGCAGGATACAAACTTAATATTTAGAAATCAGTTGCATCTTTATACACCAATAGTGAACTATCAAAAAGAGAAATTAAGAAAACTGTCCATATATCTTAAATTCCTACTTTTGATTGTCTACGTCTGGCTTCAGCCTCATCACTACATTTAGCAGGTCACCTTCGGCCACCAATGATTTCATATATCTAATGAACTTTTTGCTCAGTGCTCACCTACTGTTGATGACTTTACCCTTATTAAAACATTCTTTGCCCTAGATTTCTCTGAAATTTCTTCTATCATTCTAACATGTTCCCTTCTCTTTAGTTTTGCAGGGCATCTCATTGGAGCTCCTTGAGGCTTGTAGTAAATTTCTCTTTCTAGGCAATGATATTTTTGGGGCAACATTATTTATACCCATTACTTTTACTCACATATATTCACAAATTACTATTTCTACCTAAGATTTCTTATTTGAGCTCCAACCTCAACTGAAACTTTACATCTTTTCTTGGACATTTCAAAGACAGCTCAAACCCACCATGTCCAAAATTAAATTTACAATCTTTCTCCTAAATCTGGTACACTTCCGGTAAATGCCACTACCATCCATCTTGCAGTACAAACATAAATATAAAATATATCCTTAAAACTTCTATCTGCTTTATGTAGCATACCTGGTAAATCATTAATTTTTGCCCAGTTTATATCTTAAATCTTTCTCAAATCCAGCAGTAGCTCTGTATCTTTCACATCAGCACCACATAATCCAATCTACTATCTCTGGCCTGTACATTATTTAAACTGATTTGGTATATCTACTCTTTCCCCCTCAAGTTCATTCTTTACCCAGAAGCCATAGTAATATTTTAGAATGAGGGTCTGCAAAGTTTTTCTCTAATGGGGCAGATGGTAAACATGTTTAGATTTGTGAGATGTGTAGTCTCTTGTAAATAGTGAACTCTGTCATTGGGGCTCAAAAGCATCCATAGAGAATATCTAAATAAATAGATATGGCTGTGTTCCCATAAAAATTTATTTACAAAATAGGCATAAGGTCAGATTTGACCTGAGGGACATAGTTTCCAACTTTTGTTTGAGGATACCAAAAAATCCTTTGCTTAAAATACATTAATGATTTCCTAATACTTGTTAGGATAAATACCACAACATAATGTATGGGGTTCACAAGATCTGGCCTCTACCTGCCTCTCTTATCACCAACTTCCATCTCTTCCTTACCTTCCTCCTCTCTTCATTCTAGTATCCCTAGAATTTTGCAATTCTGCAAGTATATCACTTGAAGTTTGTTCTGGCTACAGAGCTTTTGTCTTTGCTTGATCTGTTTATGAACTGTAGACTATGTTAAATGCCCCATGTTAAATGCACTGTTGTCATTTCAAAAAACTGACTACATATATACTTTCACATTTGTGTCACTATTTGATTAATATCTATCCCTCTCAGTAGATTGAAATCTAAGAAAACAGGTTGTTTATCTGTTCACCATTGTAGCCCAGCTCTTAGCACATTACTTGGTACATTGTAAGTGCCCCATACATTTACACTTACACAAGATAAGAAATCATGACTCGGAGAGAGACACCCAAGATGGTGGAGTAGATAAACACCATGCCTGCATCCTTCCATAAACATATTAAATTACAACTAAATTATAGAACAATCAAACTGGAGGACCATCTGAAGTCTAGATGAACAGAAATCCTATAACTAAAAATATAAAGAAGAAGTCACATTGAGATAGGTAGGAGGGGCAGAGATGCAGAATGAGCCCCAAACCTTCATGTGGCCGTGAAAATCAGGAGGTACCTTGGCTGCACAGGTTCCCCCTTGAGGAGCAAGGAACCCCAGGCTCTACACCATGTTCCCCAGCCCAGAGTACTGGTGCCGGGAACAGGAGCCCCCACATCTGGCTGTGAAAAACAGTGAGGATTCCAACAATCTGGGTGGGATGGAAAGCTGCAAGAAACCCAGAGTCCTCTTAAACAGTCTGCTCACAGACTCGCTTGCAGGCACGCACCTTGGGCTCTGACAGGGATGGTGATGCAGGGAAGTGTTGAAGATAAATGGGGGTGGGGGGGACAGACTGAGGTGTGTGGCTTCAGGGTGAGGACTGGAGGACAGTCAGCATTTTCCCTGTGTGAAGTCCTCCTCCTGTGCAGGCAAGCACCATCTTTCCTGTGTTGAGCCCTCCCCCACACGGCCAAATCTGAATCTGATTGGCCTGGTTAGTTGTGCTGTCCCTCCCCGCTGACTCACTGGGACCCTGCCCCACCCAATTCACCCAATTCAAGAGGCATTTTCTCTGGGAGGAACCAGCCTTGCCTACATTGTACCCTCTTGGAAAACTACTGGAGTCCATGGGCCCCGGGCAGGCAACAACTGGTCTCAGTGTGCTCTGAGACTTTTGCTGAGTAGCTACAGGCTCAGCACTGGCACCAAACCAGAATTTACATTAACCTGGTGACCACAACTCTTCCCACTCTAGTAACATCCTGAGATCCTGTCTCAACCAATTTGCGTACCACATGAGGCTTTTATCTGCAGCTGAAACTTATGTGAGCTGGCAGGTGGAAGCCGGCCTTGAGGTGTTCTGGCTTTTTGCAGAGGTACCCCAGGCCCAGTACTGGTGGCAGATGTCCTTGGTTCATAGTGTGGCTCTCCAACACACTTCGACGTTAAGCACAGGCAACAAACAATGGTGAAGTGCTTTGTAGGTCCTGCCAGGTACCCCCCGAACAGTCACAGTGGGTGACCTGGGCCTGTACTGGAGCCCCTCCCAAGAGGCCCCAGAACTAACATACTTAGAGTTTGGCTTCAGACCACAGAAGGGCACCACCCAATTAACCCCACAAGTGACACACACAAAGAGTGGCCTAAACGGGCACCAGAGCCCACTGGGGTGAATCCCATTCAGTGGGTTAAACCTCTGCACAGCAGCCTGTAAGCTGTGGTCATGGCCAAACCCCACAGCCAATCAGCCTGAGGGTCAATCCCACCCACTGACATGCCAATAGCAATCAAGTTTCAACTATAAGAAGAGGGAAACACACAACCCACACAAGGGACACTCCTGGAACACCCAGAGCAGGTGACCAGGGAGACTGTGCCAGGGTCCCACAGGGACCTAACCACATAAGGCTACCTGGCCAAGATTGGGAAACATAGTAGATCTACCTAATACATAGAAACAAACACAGAGATGCAACCAAGATGAGGAAACAAAGAAAAGTCATGCAAATGAAAGAACATGAGAAAAATACAGAAAAAGAACTAAATGAAATGGAGGTAAGCAACCTACCAGAGACAGGGTTCAAAACAGTGGTTCTAAGGATGCTCAAGGAACTTAGTGAGAATTTCAACAAAGAGAGAGAAAGCATAAAAAATGACATAGAAATGATAATAAAGATCCAGTCAGAAGTGAAGAATACAGTAACTGAAATGAAGAATGCATTAGAAGGAATCACTAGCAGACTAGGTGAAGCAAAGGATCAAATCAACGATTTGGAAGACAAGGTAGCAGAAAACCAATTGGAGCAGCAAAAAGAAAATAAGAATCAAAAGAAATGAGGAGAGTTTAAGGGGTCTCTGGGACAACATCAAGTATAACAACATTTGCATCATGGGGGTAGCAGAAAGAGAAGAGAGAAAGCCAGAGATTAAACACCTATTTGAAGAAATAGTGACTGAAAACTTTCTTAATCTGGAGAAGCAAATACATATAAGCCCGGGAAGTGCTAGGAGACCCAAACAAAATGAACTCAAACAGGCCCACTCCAAGACACATCATAATTAAAACGCCAAAGGTTAAAGACAAAGAATGAATCCTAAAAGCAGCAAGAGAACTGCAACTAGAAACTTATAAGGGAGTGCCCATAAGACTGTCAGCTGATTTCTAAACAAAAACTTTGCAGCCTAGGAGAAATTGGCACAAAATATTCAATGTATTGAAAACCAAGGACCTGCAACCAAGACTACTCTACTCAGCAAGGCCATCACTTAAAATCTAAGAACAGATAAAGAGCTTCCCAGACAAGAAAAAGCTAAAGGAGTTCATCACCACCAAACAAGTATTACAAGGAATTTTAAAGGGACTTCTTTAAGATGGGAAAAAGATCAAAATTATGAATAATAAAATGGCAATAGTTATATATCTATCAGCAATTACTTTCAATGTAAATGGATTAAATGCTCCAATCAAAAGAAATAGGCTGGCTTATGGATAAGAAAACAAAACCGTTACATATGCTGCCTACAAGAGACTCATTTCAGATTGAAAGACACACAGAAAGTAAAGAGATGGAAAAGATATTTCAGGAAAATGGGGGGATAAAAGCTGGGGTAGCAATACTTATACCAGACAAAATAGACTTTAAAACAAAGGCTATAAGAAGAGACAAAGAAGGATCCAATAATCCCACTTCAGGGTATTTATCCAAAGAGACCCAAAATGCTTCTTCGAGGGAACATGTGCATCCATATGTTCATTGCAGCATTGTTTACAATGGCAAAGATGTGGAGGCTGCCTGGGTGTCCATCAATGGATGAACAGATAAAAGGAGGTGATACATATATACAGTGGAATATTGCTCAGCCATGGAAGGGAATGGGTTTTTGCCATCTGTAGTAGCATGGATGGACCTGGAGGGTATTGTGCTGAGTGGAGTGTCCGACAACGAAAGACAGACGTAATGTGACTTCACTTAAATGTGGAATCTAAGAAGAAAATTAACACAGAGAACAGAAACACACTTATAGACACAAAGAACAATTTGATCATTGCCACATGAGAGGGGATTGAGGGTATGGGTGAAAAAAATGAAAAAAAAATTAAGTGGTACAAATTGGTTGTTAACAGAGTAATCATGGAGATGTAGAGTATAGCATAAGGAATATGGTCAATAATGTTGTAATAACTATGTGTGGTGTCAGATGGTACTAGATATGTTGGGGTGATAGCTGGGAGGGGGTCGGGATCAGGGTGCAAAAGTTGAAGGGATTAAGAAGGACAAATTGGTAGTTACAAAATAGTCATGGGGATATAAAAGTAAAGCATAAGGAATATAGACAATGACATGGTAATAACTATGTGTAATGCCATGTGGGTACTAGACTAGTCAGGGGGATCACTTCTTAAACTATACAAACGTCTAACCATTATGCTGTACACCTGAAATTAATATAAAATAATAGTGAATGTCAACTGTAATTGAAAATTTTAATGGGGGGGGGAAGGTGAAGGGGAATAAGAGGTCCAAATTTCCAGTTATAAAACAGATAAGTCTTAGGGATGTAATGTACACCACAGGGAATATAGTCAATAATATTGTGATAGTATGGTGTGGTGTCAGATGGTTGCTGGACTTACGGTGATCACTTCTTAAGTGTATACATTTTAAATAACTATGGTGTACCCCTGAAACTAATATAATGTATGTTAGCTATATTTTTAATAAAATCTTTTAAAAAAAGAAATCGTAGCTTATTAAAAAACTAAACATTCTGGTGTTGCTGCAGAGCCACTAAATGTTTTTAAGCAGAAAGTTTTAAAGGTAAGACTGGTATCAGAGTATCGTATGCAGCAGATTTCAAAATGCTATTTACTTATTGTTTCTATTCTCTTTTACATTGAAGGCCTGTGTACAATCTCTCCTTGTCTAAATTTCTGTGAATTGGTTTTCATATTTTTTTGCTCATAATATCTCAACAAAATCAAAATGTTGCTTTTTTTTAAGTGTGTGTGCATGTGTGTGTGTGTGTGTGTGTGTGTGTGTGTGTACGTGTGTTTGGGAAAAGCATGCTAATGCTTTAGTATTCAGGTTTTGGTGCCTAGTGCTTTTCATATTTCATAGCCACATAGGAGCCAAATATGTTGAATGAATTTAATATAAAATTTTCGTTGATACATTAAAGATTATAGATTGCACCACTCGTTATTCCTCTATCAAGGTTTTCAGCATAACCATAACTATTCAGCATGGGAAGTAGTAGGTATTAAATTTAAGCCTGGCAATCTATGTCACCTTTTATTCTGCTGGAGAGGTTTGGAAACCTTATATTCAGACAGCAAAAGAAGGATGATGACCACTCTGGGTATGAGCCTATGGCTTGTTAGAGTATCTCTTGTCTGAATGACATAAAAACACTTTTAGTTCATAGAACAAAACAAGGAAATACTATATGCTGGTCGTTTTAAAGAGAGATGACACCATTGACTCACTATTGAATTGTTTTTTATTCCATATAAAGCAAAGGGATCAACCCCCATTCTGTTGTTTATCACAGTCTACCAAGGAACTAAATAAGTTTGACCTACAAATTACCACTTTGTTTGACATCTCTCTTGTATCCAAGGTTTCAAGGTTCCATTTTTTTTTAATTAAAGTTTATTGGGGTGACAATTGTTAGTAAAGTTACATAGATTTCAGGGGTCCAATTTTTTAAAATAGAGCACTATTAAATATGCTTATATGCAAAAACATGTGGTCACTTTGAATGGGCAAAGTAGGGAAGATGGACTGTCCAAGACTGACATTTTAAAATCAGGAAAGTGATACAAATGACTCAACTGTGAAAAACTTAGTAATCACAGGATTCAAGGCATAAACACACAGCACTAGAGAGAAAAAGGAAAACCTCAGGGCACTGAGATGTTAAAGTTTTCAGTCTAATAAGCTGATGCTCTCTTGGACTTAAATTTTAGTATGCTCTCATTTAGCCATTGTTTTAAAACCATGAGCACTCTAAGAATATCTCAGTGATCTTGTCTAAGGAGTTACAGATAGACTATCTAGACAAAGCCCCTTGTTTCACAGTAGAAAGTTAGGGAAGCTAAATAACTTAATCCAAAGTCATCCAGAAAATAGTAATTAAAAAAATAATTATAGTAACACTTTTTTTGGATCATTTAACATATGCAAGTATACACTTAAAAATCAGCAGAACCCTATGAATTATATATTATTCTCCATGTTTTATAAATGAGGATATTTAGAACAAACTGATCCAGTAACTTTCCTAAAACCATAACATTGGTAAGTGATGGTTCTGTAGTTAAAATTCTAATCACCTTAATTTCAGAGCCTAGAATATACTAGGGTTTCCAGGTGGGAATTCCTGCCCATTCTCGGGATTTTTTTTTCGCTTTTCTGTTCCCAAATTCCGAGAAAAGTTGGTTGGGAAATCGGGAAAATTGGCTCCTTGAACCCGGGAAATAAACGTCCTACTCACAATGTATCTCTTAGACATTTTTCCTATTTATCGCTAGGGTTTCTCGGCGGGAATTCCGCCCGTTCTTGGGAATTTTTTTCACTTTTCCGTTCCTGAATCCTGAGAAAAGTTGGTGGGGAAATCGGGAAAATTGGCTCATTTGAACCCAGGTGGTTGGTAGTATCAGCCATCATTTTGTGGAAACGAGTCATCGTGGAGAACAGAAAACAGTTTATATTTTGGGATTCGGGAATGGGAAAGTGAAAAAATTCCTGAGAATGGGTGGGAATTCCCGCCTGGAAAGCCTGAATATAACCCAACCAAAGGCTCTTTCCACAATAGCATTTATACTTCATTATTTTTATTTTATTGATTACTTTTGCTTTCTTTTTTCTGTTTTAAGATAATATTTTAAAATATACTTCAACTTTAATTTTTTTTCAATTACAGTTTACATACAATATTATATTAGTTTCAGGTGTGAAACATAGTGATAGACATCACCTCGATAAGTTTAGTACCCACCTGACACCATACATGGTTATCAAAATATCATTTACTGTGTTCCTTATTAGCATAACCTACACCCCCATGACTACTTTGTAACAAATGATTTGTACTTCTTAATACCTTCTCCCTTTTCACCCCAACCACCCTCCCTTCTGGCAACCATCAAAATATTATCTGTATCTATGTGTTTGTTTATTTTGCTTATTTATTTTGATCTTTAGATTCCACATATAAATGAAATCAAGTTGCATTTGTCTTTCTCTGTCTGACATACTCCACTCAGCACAATACACTCCAGGTCCATCCATGCTGCCCAGATGGCAAGAACCCATTCCCTTCCATGGCTAAACAATATTCCATCATATACATGTACCACCTCCTCTTTATCCAGTCTTCCATTGATGGACACCCAGGCTGCCTCCACATCTTGGCCATTGTAAACAATGTTGCAATGAATATATGGATGCACACATCCCCTCAAAGTAGCATTCTTGGTTTCTTTGGTTAAATACTCAGAAGTGAGATTACTGGGTCCTTCTTTGTCTCCTTATAGTCTTTGTTTTACAGAGTCTATTTTCTGGGGTATTGGTAACCCAGCTTTTTTAAAAAAAATTTAATTTTCATGGAATATTTTCCCCCATCCCTTTACTTTCATTCTCTGTGTCTTTCAATCTAAAGTTAGTTTCTTAAAGGCAGCATATGTAAGGGGCATGTTTTCTTTTTCATTCATCCACCCTATCTTTTGATTGGAAAATTTAATCCATTCAAATTTAATCTAATAGTTCATAGATATGTAGCTGCTGCTATATATCTCTATCTCTATCTCTATCTCTATATCTATATATATATATATACATATATATATATAAAATCCCTCTGACATTCTTTGTAATACTGGTTTAGTGGTGAGGAACTCCTTTAGCTTTTTCTTGTCTGGGAAGCTCTTTATCTGTTCTTAGATTCTACATGATAGCTTTGCTGGGTAGAGTAATCTTGGTTGTAGGTCCTCATTTTTCATCACTTTGAATATTTCCTGCCAATCTCTTCTGGCCTGCAAATTTTCTGTTGAGAAATCAGCTGATAGTCTTATAGGAGCTGTCTTGTATGTAACTAACTGCTTTTCCTTTGCTGCTTTTAAGATTCTCTGTCTTTAATCTTTCACTGTTTAATTTTGTGTCTTGGTGTGGGCCTCTGGGTTCATCTTGTTTGGGACTCTTTATGCTTCCTGGACTTGTATGTCTATTTCCTTCACCAGGTTAGGGAAATTTTCTGTCATTATTTCATTAAATAGGTTTTCAACTACTTGCTCTCTCTGTTCTCCTTCGTGTACCCCTATAATGTGAATGTTAGTACGCTTCATATTGTCACAGAAGCCCCTTAAACTCTCTTAATTTTTTGGGATTATTTTTTCTTTTTGCTGTTCTGATTGTGTATTTTATGCTACTTTTTCTTCCAAATCTTGATTTGATCCTCTGCCTCATCTAATCTACTGTTGATTCCCTGTAGTGTATTCTTCATTTCAATTATTGTAGTCTTTTATTTCTGACTCATTCTTTTTTGTTTTCTATCTCCATTTTCACATTTCCTATGTCTTTGTTGAAGTTCTCCCTCAGATCACTGAGCATTCCTATAACCATTGTTTTGAACTCTCCATCTGCTACATTGCTTTTCTCCATTTTGTTTAGTTCTTTTTCTGGAGCTTTGTTCTGTTCTTCTATTTGGAACATGTTTATTTGTCTCCCCATTTTGGCTGCCTCCCTGTGTTTGTTTCTATGTATTAGGCAGGGCTACTACGTCTCCCAGTCTTGGCGGGGCCTTCTGTAGTAGGTATCCTGTGGGGCTCAGTGGCACACTCACCCTGGTCTCCAGAGCTGGGTGCTCCAGATGTGTCCATTGTTTCAGTTGTGTGTGCCCACCTGTGTTGTTGTTTGCATGCAATGGAATGGGTTGATGATCCTTGGGCTCATTGGTTGTGAAGATTGGCCATGATAACATTGGGGAATTTGAGGCGCAGGGGCTGACCATAGAGAGCAGGATTCACTTCAGCAGGCTTCTGGAATTACCCAGTCTCCTCTTTGGGTGTGTCTTCCTTGGAGGCAGCAGAATGATGCTCTGGATGGTCCAAAGCTGGCCACCAGGTATGCCAGCTCTGGGGCCTCCTGGAAGAGGACCCACTGCAGGCCGTATTCAGCTAAAGTTTGTGCTTTGCCTGGTGCCATCTAGCATAAACCACAAAGCAATCCACAGATGGCCACCACCCACACTTGGCTTGGAGGTGCCTTGATAGGTCAAGTTGGAAACTGAGGCCAGCTGCAACTACTGCCAGGATGAGGACTGCTCAGCAAGAGGAACTGGACATTCTGTAGCCAGATTCTGCTTGTCTGGGTTTTATGAACCTTTGAGAGATTTTAAGAAAATTGATGCATGACCTAAGACATGCCATTTGTACAGAAATGCCACTGGAAGCAGCTTGGGTGTGCCCCAAATTTGGATATGACAGGGTCTCAGGGAATTAGGGAAAAGGAACAGTGTTAGCCAGGTTGATGGATACTCAGATATGGTGGCTGCCTGTGTCTGCACGCTTGGTGGCGGTGGGTTCAACAAAGAAATAATGGTTTCTACCAGCACTTCTGTCTGGGATAAAGCTGTCCCTACAGTCCTCACCCTGAGGCCAGACAACTCAGTTCCTCCCCCTATATTCCTGGCACATTTCAAGATATTGCCCCAGCCTGGAGCTCAGAGCTAGTTAGTCCATCAGCAAATAAGTACATGTATGGTCCCTTTAAGAGGAACACCTGGGACTCCAGCCGCGCTTGTCTCACTCAGCCACAATCTCTGTTGCTTTTCACAGCCAGAAGTTCTAAGAACTTTTCTCCCCAACACTGGTTTGCTGAGCTGATGTGGGGTTGTGACCCCTTCCTGCTCCCAGGGGGATCTCCGCAGCTGAGATATCCCTGCCAATTTTTAATGGTCACATGTGGCTGTGGGACCAGCCTGCTCTGCATCCCTGCTCCTTCTATTAGTCTTTAGGTGGCTTTTTCTGTATGTCCATAGTTGTAGGGCTTTGGTTCAGCTGGATTTCAGGTGATTGTCTGTGATGGTTTTGTTCTATAGTTTAGTTGTAATTTTGATGTGGTCATGAGAGGAGCCAAGCCCAGCATTTACCTATTCCGCATTTTGCCCAGAATTTCGATGTCTGTACCATAACTTCTTTATCTAATCACTGTTGATAGATACATAGGTTTTTTGTTTGTTTGTTTTTGTATTTTTGTTTTTATCTTGGCTATTTTAAATAATTCTACAATAAACATAGGCTGCATATATCTTTTTGAATTAGCGTTTTTGATTTCTTCAGATAAATACCCAAGAGTGGAATTGCTGGGTCATAAAGTAGTTCCATTTTTAATTTTTGGAGGAAACTTCATACTGTTTTCCACAGTGGTTGCACTACCTTTGCTTCTTCGAAGGTGTGATATTCTCTTCCCTAAATAATTTGAACTTCAAACATAATATGAACACATCCCCCAGGACTTGACCATTACTTTGGTTTTATTCCAAGCAAACATTTTGGGCTTTTTCTTTCCATATGCATTTCCTGGAGTACAAGTCCTCATGTTTCTCCTGCAGAAGGTAGCTAAATGCATCATGATTCCTGCTGCAAGATGCCCAGAGAATGTCTAAACCAGGTTTTCACAAAGGGACATACATATTTTAAGGCTGAGCCAACACCTGTGAGTGTTTGTTTTAGAAATTTTTCTAAATTAATGACTTCTAATCATTTATTTTCATTATCAAAAACCTTGTTAGTTTGTCAGTGTTCACTTCATGATACATGAAAGATTTTGTCTGCCTCAAATTATGTAATTAAGTAAATTTTAAAATATATTTTATTTGTTATCCATATATAAATGCCAATAAGAAATTCTAAACAACGTGAATTACTTAGCATTAGCAAAGCCAAAAAGTTAGTGCTTTATTTAGCTCATATTGCCTTTATGTAAGTAAATGTACATTTATGCTTACGCTTCTGGAAATGTTAAAAATATTCTCTAACTAACCCAATGCTGTGTTCTTATAACACTTGAGACTTGAGGAGCCATGTTTGGAAATTGCTGGAAATCGCTGGCTCTGTTGTTGCACCTCAGGATCTTGCCCTGACCCCAAAGAATGGCTTTTATTATTGTGCAAGCCCCTATAACACCCTGATGCAACCTCATACATCATGTCTATCCTTAGATGGGAGCACTGGCACACAGGTCCTTTGGAGCAAGAGTGAATGGGATGGAGAAATAGCGTAATTATTTCTGATTATTTTCTAGTGTGAGAGATACAAATCAATAAGTATTACACTTTAAACTTGGTGATGTTTTCAGCTGTAAGTTTTAAAGCATTGCAATCTGAATTATAATACATGAATATAATGGAAAGCCAGACAGCCATTAAAAATTACTGAAAAATATTACAAAATATAAAACATTATATATGTGACTTTTTAAAAAATCCATAAACATGTTACTTTTACACTTAAGGGGAAAACAATGTGAGGAGAAAATAAAGACACCATTAGTGTTGGTGGAGAATAGAATGAACTGCTGAACTGCTGACCCCTATGTTAATTCAAATTTAATGTCTCAACTTTGAGATAATCAGATACACAAAGTGATGCAAAGGAGACTGAAAGGCTTTTCCAGATTAGGAGAAAGTAAACAGCAGTAGGATGAGGAGATGAAGGATAAGTCCCAGAGGAAGCAAATTCAGGGCAATAACTCCTGAAAATAAAATTAGGTACAGTATTTCCTTGGTCAGAACTGTTTCTTTGCTAAACCACACTTCACCTCAGCTCAATTACTATGAAATTCTTTTCAAAACTCACATCTTTTCCACACACACTCTGAAAGAACCGTTCCACTTAGTCTTCATTTGCTTTCTTGTCTCTATTCTGGATGCCTTGTGTAAAAGTGCAGATAAATACAGTGTGTGTGGAGATGGGGGAATCAGTGTCAATAGTTGTAAAGAAGGGGAATGTGTGTATGTATTTGAAAATACTTATCAACATGTCTAGCTCAGTAACCAAAGTTGCAGTAAGCCAGATGCTTCTGGGCAGTGTTTGTCTATCTCAGCAATCAAGCTAGCTCTTTTCTGATCTTCGTAGGAATTATTAGTGAGGACAACCTTTCTTCTTTCTAAAGGATGTTTCCCTAGAATCATTATATGGTACTGATCTCTCCTGATTTCCATCCATTGGCAGCCATCTTCTGTCCATGTTTCTTCTGTATCATTTCTCCATCCCATTCACTCTTGCTCCAAAGGACCTGTGTGGCGAGCCAAACTACTTGATCAAGGAACTGGATGTTGACAGGATTTAGTTAAAACACCTTCAGTTATCTCTATATATGCAATGTGTTGTGGTAAACACTTGAATTAATGTCAGCTTGTTTAATCTGTGTGCACTTGTAAATTTTAAAACAGCTTTTGGTATAATATTTTACATGTTAACTTGTTCATCTGTATAGTTAAAATGCTTATCATGTTTTTTAATGAACACATTTGCCTGCTTAACAATTGAATTTATTCTGTTAGAATATTCGTAATGTCTGTACAGAAAAATAAAGGATATTATCCCAGTTTTTTGCAGGCTGCTTAGGAGTGTAGGTACTTGATTAGACAAATTTGGGGGAATAAGCTCAGGGTCTGATGAACCCTATGTCCTAATTTCTGACTCACAAATCCATATAGTAAAACGAATTCTCAATGGCATTTTTAATAGTGTGCCTGTGGATGATAACTTATTGAAATGGCTCTTGAATGTTCTCAGTTAGGCAGATCTATTCAGCTCTTCCAAAGCCAGACAGTACTATTTCTTTCTCATTAAAACCTCATTTCAGAAATTTCCTTTTCCTAATTCAATTCTGTGTGCCCTCTCCTTATAGATTTTTTTTCTTTGAAACAAAAGCAATGCTAGCCCCTATTTCTCTGTCAGAGCTGGTTACTTTTCTATCCCATAACATTTGACCCTTACAATTATTTTAAATTTGCTCTCACGCTAAAAATAGTATCTTTATCATGGTACATTACTTTTTCTGATATCCTCTAAGAATGCTTGTGTATGTATATCTAGAATAATCAGATCAAAAACCACTGTTGTTGTTATTGTTGTTTTGCCATTCTGAGAAAATATAGTAATTCAGTTAGTACAATGATCACAAGGCAAAAAGATAAATTGGATGTTTATTTTAGTGTATTACATGGAAATTTCCATCAAGATGAAGTCTTAAAAATGAACATAAATCAGTTAAGGCAAATATGTATCAATATTGGAAATTAATTAGTACACACAAAAAACAAATTATTATTTCTGCAAGATTTACCACCATATTAAATACTGAATTATTGGAGGCAAAGTGGAAGAAAAACTGATCTTGGGAATATCTATTGTTTATTTCACTTCACGATTCTGCCTGACCCCATGGGGACCGCATAGATTCAGCACAAGTCCCTCCCATCACCTGATAGTGGGGAGAGCCTGGCACTCACAAGGTCTCCTGCCAATAGAGGGCAGCGTCACCTAACTGAAGAAAACCAGTTACTTGCATTAGCCTCCTACTCCATATTTGCCACCTCCAAATGAGTAGATAATTCAACCGGGGACAAAGAGTAGGAGGAATAACAAGATCCACTCTGGGCTCGTCTTTTGCAACACAGTTTTTTGAAGGTCTGCATTTTCTGGGTTGTTAGGACGAGTGTTCAGATTAATCAAGTGTGCTTCAGTCTCATTTGGCTATAAATCCTTGTCTGTATATTCAACCAAGCATTGCCTCAGAAGGGTGGAGGGCAAAAGACATCAATAACTCTCGTTCCTAGTCAAAACCCTTCCGATTTCTCTGCCGTGATTTTGCTCATCCCGTGTCCTCCAGCTGAATGACTGTTGAGTCCCATCCCTCCGTTAGTACCCCTTCCAATCATGAACTCTTCCAACTTCTCCCAAAAAGTGACCAAACCCTTGTAGAATTTTGCTGGTGGCAATTATGTAACATCTTATTGCATGCATTTTTATAGACTTTATTTTTAAAAGCAGTTTTAAGTTCACAGAAAAATTGGGCGAAAAGTACAGAGTTCCCACACACCCTTGTCCCACACATGCACAGCCTCCACCACTATCCACATCCTGCACCAGATGGGACATTTGTTACAACTGATGAACGGTCACTGACACTTTATCATCCAAAGTTATATAGTTACATTAGGATTCAGTCTTGGTATGGTACATTCTAATGGTTTTAACAAACATATAATGATATGTGTCCACCATTACAATATCATATAGAATAGTTTCACTGCCCTAAAAATACCTATTTATTAATTGTCTCAACCCCTTACTAGAATATAAGAGTCTTGGGGGAGGGAATTAATTTTATTGATCACAATCTTCCCTGTAGTAAAATGATCAGTGTCCTGTTAAAGTTAAGGATTAAAAAAAAAAGTTAATTGAATTGGTTATTTTCAGTGACTATACATAATATAGAAAGAAAAGTTCATCTTGCTTAGTTCTGCTGACATGTAATTCTGTTCTTTATAAGAAATGTCCAATGATCCCTCTGAACCAGGGAATAAAACTCGCCCACACGCAAAGCATGAATGGGATTCTCATAGTCTTGGATGAGTCAAAGAATCAATAATGTCAGTTGTTAAATTAAGCATATTGGTAAACTTATCTGCATTTTAAGATTGTTGAGGCTACTCTATAGAAGGGGATCAAATCCTTAAAAAAGTGCATTATGTGTTACATTTTAGTTTTCTCCCCTCACATCACGATACATATGATTCTAACATTTTACATTCTTCAAAATAGGAAGACTACATGTTATACATCTTCCATAGTGGCTTAGGTACATAAAGATCATATTCAAAAGATGATACCATGATGAAGTTTACTTGGGATATACCACTCTTGTTCTATGCAGTTTAGTATCTTTACCAATTATTTGTATAAAGATCTGGGTATTCTGTACCTTTAGAAGAAATTACAGATTATATTCACAAATCTGTGAGGGATTTAATGTGAATATAGATAGTTGATTGCTTATTCTCAAGGCAGTAAAATTGCCTTTAATTTTGGATATTATATATGCAAATATAGTAAACAAAATCCTGCAGTTATAGCCAAATTAAACAAACTAAGCTAAAAGTAAAAAGGGCAAGGTCCATTACATGAATGTGTTCATCAACCTGGGAGCTCTCTCAACCGCTTTCTACTCAGACTTTTATGGAGGCTTTATCACATAAGCATGATCTATCATTAACTCCATTTTTCAGTTCCTCTCGGCTCTCTGGAGAATGGGGCAAAGGCTTAAAATGTTAAGCTTCCAATCATGGCTTGGTCTTTCTGGTGAGCAGCCCCCCCCAGGAGTCACCTACAGTCACCTCATTAGAACAAAAGACACTGCGATCACCCAGCAAATTTGCTGCGATCACCCAGCAAATCCCGCTTTAGGAGCGCTGTGTCAGAAACCTGGGTCAAGGATGAAATATTATAACAAAAGCAAGGACAGAAATAGATATAAATATATACGGCATATACAAGGCCTACAAATTAAGTTTGTGAACTTGTTGCAAAATGTTGCTAACATTTTTTGATATCAGAGGGATTATTCATTATGAATTTGTACGAACTGGACAAAAGATTAACCAAGTTTACTATTTGGAAGTGCTGAAAAGGCTGCATGAAAAAGTTAGGCCGCTTGAACTTTTCGCCAACAATTTGTGGATCTTGCATTACGACAATACACCACCTCACACGGCACTGTCTGTGAGGGAGTTTTTAGCCAATAAACAAATAACTGTATTGGAACACCCTCCCTACTCACCTGATCTGGCCCCCGATGACTTCTTTCTTTACCCAAAGATAAAGGAAATATTGAAAGTAAGACATTTGGATGACACTCAGGACATGAAGGGTAATATGACTACAGCTCTGACCATTCCAGATAAAGAGTTCCAAAATTGCTTTGAAGGGTAGACTAGGCGCTGGCATCGGTGCATAGCTTCACAAGGGGAGTACTTCCCAAGGTGACCATAGTGATATTCAGTAATGAGTTATGTAGCACTTTTTCTAGGATGAGTTCACAAACTTAATTGGCTGACCTCCTATTCTCAGACATTGACAGGAATACATTGTGAATGAATTGTTGTAAAAAAAGAGTAAGTTAATAATATTTTGATATAATGTATATTTCTTTGCATTTTCCTGAAGACAACCACTTTAGAATATCAATCATACTTTAAAATAATCAATGTATTAGAAAATATCACAATTTCTTCTTAAAATAATTATTTTGTTTTTTAATATTTAAAAACAATTTTGTTTTATTGGGGAATATTGGGGAACAGTGTATTTTTCCAGGACCCATCAGTTCCACGTCAAGTCTTTGTTTTCAACCTAGTTGTGGAAGGCACAGCTCACTGGCCCATGTGAGAATCGAACCAGTGACCTTGGTGTTATGAGCACTGCTCTAACCACTGAGCCAACCAGCCACCCTGTTTTTAAGATTTTTGTATTATTATTGCTAAAATTTTTACTCAACTTAGTGTCTGAAACAAGCTGTTTGAAAATTTTAAAAATATATTACTGTTGATCTGTTCTGTATAAAATATTCAAGAAATAGCAATTTTAGTATTATACAAGTTATTAAAATGAAGAAAATATTTTTAATTTTATTTTGTTGTATTTCAGTTACTATGATGGCAAATACTGCATGTATTTAAGTGTGGGATAGCATTTCAGGTAAGTGTCAATAAAACTTCTGAAATATTTTAAGAAGTGAAGACTGCAGATGTCAGTTATATTAGGAATCTTGCCAGTGATTTAGATTGCTGTGCATTGATGTGTGGAATATGTGAAGGATATCTCAAGGGTTTAATTTAAACATCATAAGTAAAATCACTATCATCGATGATCCTACTCTGTATTTACCAATTTATAAATAAGTCTTTATTTTCTCTCTTAGTGATGTTATAAATCATTTATATAAAAAAGCCTATTCTAGTAAAAGAGAAAAATGTCATCTCATAGTTGAGTTGAACCTATATTTTCTGTCCCATTATAAATATTTAATGATAATTAATAAATATTTAATGGTATTATTAATGATATAATTAATTATTAATGATATTAATTAATGATAATTAATAAATATTTAATGGTATTATAAATATTTAATAATGCTCATATAATGTCCCACTTTTTCTAAGTGGCCATAAATATTAACTCAATTACAAGTTATTTCTGTCCTAAAGCATAATGCTTTTTATTACATTTCACACACACACACACACACACACAGAGTTTGTGTGTGTGTGTGTGTGTATATATATAAAACTTTAACAGTACAATCTTCCTGGAACATCGTAGCTTTTAGTTTAATACATATAGTAATTCTTAGTTGTTTTTTTTTTTTTTTTTGTCTGGTACAGTGTTTAAAATTTTTTCTTTGAAAGGCTCTAAGTAGTGCATGGATTTCCCAGTTGATCCATAGTTGCCACTCCTCCATATTCCATTTCTCCTGCTCAAGTAACACATTTTTGTTTTTATTAGGCATCTGTAGGTATTTCAGTTTGCTTCTCTCTGATCTTCAGCATATCATAAATCATTCTCTCTTAGCTTAGTTATTTTGAATCCATCTCTCCTGCTATCCTCTAAGCATCTTAAGGATATGGGCAATGTATTACACATCTTTGTATTCTCCAAAGTGTTGTCCACAAAGGAGGCATTCAATTAAAGTTTATTGTAATATTCAAGGAAGTGGGAAACAGATTCAACACACAGAGAAGATGCTCCCTGATCATTTAAAGAATAAAAAGCAAATTTCATATTTCATAAAACTAGTGTTTTCGGGTATGTAGCAGTCTCTGGTAACAAAATTAGTATCCCTTATTGAATAAACAAAACCTTCAACAAAATAATACCTGGCATTCCTTAGTCTTATTTTTTTAGTGGGATCTGGGTTTTTCTTACCAGAGTCTAAGACTGCTAGTTTTTATATAATTTTTGTTATCAAGGCATCAGATATACATACTTAAAAGAACAAATATTTCACTGAGCACATAATAGAAAATAAAAGCCACCCTGATGTGTATTTGTACTTTAAGGCAGTGATTAAAATTTAATAAGGATATAAAATGGACTAATTATTAAGATAAGAAAATGATTTTAATAACTGAGTAAAGTGCATTTGAAATCTGAACCTCTGCTCCATTCATTCACATTCTATAATAATAAATCCTGACTATTTGAAAATATCACTAGTCGATGTCAGAATTATCATGTCTTAGACAAGTAAGCAAACAAATGGTGAGTTCTCATATCTTATTCATGTGAGTTCACTTACAACCTATGAAAATGGCCTGGGACCAAAGAGTTATTTTAAAATAACACAGACCTTTGAATGATTATTTTACCCCTAAATATTTTTAGATTACAAGGGCAGTCTTGATCGTGGATATAATCCTCGAAAAAATCCCTTGAACAAAGACTGCTAACTCTACTAGAAACAGACATAGAATAAAATAGTCCTTAATACAACTTATTTTGCTATTCACAGAAATTTGGCATATTGCCTTATTGGCTTTTACATCATTCAAATGACTAAAAAGGATGAAGACACACTGTAAATTACTGTAGGAGGAGGATGTATATGACTTGGTAATTTTGTAGCTTAGGTACTTCTGAACATGGCTGTATGTTACAAATGTTATATTACCAATGCTTCTTAAAGACATTTTTAAAACCCTGGGACAGAAAATTGTTTTTCATGATTACACTTTAATGACAAACTATATCTCTCACCCATAAAAGGATTATCTGGCATAGTTAAGGAATAACCAGGATGTGCAATTAAGTTCAGACAATTAAGTTTGCAAACTTGCCACCATGCACTCACATTGGCAGCACTGTACAAATGGCTCGGTAAGGTTTCATAACCTTGCTATATCACTGTCTCACAGCTGTGTTCGTGTTGACATGTGTCGGTGAGTTGCTGAGTGGCGTTCATTTTTGTTGTTCCATGTTTTTGTGTGCCGTCGCGAGAATGTCTGAGTTTGACTTAGAGCAATGAACAAACATTAAATTTCTTGTTAAACTTGGCAAGAGTGGAAGTGAAATCAGGAACATGTTAGTCTAAGTCTATGGAGATAATACCATGAAGAAAACAGCAGTGTACAAATGGATTAAATGTTTTTCTGAGGGGAGAGAATGCTTCACTGATGAAGAGAAGTCAGGGTGGCCAGTAATGAGCAAAACTGATGAAAACATTGCAAAAATTCATCAAATTGTGCATCAAAATCATCAGTTGATTGTGAAAAGCATAGCAGACCAAGTGAACATCAATAGAGAAACAGTTAGGAAAATCTTAACTGAAAATCTTGGCATGAGAAAGGTGTGTGCAAAAATGGTCCCGAAGGAACCTCACCCATGAACAAAAGCAAAGGAGAATCGAAGTTTGCCAAGACTTTTTGGAGAGGCAAGACAATGTTTTGGGCCATGTTATCACTGGTAATGAAACATGGGTGTACCAATAGGATGCCGAAACAAAGCGTCAAAGTGCACAGTCAGCCAATTTTCCACGACCAAAAATGTTCCGTCAGTCCAAATCAAGAGTCTAAACAATGTTGCTAAACTTTTTTGATATCAGAGGGATTATTCATTTTGAATTTGTACAAACTGGACAAACAGTTAACTAAGTTTACTATTTGGAAGTGCTGAAAAGGCTGTGTGAAAAACTTAGACGACCTGAACTTTTCGCCAACAATTCATGGCTCTTGAGTCACAACAATGTACCAGCCCTCACACTGTGTGTGAGGGAGTTTTTAGCTATTAAACAAATAACTATATTGGAACACCCTCCCTACTCACCTGATCTGGCACCCAATGACTTCTTTCTTTACCCAAAGGTAAAGGAAATATTGAAAAGAAAACATTTGGATGACATTCAGGACATGATGGGTAACATGACAACAGCTCTGACGGCCATTCCAGAAAAAGAGTTCCAAAATTGCTTTGAAGGGTGGACTAGGCTCTGCCGTCAGTGCATAGCTTCCCAATGGGAGTACTTCAAAGTTGTGATGTTCAGCAATGAGGTATGCAGCACTTTTTCTAGGATGAGTTTGTGAACTGAATTGTCAGACCTCGTAGTTTGTATCTACGGTACCAGCATAGCCAGATAAAAATGTAAAAAAAGCCATCAAATAATTTGGTGGGTACCATGTACACACTACATAGAAAGAAATTTCTGTGACTCAAATGGAACTATCTTAGCTACTTACTTTATAATTAGCATCGTTGGGTTATAAAATTAAAAATATTAAAATCGTATAAACAAAATTAAAACCGTTTCCTATATCTATTGTGTCAGATATCTGCGAGTTCATAATCTGGTAACACACTACAAGTATAATTGACATACAATATTTTATATTAATATACAGCATAATGATATACCTTACAATGTAGTCACTATATGTCTACTAACTATTTGTCTTCATACAAAGTTATTACAATATTATTGAGTATATTCTCCATGCTCTATGTTACATCCTGTATCCTACTTATTTTGTAACTGGAAGTTTTCTAGCTCTTATTCCCCTTCACCGTTTTCACCTATCCCTCCCTCCTCCCCTCTGGCAACTACCAGTTTGTTTTCTGTATCTATGAGTCTGTTTCTGTTTTGTTTATTATGTTTTGCTTTTTAGATTTCTGTATTAATGAAATCATACAGCATTTGTTGTTCTCTGCCTGACTTATTCCACTTACGTGAAATTGTACAGTATGTTTTTAATTCAATAGTAAGCAAAAGGATTTCAAAGCTACCTTATTATTACATTTAATTATAATAAAGGTAATAAAGTCTCCATGGAAAGGCATGAGATAATCACATAAATATCACGCTAGGTAATTTATTTCCTTTATCATTAGTTGGACATAAATTCATAATGAGAGAATATATCTAATGATTTTAATTTGCAAGCCTGCGTAATTTATTAACGTCTTCAAATTGAGAATTGCCAGGGTGAAAAAATATCTCGTCGTTATGTATATTCAGTCAACTCAGTACTTTCCCAAGTCCATTTACCAGGAGAATGCACCCAACCTGTAGATGGAGTTTTGATCTATAGAAGTGGCTGCATTTTATTTCCAAGTAGAGATAGAAGTTAAGTTTGGTGATGGCTTGTAAAGGCTGATTACAAGGCCAACTTCCCTCCATTCAATAGATAGGCATGTAGCATTCCAGATTCCTTCACATGGGGAAGGCTGGATTATAGCCCTGAAATAGTTTGCAGGGACTTAAATTTTGGCTCCGTTTCTTGCTTATAAATATGATCTCTCCATGCCTCAGTTTTATTATCACACTAAATGGAATAAAAAATATTATGATGCATAATATTGCTTCGAGAAGTAAATCCAATAATACACATAGAATGTGCGGCATAAAGTGCTGTTCAAAAGGTTCGCTCTAGCCTGAATAATGACCTTGAGGTAATTTCTGAACTCTAAATAATTTGTAGATAAAGGAATCTTGATTCCTTTCTCCTGGCTTTTCCCCAAAAGTAGAGGTAAGTAAAAGGTCTGGGTGAAGTACATATTTATTGGTTCTATTCTTTAAAGCAGAGCTTGGCAAACTTTGTTCATAAGATGCTATGAACAAAAACAGGTTGCAGGCTCAATTTGGCCTGCTGGTCATCATTTGCCAACCCAGGTTTAGAACAAAAAAATGCCTTTCTTAGTGAATGACAGATTCATCTTTAAATAGCTTCTATTTTTTTTCTAATTTAAATTTAATTCATACTCACTGTGAAAGAAAATAATTTGAAAAAAATAGAATCGTTGAAAGAAATACACTATAAATTACTCATAATCACATAAGTCACGAGTAGCTACTTTTAACTATTCATTTTCTTTATAGAATTTCTATTTATCTGTCTAAACAAATTAAAAATATACTATGACTGATTACTCAGCCATAAAAAAGAATGAAATCTAACCATTTGCAACAACATGGATGGACCTAGAGGGTATTATGCTAACTGAAATAAGTCAGACAGAATAAAGACAAATATCATATGATTTCACTTACATGTGGAATTTAAAGAACAGAATAAAGGAGCAAATAAAACAGAAATAGACTCATAGATACAGAGAACGAACTGATGGTTGCCAGAGGGGAGGTAGGGTGAGAGGCTGGGAGTAAAAGGTGATGGGAGGAAGAAGTAGAATACATACTGTGTTTCCCCGAAAATAAGACCTAGCCAGACAATCAGCTCTAATGCGTCTTTTGGAGCAAAAATTAATATAAGACCCGGTCTTATTTTAGTATAAGACCGGCTATAATATAATATAATATAATATAATATAATATAATACCGTCTCTTATATTAATTTTTGCTCTAAAAGACGCATTAGAGCTGATTGTATGGCTAGGTCTTATTTTCGGGGAAACAGGGTAGTTACAAATGAGTCACAAGAATGTAATGTACAGCATAGGAAATATAGTCAATAATATTGTGATAGCTATGTATGGTGCCAAGTGGGTACTAGACTTATTGGGGGATCACTTCATAAATTATATAAATGTCTAACCACTATGCTGTGCACCTGAAACTAACATAAAATAATATTGAATGTCAAATGTAATTGAAAATAATTAATTATTTTTTTGAAAAAGAATGATACTATGAACATAATTTTAATTCCTGATTTTTTTACTTAGCATTATACAACGAATACCTCAAAAACTCCTCATAATATCATTTATCCTTCTTTCATTAAACTGTAGAAATTACACCTCACAGATTAATATCTATTCATAATCTACCCGTTCCATTAGGTTGTGGTCAATTTCAGAGTAGAAACTGTCCTGCTCATCTTTGTAAGCCTCACGCTTAGAACCTGACTGGCACATAGTAAGTGCTCATGATGAAATAATTAGAAAACCTGAGAGCATAATTACTCTTTACTCAATGTTAGAGTTCACAGTTCTGGTCCTAGTTCAAAGTGAACATTTTCCAACTTATTACCTGCTAATAACTAGCCACAATTTTTCAGTGAGTAGAAATAACATTGTTTTTGATTACGAGTTCATTTTAGAAGGCTCCTCACTTGAGTAAAATAATATACTTAGTCAATTTCCAGTGTTGTTTCAATCTTTCCTTGGTGGCCTGAAAAACAATTTAACTTAAAATAATTGCCTCTAAATTGTTTCAAGTCATATACTTCTGAATGACATTTCAGTTAGTACCTAAAATTTAATATCAGTAGTAAAGAGGATGATATATAATTTACAAAATAAACATTTTAAGACACCTTTTTAGAATACAATGGACATTTTCCTATGAGAAGTTCAGTTTTCACAGGCATTCTATTCCACAAAGTAAACGCAAGAGCTAAAATAACTGTAACTTCTTTTGGTGAGGAAAGGTATGCCTGACCTTATGTTGTATCTAGAAACATAAACTAATTTGCATTTTTTGCTAAAGAAAAATTCACTCACTAATCTCCGAATAGTCAAGTTAATTTATCAGCTCCATTAAAATATTTGACTTACTGATACTTTTTGGACTGATCTCAATATATTTTTCCAAAATATCCTCTATCTGGGAAATCTGAATTAAAATACTATGCTGAGCATAGACATCAAACTCTGTTTTTCCTCAGCTCCACATTAAAGTGGTCAAAAGTTAGCAAGAAAATAGGGGTAGAGCGAATTTACTTCATCACTGGAAACTTAAAAAGTTGGCATCTGCACTGGTCAACTGATGGTTTGCTTTCCTATCCATTCACTCTCACATCCACTCTATAACACGAGGAGCTATATCCCCCATGCTCCCCTGCACATGGCTTCCGAGGTTGTTATGTGAAATATTAGAGGGTGGAAGATGAATGGAAGCCAGGGCTGGGAATCTTTATAGTGGCTGGGAATCTTCCATGACTCGCTCCTTCTTGGAACCTCCTTCCACACTTCTTAGGTGATTCTAGCTCCCGTGGGACATCCTGGCATTCTAGGTTCTGGTAACACCACCTCTTCTCTCTTCCCATTCTCTTGTGCTCTTTTCTGTATATTCCAATTTTTGTTGTCTCTCTGTGTTTCAGTGTGGATACATATTTCCTTTTGATCACTAATCCAGTTCATTAATCCTTACTTTGGGTCATCTCCTTTCAAATCTCCATTTATTGAGTTTTAGTTATTTTATTTTTTTATTTCTAAATTTTCATTTGCTTCTATTTCATAAATTCCAGTTATCAGCTGAAAATCTCCATCTTGTTCTCTAATTTGGCAAAGATATTACTTTAATATACCATTTATTTCAGAGTTGATATACAAGTAAATCTAATGTCTGCATCACCTGGGTCTATTTCTATATTATACTGTTTCTTTTTGTTTTGGTCATTTGGTTTTGTATTCTGGTATGTTAAAAGTTTTTTTTACTTGAATGAAAAACACTGATTATGACTTCCTGTAAAGATAATTTTAGTTTCTTTTTTTTTTTTTTAATTTATTGGGGTGACAATTGTCAGCAAAATTACATAGATTTCAGGTGTGCAACTCTGCATCACATCATCCATAAATCACACCGTGTGTTCACCACCCAGAGTCAGCTCCCCTTCCATCACCATACACCCGATCCCCCTCACCCTCATCCCCCACCCCCCAAATTTTAGTTTCTGACGAAACTATAATTCTCCACATAAGATTTTCTTTGTGTTGAAAGCAAGTTATAAGGAGTTGATAATCTTAAATCAATAGTGTATTGACCTAATTCAAATATATATTTCAATATATGTGAAGGGTTTTTTATTTCTGGTTTGCTCTTATTCCCTCCAAGATGTAAATCTTCAATGGTCCCAATGAAATACTGGTCTGTTTACCAGTGTCCCTGCTCCTTGTAATTTTTAACCTCTAATTTTTGTTCTTCCAGCCTCATAAGACTTCTGAAAGCTCTCTTCAGTTTCTCATCCTCCTCAATACTATTTTTTGCTCAGCTTGTCAGTCTCTGAGCTTTGTCTTATGGATTGGAAAATTCCTCAGGGGGCACTGCCTCAAGGGGCATTGCCCCAGGGGGCACAGGACTCACTTATCTACATGCTTGTTTTTTCTGGAACATTTAATTGTGTGGTCCTTATTGATTCCTTAATTTACCTAATGCCTTGAAGCAGTTTAAAAAGTGTTTTACACAGATTTAGCAGTCATTTTGGTCGTAGGATTGGCTTAATATAAAAAAGGGCCAAAATCAAAAAGTAAAAATTGAATAACACAAATATGGCTAAAAGTAGAAATAAACAGGCAGCATATGTTTAAAAATCTAAAAGCAAATCAAAAAATGAGAGCTACAAATATAAATAAAATAAAATTAAGAATTATAAAATTATAAAAATAAAAATCCAGCAGATTTCTTGGAATTTCTAGAAAGCCAAGATAACCAGCTCCATTTCCTAGTTTAAGCAGGGAAACTCCTTTTCTTTCCCAAGATGTCTATTTTCCTTTTTCCTCTTGCTCTCTCATAAAAGCTCAAGGAAGGTTAAAGCTCAAATAAAGCATTTTTGTAAAACATCCACAGTTCCTGCAAACCTGGAATTTGTCTGCAGTCCTAGCCTAAGTAGATATCTCTCTCTAGTCACCAAAGGGCACACTGGAGGAAAATATTGATTCCAGGTCTGAATCATGAAGGACACAAATGAATCTGGAACATTCTGTTGTGTTAGAAAGTAATAAACTGTTCAAATAATGATGGCGATATAACCAAAGTGCAAAGGAGCCAGCTTGAAATGTCTCCTTTCAGACAAATCTGGGATACTTTGAAGATAGAGTGAAATAATGATAGGAATAGATTATAAAATAAGAATCCATTTGTCCATGCTGACATAAACAAACATACAAATAATAAGATGATACAAGAAAGCTTTTCCTTCAGTAAATGTAGAAGAAATAGTTCAATTAGAAAATAATGCCATTAGTATCAGTGGATACTAAAACTAGTGGATGAAAGTTTGGTGAGAAACAGGGTATTTATGTAATACAAGGTATTTCTCCCAAAATAACTTGTTAATTACATAACAGGAAAGTAACCTTACAGTGAGGAATAATCCTAGTGGACACTTCCTTAAGTAAGTGCTACAAGGTACCGACGCCAGTTTTAGGACAAACTAACCTCATGTTTCTCCTGATGCTGAGAAGGATACATATTTTCTGTGGTATTCCTGCCAAAAATACGTAAGCTGAATCTAACAAGGAAACATCAGACACATTAAATACAGGGTCAGTCTACAAAGTAACTGGCCTCTACTCTTCAGAAAATGTTAAGATCAAGAAAAACAAAGAAAGATTGAAAAGCTGTACGAGATTAAATGAGACTAAAAAGAGATAACAGCTAGATGCAAAGCATGATCCTGGATGGGATTCTGTATGGGGGGAAAAGCAGTAGATATTAAGACAATTAACAAAATTTTAATATAAACTGTGGATTAGAAAAATAACACTATATCAATGTTACATTTCTGATTTTTGATAGTTATACTGCGGTTATACAAAAGCATGTCCTTGTTCTTAAGAAATATATACTGAAATAGTGTGCATGTGGGTTTGTGTGTAAATATATACATATATATGGAGAGAGAGAGAGAAAGAGAGAGAGAGAGAGAGAGAGAGAGAGAGAGAGAGAGAGAGAGAGAGGAATAGAAAGAGAATAGAGAGAGAGGCAAAATATATCAACTGATGATCTAGGTAAAGAGTATATATTAATGCCTTTTTCTATAAATTTGAAATTAAATCAAAATAAAAAGTTTACAAGCAACAAACTAGATGACAAGAAGTCCTGCAAACTATAATATATAAGTGGATGGAGTCCAACCACTGACAGTGGCAAGAAGCAGTGATATTTATAACATGTAAAAAGAAACAGAGGGCAAGAAAATAAAGACAATATCTTGATAGAAAAGTAGGCAACAGACAGTTTATAGGGAAAAAAGGCCCTCGAATATGTTAAAATGTGTTCAGTTGCACTCATAAGAGAAGTCAAAACTACATTGAGATATTTGATATAGTTTACATAAAAATACTTGTCAAGGATGTGGGAAAATAGGTATTTTCATGTATTGTTGGTAGAAATGTGATATGCAATATTTAGCAACACTACACTTGAGTTTACTGTTGACCCACCAACCTCATTTCTAGAAATCTATCTCAATGATATTTTATTAAAATATTAAAAGATTTATGAACAAGGCCAATACTGCCAAATGTCCATCAACAAATAAATTGTTGAATAAATTAGAATACATCCACACAATGGAATATTATGCTCCTTTAAAAAGAATCAAGGTAGATTTCAACACACTACATACTACATGGTGGTATCCAAGGCAATTTTTTAGGTGAAAAAAAAAGAAAGTTGGTGAGAAGTATATATAGTATACGTCCATTCATCTAAGAAAAGAGGGGAGGAAGTAATATGTTAACATATTTTTTATAGTTAAAAGGGGAAACGGGAGAAGGGGATGAGTCAAAAATTTAAAAAAAAAAAAAAAAAAAAAGTGGTTGCCTGTAGTGAGATGGAGGGAAGAGGGAGGAAGAGACAGAGAATTTTTCTGAATATCCCCTTTTTGTGTATTTAACAAAATCAACCATTACTAAAATCTCTGTGTGTGTGGTGTGTGGTGTGTGTGAGAGAAACAGAGAGAAAGAAAGAGAGAGTGAGAGAGAGAGAGAGACCGACCATATAGCCTTAATGAGGTTTGATTATATTAGGATTGAGAATTATGGAAGAATACTCAAGGGATTGTCCACGGGATTCCTGTGGTGGGAGACGGGGTGAGTCTTTCAGGAGGGAGTATGAAAAGAAAAAATAAGAAAAGAAAGAAGCTGTTTTAAATAAAAGTGGCCATTGGAAACAGATAAATAAAATAAAGCAAAAAAATAGCATGTGTGCTATGGTCCTATTATTAAAAATTATATTTATATTAATGAAGAGATACAAAAAAAAGATGATTGCTGAAATATTAGTGGTGTTTTTCTCAGGGATTAGGATTTTAGATCATTATTTAATTTGCTTTCTATTTATTATTCATCTTTTTCATCATCTGGACAAAAAGAACTACTAAGTAGCAATAAAGAATAACTAAAAGAACAACACTCTGAAAGGAAAATGGATCAAAGATGTGAATAATTATTTAATATATAAAATATAAAGAGTAAATATACATTTGGGAACACATTAAACTCTTTAATCATCAAATAATAAAATAAATGCAAAATAAAGCAATCGCCTGGCTGTGCGGCAGGAGAGAAAAGGGAATGAAGGATTACGCTGAGATTATTGGCCTGAGCAATAAGAACGACTGGTCGTTGATAACATGGGAAACACCTTAGACAGGAAGATAGGCGTTTGGTTTTCAGCTGAGATGCCTATAAGACATCCTAGCAGACAATCCACACTGTCAGTTGCACCTATGAACCTGAATCTAGGGGAAAATTCCAGGCTGAAGCTATAAAAGTGAGTACTGCCCACAAAGAGCTAATATTTAAAGCCTTGAGACTAGATAAAATGTTTATGTAAGTGATTGTATATACAAAGTGGTTCTAAGGACTGAATCCTAATGTTCACTTGTATTTCAATTAGTTCAATCCTCATGAGTGCTAACATTCAGTGTGGGGAAAGTGGAGGAATCAGTATAGGAATTTGTGATACAGGGAAAAAAACCAAGAGGAGACTGTGCTTTTCCTGAAAGAAAAAAAACCAAAACAATGTTTCAGAAAAGAGAAAAATAATCTAAATCAGTAAGATTAACTGAGAACTGATCATTGGATTTATTGGTTGGAGATCACTGACAAGAAAGACCAATTTCAGGGCAGTGATGCAGTGAGATTCATTCAGGTAGGTTCAGGTTCATTCAGGTTCATTACTAGGAGAGAATAGGAGAAGAGGACTTGCAGACGGTGAGTATAGAGAACTATTTTTTTCAGGAGGTTATTGATAAAGGGGAGCAGTAAAATATGGAAATAGGGGGGTTGGTTCAAGAGAGGGTTTTGTTTTGTTTTTTAAATGCGAGAAATTACAGAAGCCAGTGAAACTTACCTATCACTCAGAGGAAAATTAATGATACAAAGAAGTGGGGACGTTGCTGAAGAGCAGGTGAGGGCAGAGGGAATCCAATGTGTAAGTGAACATGTAGGTCCAGTTTGACTTTCAAGAGCAGACCTTTTCCATTGCAGATACCTATGCTCCAGACGAAGCATGGAGGGACTCAGAGCTCATGTCGTCTGAATTGAAAGCTGGTAGAGTCGTCATTTCTAGGTGCGAGCTTGGTCAGGCAAAGGTCCTCTTTGTCCTCACAGACATTTTCTCCAACAGAAGTGCTTCATTTTGGTTATGGTTTGAATTTAGTTTGGAATTTTTTCTTCGATGTTTCTCTTTAGTAAGGCTACTTGGAAATGTTAATGTATTTACCTCATGAGAACGCTTCCCCGTGACTAGTCCTTCAGGTCTGCACCACCCATTATAGTGACCAACAAGTGGCTATTGAACAATTGTAATGTGCTTAGTGCAACTGAGGAACTGAATTTTCAATTATATTTAATTGTAATTAATTTAAATTTTAAAAATGAATTATTTAAAAATAGTTTTTTCATTAAACATAGCTTTATTGCTTTCACAGGACGACAGTTCACTTTAACCACTGAAAATTTAACGCACAACTGACATGAGTTGTAAGTGTAAAATATACTGAATTTGAAGACAGTACGAAAAGAGAAGGTGAAATATCAGCGTGAAAAGTTTTTGTATTGATTATCTGTTGAAATGATAATTGTTTGGATAAATGGATTTAAATAAAACACAAACATAAAAATAGTCAAAATATTTTCATTTAGTTATAAAATATTTATTTTATCTAAAATAAAATTTAAAGTAAAAATTTTTTGCCTTTTCAATGTGGCTACTACCATGTTTCCCCGAAAATAAGACTTAACGGGAAAATAAGTCCTAGCACGATTTTTCAGGATGACATCCCCTGAACATAAGCCCTAAAGTGTCTTTTGAAGCAAAAATCAATATATGACCTGGTCTTATTTTGGGGGAAACACGGTAGGAAATTCTAAATTACAGATGTGGCTCATTATTACCACACAATGCTACACATTACTACTGTGCAGCACTGTTGTAGGTTATTAAACATAAACTCTGTGCCCAGTGGGTCCACAGGTTGCTGCTGTTCTGAGGCATCTTCTTGTCCAGTGAGGCCAAGAGCCTCAGTTCACCCGTTCCACTCACTCACTGTCTGTGCCTTCGGAATTAACAAGGAGAAGCTATCTGACTAGGACTACCCTTTTAAGAGAATTATCTAACAACATAAATGGTGCCAGAGTGGATAGTAGATGTCCGTTCTGGGATGGGTTAAGGAAGAGCCTGAACCAGTAATTACTGATAGAGAAAATGGAGGAAGGTGATGGAGAGATAAGTACTCATCTTCTAAAAACTTTCCAATAAATTGTAAGGGGAAAAAAAAGTAAGGGAAAAGTAAGGGGAAAAAATCTATCTATACGGCTACCTTACAAGAGAAATTGGCAGTACGCACGTTCCAAGTCAAACAGTTAAAATACATATAGGCCGTCAATGTTTTCAGTTTTCTTTCTTTTTCTTTCTTTCTTCTTTCCTCCCTCCCTCCCTTCCTCCCTCCCTTCCTTCCTTCTTTTCTTTCTCTTCTTTCTGTCGTTGGTGGGTGTGTTGTTTTGTTTTGTTGATCATTGTCTATTCTTTTCCTTTTCTCTTTCTTTGCTTTTCTATTTTCCAAGAAAATAGCAGAACAGCATGACCAGTCCTGGGCAAATTTATCAGAATGGAGAAGTTTTATTTGGCATCTTCCTTCTCTCTTGGTGATATCTTTTCTCCTTTTGGCAGTATATCCAGTGTGCAGGTCTCCATTTGGAGCCCCAAACAAAGACTTTCTTTTTATATGAGACTCAGTCAATGAGTGCTAATGTATTTTCATGACCATTTATTACTATTTCATGGGCATGATGCCTTATCCTGATAGAACAGAAATTTCAGGCTCCATGACAGGCCATTGGAGGATATATTCTGGGAATGTCAGATGTTTTGAATTTTACTGTTTGACAGCTGTCTATTTCTCCTACAAGGCATATTAAGAGTCTGTTGGTGAGTCCCATTAAAAGAAACTTAACTTATTCAGTCTTTTTTCTTGTTTGGCAAAGAACGCGCACAATTGTCTAAGTGCTGGTGGAAGCAGTACTTTCTACACAGAGGGAATCATTCATTTTCAAAATTCTCACATTCTCAGAGTTTCTTTAAAAAAAAAACCTAATGAAGTCTCAATGCAGTGATGCCACGTACCCTTCACCTCACCAGTGTAAAAATTTCCTGTGAGTATTTGATGGGAGGCGTCCCTGAGTTGGCATAATTTTATTTATTCCCTGGTGCGTGGGTTTCCTTGCTTTGGTCCATATGCAACAGTCTTCTGTGATGGAAAACTCACGGTTAAACAGCTGTGACCTGACAGTTCTTGCTGCATTCTCTGTGCAAATTTGATTTTTTAAAAACAATCACATTATGGCATTATACTCTGCTGCTTCAGTGTTGGTGGCTGCACTCCAGTGAAGGGAGTGGAAGGGTGGGGGTTGGGTAGTGCTTGAACAAATGGGTAGGTGTGGGCAGCATGGAGATGAGGGAAGAACGACAACGTACAGAAGCACTTGCAGACCTACACAGCCTGCAAGCTGGCCAACTTATTACTAAAGCTAGGACAGGCCGTGGTGTGACGTTATCCAGTTCCTAGAAGTGGCTCACTGGGATCGGGAATCATCAGTGGGTGCTGGGTAAGGCAGGTCCCAGGCCAAGGTGCGGGTTTCATCAGTCTCATCGCCCCACCCCTGGGTATTCTCAGCATCACAGCACGTTCCCCTGAGACCTTTCCCCTCCCTTTCTGGAAGTGGGATTCTGGGCACAGCCTTAGTTTATCTGGTGTTCAGACCCTTCATCAGTAAAAAAGAGATACAAATTGTATCCATCTCTCAGGGTAGTTTTAAATATTAAGCAAATTTTTGTAATACTTTTAGAATAGTGAGTGGCTAGTATATGTATTGAGAATGTGTGATTTTTATTACTTTTGAAAAAACCACACTTATTACATAGCTCAAGACCTTGGGTCTTCTCTCCTTGAACCAAATGGGATGATTCAAACCTCTCTCTCATATCCTCATCAAAATTTATCGGTCTTGTGTACTGTTTCATGAGACACCACCCCACACCCCACTCCAGATTATTAAAAGCCTCAAAGTAGAAGCCAACTGCTGGATCTGTAGTGTGGATGAGTTCTTTTGTGCTTGTACAGTTTTTTAAAAAGTTTAATTGAATGCCAGTATTTTAAAATTTAGATATTTCTTATGAAATTATAATTTCTGACTTCCCTTGGAAGAAAATAAAAAGATCTCTCAACCATGGACAAAACCCCCACACGAGAACACAATACCATTGACTCTATTCCCTATGCTGTACTTTACATCCCGTGACCATATATATACACATAAATTATGCTTGACATTCAATACTATTTTATATTAGTTTCAGGTATACAGAGTAGTGGTCAGGCATTTATATAATTTGTGAAGGGATCCCCCCGATGAGTCTAGTACACATCTGGCACTATACAGAGTTTTTACAACATTGATGACTATATTCCCCATATGTATTTCACATCCCTGTGACTATTTTGTGACTACAAATTTATACTTCCTAATCCCTTCACCTTCTCCCCCAACTCCTAACTCCTTCCCATCTATCAACCATGAGTTTTTTCCTCTACTTCTCTGAGTCTATTTCTGTTTTGTTTGCTCATTTATTCTGGTCTTTAGATTCCACATATAAGTGAGATCATATGGTATATGTCTTTCTCAGTCTGATTTATTTCACTGAGCATAATACCCTCTAGGTCCACCCATGATGTTGCAAATGGTAAGACTTCATTCCTTTTTATGGCAGAGTAATACTCCATTATATGTACCACAATTTCTTTATCCAATCATCTATTGATGGGCATTTTGGTTGTTTCCATATTTTGGCTATTGTGAACAGTGCTGCAGTGAACATAGGGGTGCATAGGTAGTTTCAAATTAGTGTTTTGGATTTCTTTGGATAAATACCCAGCAGTAGAATTGCGGGTCATAAGGTACTTCTATTTTCAATTTTTGGAGGAAACTCCATACTGTTTTCCACAGTGGCTGCATCAATCAATTTGCAATCCCACCAACAGTGACCAAGGGTTCCCTTTCCTCTATATCCTCACCAACATTTGTTGTTTGTTGATTTATCAATGATGGCCATACTGACAGGTGTGAGGTGATAGCTCATTGTGGTTTTTATTTGCATTTGAAGAGTCTTTTTAAAGCAAGTTTATTATTTTAAGATATTTCAATTTATCAATATTTTATTTTATACGAATATCTTTCAGTCAAATCAGAAATTATTACCCTAATCAGCATAATCTGGGGATTTTATAGCCTCTAAAAATATATTATTTACTATCAACTTCATTGAGTGTCCCCAAATTCTCACTTTATGCAGAAGACAACATCTGATCACTGTTTCATAGCTAAAAGATAATTAGCCTGCAATTTTCACAAGTTATGTTTTCACCTGTGCCCCTTGCAAAGCCCAGGGACCTCAGACTTCTCCAATTACTCTGACCCACCTCCCTGGTGAGTGACGATGAAAAGCATTTCTTTCCTATAAAAAATTAACCCATCACCTACTAACTTGTAAAGTCATATCTCAGTAGCTATTGTGGTGTCACTTAAAAAATATTTTCTTGATGAGGCCACCAGGCCTGAGTCAATCCAAAACAAGTCAACTAGGCATGAGGCAACCAGGCCTGAGCCAATCAGGTACAAGTCAACCAGGCTCAAGACAACCATGTGTGAGACAACCAGGCTGGAGCCAACAGGACAGGAGGTAACCAAACATGAAGTCTTTCCAAGTAAAACATGCAGAGGCTAAAGAATGCCCAGAAGTCCTGTGCCTAATCTTTTTCCTTAAAAAAATAAAATAAATTAAAAAAAAATCTTATAATAAACCCAGAAATGCCCAGTTGTCCACCATAATATTAAAAGTCATTGATATTTGTTTGATACAGAGCAAAATGCATTGTTGAAGAATGTCAGAGAAAATTCCTTCTGAAATGGTACTTTAAATTATTTTCATCTACAGCATGGGCAATGATGGAGCCCTATTACTTCTGTAATTTATAGTTCCATTCCTAGTTTTATTCATAGGAAAAGAAAATCATTTTAACAAGTAAAATTGAAAAAAGACTGGCTTGTTGCTTTATCTTTTGAGCATCTGAAGCACTTCTGCTTTGGCTGCATAAGTATATCATATTTTGCCATGTATAATGTGCACTTTTTTGCCCAAATTTGTAAGGGAAAAATAAGGATGCACATTATACATGGGTAGTACTAATTTTGTATCTATATAAATATCTTTAATTCTTTTATTTATGCTTAAGAGTTAAAAGTGTAACTCTAGAAATCAACAACTATATCCATATGCAAAATAATACCCTGGAATATGATAATCGGTTTTGTTGAACTTATGATGAACTTATAACGATGAAGAGTTCTTGGCCTTCTATGATGTGTAAATATCGTAAATTTGTTACCGGTACATAAAGTTCCTCGTACCTTGTATCTGTTGTTGTGTTTTATAATTATCTGTTACATAAAATTTCTTGTACCATAATATGTTAAAAAGTAAATGCTAAAAGTCCTTTATAATACAAAAAAAAAATCTAAATGTAAACAAATAAAAATTTGAATTGAAAAATTGAAACAGAAGATTTCTTCCCTGAAAGTTTGGGCCACAAATGTGGGTGTAGATTACACACAGCAAATACACTGCATTCCCAGCCCCTTCCAGTCTCCCCTCATCCTCACACCCACCAACTGTGGAAAACACATTGGTTTACACTACATTTTGGTTTGAAACACTTTGTAGTATTATAAAAGAAACATTCCTAAACCTAATAGACATTTACAGTTAGCTCAGTGATAGAGAAAGTGCTCTTCAAGTGTTTGAGGGGTGCTCATCAATGTAAATTAAAGACCGAGAGGATGTGGCTGCTGACAATCAAAGACAAAAAACTAGTTTGCCGGGGAGCCTCCCTTAGAAGAAAACTAATACACATTTAAGAGTATTACTCACGTGATACGACCCAGCAGCTGAGAGCAGTCTGAGAGCAGCACAGCTGATTCAGGACTTAGGAATTTTAGAGAATCTGCAAATGGTCTAAAAAGGACAAATCATCCTGATCAATACAGTGCTTTATCCGGGACCTGAAATGATTTGTTCCTTCTAGAAACTTGTTCTATGTGGCTATTTCTTAATAAACACATGTTTTCTGTGGAGAAATGCAGGACTAACTGCTCTACATACCATTGTGATTCTGCCAAACAAACTACTTATCATTCCCCCATATTGTCACTCAGATACGTCCCTTGCCCAACACAGTGCCCTGCACATAGGTGCTTCTTGTCTACTGGAATGCGTGATGGAAAGAATATATAGAGTCCTGTTTCCCAGAGCCAGCAACAATATAACCATATGACCTCACTCTAGCTCTTCCATCTGATTTCCCACTGCTCCTACAACTGTCATCTCCTAAATCGGGTTACACTCATTTCTTTGCACTCCTCAAACATAACATCTTGCGCCTGTTCGATCCCTTGCTTTATAAACCATTGCCACTGTGTTTGCATAAATTCTATCCATTCCTCAAAGTCAATGTTAAGCCTCGCTTTCTTAATGGAGCCTCCTTTTATTTTTCTTGCCCTCATTGATCATTCTCTCTTTTCAGTGCCTACACCTGTAATGCCCAATTTTCAACTTAAATATTGAAATATAGGCATACTATATGGCATTATACAGTTTTCCTTAATAGACATGGTATTTGTCTATTTCACAGATAAAATATTAAACAACTAAAGGATAAATGTCATGTCTTTGGTTTCTTATGAACATACATATTACCTAGTGAACCACTGAGGATATAATAAGCCTACAATAACATTTACAGACAGATAGGAATATGTAATCAAACATAAAAGATACCTAGAAATTACATTACCATCTTTTCAAAGTTCTACATATTTTTCTATTATTATGTCGACTGGCAAAAATAACTCTCCAGGAAATCCACCAAAAGAGCAGTTTATTCGGGAAAAGAAAAAAAGAAAAAAAACCACCACTATAGGGCCGGAACGTATACCTCCAACCCGGGGCTCCAACCGGCTGCCCACGCGAAGAAGAATAACCCCAGTTCCAACATGGCTATTCCATACATCCGCATCCCTCCCCCGATAGTTACCACAAAGTCCAACAGGAAGTCAGGACCAGAGAGCCACCAAGGGGCCCAGCTCCACCCATAGTCCTCCCAGCTCTATGGTTAAGCATGTTAAGATACCAGTTCACTTTTATCAATTGGTAGGTGTCCATAAACACTTTCCACAATACATTTAAGCATTGCAAGCAGGCCAGTGTAGAGAGACTGGAGAAGTAAAGTGAAAATATTAGCAGGGTGCTCTTCAAACAACTGGCAACATGTGAAATTATATTTGGGTGTTTTAAGATTTTATACAACGGAGTCAGAGGATGCTAAAATGTTGGATTGTGAGTCGTGAATCACAGATCATTTCAGTGTGCCTCATAATAAATTTCAAAATGACTCTTTCTTGAAGTAAACAATGTGATGTCCCAAAGAAAACAATATGTATGGTGTAAAGGACAAAATTCAGAAAGTTTAAAATTATTCATATTTGAAGAAATATACTATCATGAAACTATCATGAATAAAAGATTTTATCGACAGAGATGATGATTAGAAAAGTTGTAGACTAAGAGCTGTGAGATAATTTACTTCTCAACTATTGAAACCTTATTTCATGCTCATTTGTTGTTTGCTTGTTCATGCATGTTTTTCTTAGTCATTGTGTTTTTCAGGATGTGCAAACTGCACCTAAAAGCAATTCCAGAACCTTTTTACTCTTAGTTGGCAAAGACACAGAAGAATAGGAGTTTCAGGGGGAGCCACTTCCTTACAAATACTAAAATTCCTAATCTAATCTCAAGTGCCCATAATCATCTTTGCAGAATAAAAAGATTTCGATTCCTTCTTTTACCTAATTTAAAAGTCACAGTAAAAAATTTGTCCATGTTTGTGTAAATATATAATTTTAAATTTTAATTTAAAGTAGGGGGAAAAATACTTGAGTTTATTGCTCTCATTCATTGAAAATGAGCCATAAACATGTTTTGACTCTTTCTTTTATTGCTCCTGAAAATCAAAAAAAAACAAATAAAGACAACAAAGCCAATCAACGATTTTATTTAAAAGTAAAAGATCATTTTCTTGTCTTGGGACCAGCATCTACCTTCTATCAGTCCTCTCAGGCACCCCAGGACCCTGAGCAACTAACACATGTCCTCTCATTAATGAGCCTTACAGCTTCTGCACAAACTACAGAAAGAACCTAAACAACCACCTTCATCTTGGACTTGGACCTTCTCCCGAAGATGAGCTGAAGCACCTAGAGCTGGGGTGACAGTACCAGACACTGTGTATTGTCACTGAGAGCACGAGGATGCCAGGGACTCGGAACTAGCCACCCCCATCTTTGCTTCCATCACATAGCTCCAAAGAGATAATCATAGAGCACCTATTGGTAGCAGAGTCAAACTTACATAAAACTCACCCTAGTGCTAATATTTGGACCAAAATGCAAACTTCTTTTATCGATGCCTTTCACCATATTCCCTCTTTCCATGTCACAGACTTTCAGAGCATCACCAGTCACTGCTGACAGATATTAATACTGTGGACGACTGTGACGTCTACTCTGAGGCCTCTTCTGGTGACATGACCAGACCTACAGTGTGTAGGGCCCCGCCTGCCCCCCTTCGCAGAGGTATCTCAGGGTGTTGAAGAAGTTCTAGTAAAGAACTCAATGCAAACGTGGCCATTATATGGTTCCAGGACTGAATCACTGGTTTCAGCAGGTGATACAAAAGACCACCAGAGAATTACAGGGAAAATAAGGCTCCAAAACGCCCCTCTGTCTCAAAGTACGTCTTCCCCCAAACACCCTTTCCCTCTGATATCTTTCCTTTTTACCCTTTTTATTATAATTCTCCTCAGTGAAGAAGGGTGTTATTCTGCTGTGTCAGATTCCAAGGCACCATATGGTTGTATTTGTAGGTGGAAGAAGTTACTATTTTAAAAAAATTACGAGGCCTCCACCTTATAATTTTTGTTGACTACATGCTATTAGATTAGTAAAGTGTAGCAGGTCCCTTAGCACCCGGCCACCAAGCGTTCTCTTGCTTTCTCTATATCCAGCTGCCACTTAGGTTCTGGCTATTGTGTTTCCCTGTTATGTGTCCACTTATTTAGGTCCCTACTGCTAGTGCCTTATGTGAGGTTCTTATAATTTCTCAGCTGAATTACAGTCACTACCTCCTAAGTGGTCATATACTTCTGATATTTTCTCCAATTCAATTTTCTCATGGCAATCAGAGCCACTCCCATGTTTAAAATCTTTTAATGGCTCCTCCTGCCCTCAAGATAGAATCTAAATTCCTTAAATACGGGTTGTAACGCTCTGCAACATCCATTGGCTGTTCACTCGTCCTGCCATTTGGAGTACCTCCTGCTCATATTCTATTCACCAGGCTAAGAGGCAGGAGTCCAAGAAGCAGGGGGCCTATGATGCATTTACTTTTTTCACTGTAGGAACACTGTCAGGGTAAACAAAAAGGTACGTGGTCTGATCTCTTCTTGTCACCTGGACCTTTGGGGGCAGCGGCTCCTACACTTCCTGCTGAGCAAAGTTATGGCCATCCTTTCACCTGGGCCACTTCTCAGGATGGTTTATGTATCTGAAAATTCTCGGAAGTGAGTAATGCATTGAAGGAGTGTATTTTTTAACCCCTGCTTTGCTGGTCATGCCCCAGAAAAAAAGAAGAGTCTTGCTCACTGCCTATTAAGTGGCCAGTTCCCACAATGAGGGTCCCTTCATTAGCATTTTCAATTTTCGAAATTGCAAAATTACATTTCACAGGAAATCTTCATGGGCTTTGAAGTCTACGTCAGTACTCTTCTTGCATAGCTGATTATATATGAGTATATATACATAAGACACAGCTGACTTTACTTCAGTGGTACTTGTTGATCTAATTATAATTGCCTATTTAATCAGTTCATTGCACAGAGAAAACTTGTTGAAGTACAATCATAAAACAGCTTTGTTTTTACCTATTTACCAGCCTCAGATAACCTCTGCTAGATCTCTTTTACTTCCCTTTGGCTGTATCTCAAGCAGATCTGTAGCTTTCATTCACTCCCAGCTGTAAGAATCACCTCAACTTCAGATAATAAAAATTCTAGTTCAAATTAAATTAAAATTTCAAACTTTCATCTAATTCAAAGCTGTTTCCTCCCCTAGCTTAGGCCTGACTTTCAGGTTGAGGGACCTGCAGTGAGGAACGGGAGCAAGGTGTGTTTTTCACTTTTCCTGTTGCTCTTCCAGCCTTAGAGAGCAAAGGATTGACAGGGAAAATGGACAGTCTTATGAGACCGGTGTGTTGTACCTGGCTGGTGGCACCTTCTGTTATGTCAAGCATCCACACTCCAGCTCTTTCTTATGGGGTGTTTTGTGGATTCTCCTGACATTCTCTTTGCACCCTTGCACTGTGCTTACTACATCATTTCCTGAAACCAGTGTGTATCACTCTCCTATTCCCTTCATGCAACTCGCATTCCCATCCTGGCTTTGCTTCTGCCTCTATAGTGTGCCTCCAAGCTTTTGACGTGAGCGTCCTCTCAGCTTTCTGGCAAGCCTCAAGACAGCTGTTGGCCTTTCTCAGTGTCCACGTGGCATAAAGAAAAGCACCCTGTCCTAGGCAGTGTCATAAGGGCCTGGCTGTCTCCTCATCCTGCTTCAGTGGGCAGCTGTAGCCAGATCCTCGTCACACGGAAGCTAAAGAGATGGAGCCAACACACCATAGCAGCACATTTTAAGCTCTTCTAACTTCTTCACAAACATGCTTCATAAAACTGGGACAGTGCAAGTCATGTACACTGGTATTGCTCAGTACTTGAATGAATAAGTGAATGAATTAGCCTTTACTAGTGGAGGGAAAGCAAAAAGCCCGTGTTCAGCTGATGTAGTCTCTGGAGAATACTTTGATCATTTGTATCAGAAACCTGTTTTTAAAAATTCCTTTTCTTCGACCTAGCAATCCCAATTCTAGGAATTTATTTTAAGGAAATAACTGAGCGAGTGCTCACTGATATGTGTACAAGGATAAGCAATATCTAATATTAAAAAAATGAAAATCATCTATGAGTATGTGCCCAACAATAGTGGAGTGATTAAATAAATTCTGGTCCATTCAAACATTTGGAATATTATTCTATCCTTAAAATTTTTGTGTAGAGGTGTATTCATTGTTATAGAAACAAGACTTGAAGCAGAAAATGACGTCCTGAAAAAGAAAGAAAGAAAAAAACAAACTGTGAATTGCAAACAGACAAACTATATCAAACCATTACCTGCAACAGAAAACAATCTAAGAGCACATTTTAGATTACATGTGTCAAGCTAAGATAAAAGTAGCAGCAACCACACAGACCCATGTTCCAAAACTACTGACTACTCCAGTACATCACCCAGTTTATAAATCTGACAAATCTCTGCCCAGACTTTGCTTACTAACTCCTGCCACAAAACCATCTATAATTAACTCCAGTTCCTGAAATCCTGGAAGTATCCTTCCCTAATACCTCATTTGGGACAGACTTGGGGGAAGCTGTCAAAATGGTGTCGCTTGCTCAGCATGTTTAATAAACTCGGTTTTGTATATTCAACAGTCTAGCCTAGTGGAGAAACAAAATAACTAAATTTGCTCAATTTTTTTCTACTTTTTAAAATAAACTACAATAAGAAAAAAATTTGCCTGAGTATTGTTTTGTATGCTATCTTTTGCCTCCATTTGGAGTATCTTGGCCATTTTTTTAAATTATGAAATAATTTTTTTTGACTTATGAATATTTTGAAATTTTCAGCAAATTAAGATGCTGCAAAATTGTAATAATAATCTGATCAATTTTATTTCACTCAGAGAATAAAAATATACCTAATTTAAAAACAGGAGTTTCATCAAGATATTCTTTCCATAAATCAAAATGTACCCTGTATGCTCTCTGAGGTCTCATTTATTCTGGATCTTTATATAAAGATTTTATAAAGATGAGCTTGTTTGCAAGCTGTGTTTTTTTTTGTTTGTTTGTTTCAATTTCCCCAAATCTTCAAAACCTGACATTGCTTAGCATTCCCTTTGTGAAGTACTTTGATTAAAGGTTTCCAAAGGATCTTGAATAAAATATAGCCAAACGTTACATGAAAAATTCATATTAAAGTTGAATATTTTTAGGACGTCTAGTTTGATTGAAAAGTAGATATTCAAAGGCTTTAATACTTCTAAGATGCATTTGATGACAGTTCACAAAGAGAAATCATGTATTCACAGTTTGTAGTATTTTGTTTTATTCAATATTAGCAACATCAGATTTAGTGGTTCAGTTACTTTTGCACTGCAACTAACTGTAAGTGTATTTTTATGTTTCTTAGATGCTTATTTTTTTATTGCAGTAAGAACAGTTAAGATGGTACGTACCCTCAACAAAATTTTAAGTGTGCAATACAGTATTGTAAAGCACAGGCACTATGTTATACAGCAGAACTCTGGAATTTGCTCATCTCATGTAACTGCAACTTTATCCCAGTTGAACAGCAGCTCCCTGTTTCCCGCTCCCTTCAATCCCTGGCAACTATCATTTTATTTTTTCTATGAGTTTGACTATTTTAAATACTTCATATAAGTGAAATCATGCAGTATTTGTCCTTCTGTGACTAGACTATTTCATTTAGCCTAATGTCCTCCAGGTTCATCTATGTTATGATAAATGGCAGGGTTTTCTTTCTCTTTAAGGATGAATTATATTGCGTTGTATGTATGTACCACATTTTATTCATTTATTCATCTGTTAATGGACATTTAGGTCGTTTCATTATCTTGGCCATTGTGAATAATGCTACAATGAACATTGGGGTGTAGATATCTTTTCGAGTCAGTGTTTTCGTTTCCTTCTCATAAATACCCACAGATGGAATTGCTGGATCGTAAAGCAGCTCTATGTTTAATTCTTTGAGGAAACTTCACACTTTTTTTCATAGAGGCTTCACCAATTTACATTCCAACCATTTAATTTTAATTTGAGGTTAACTTAGTAAGAACATTGTTTTACATTGTTCTGTGCTCCACAAAACTTTGTATTCACATTTTTATAAAAGGAGCAATATTATATTCACTGGGTTATTATAACTGAATTTATAATTGCAATAAAAATAAAATCTGCTTTGCCTCAGGCAAAATGGATTTCCAATAACTTCACTTTGATTTTATTAACAACATGAAAAATTAAGATGTGATTCAAATCAAATTAACTGATCTTCTACTTGAAGCATTTGATAACACTGAAAAGAAAAATTATCTTTTAACTGCAAATTTTTACTTCTGTCAAACAAAATAACACATCAGCAACTATTAATGAACTTTTCACACATACATGAAAAAAACGTGGCTTGAAAATGAGTGAAATTAATTTACGAGGATAGTCATTTGATCTAAATGAAAAGTCAGAGAGTAATATTGACAGAATAACACATAATTCACCTTTTACATCCACACATCATAGATTGTTGTCTTTAGTCTTCTCTGATTAACCACTCAGTTTGGAGGTAGATATTGGTACTTCTTAAACAGATTTATGAGTATATCTTCTGGTTTTCGTGTGTTATTACTAGGGCCCCTGTGGTGGATGGCAAATGTTAACAGACTTATCCTACAAATCACATGTTTCTTCATCCACTTTATTGAGAAATAAAAACTTAACACTTAATTTTTGTTTAAATATGTACTTTTTATATTGATGTCACTGATGCAAAAAAGGCTCATTGCAAAATTCAAAAATGTGACCCCACAATAAACAAATAGTTGTAGATTTACACCACGCAATAAATTAGAAAACCACTCAAACAAGAGAGTTCAGACTCCTCACTGTATACATTAGAGAAGGATTGCTCAGCCTCTATTTCTCACACACGTATTTTATAAACGCCTATCACATGATCTCTGTTGAAGCCACTGACTGACAGCCTAGAGACGCCGCATCTCACAGGCCATGGCAGAACTGGCTGGTGCACCAAGTGGCTGGCAAGGAAAAGAGAGTCAGATCCTATTACAAACACGAAACACGGGAAGGACTCAGTTGTCTCTCCTTGTGTCTAAGAGCACTTCGTTGCCAGGCTACCCTTGAAAAGGAGGAGTAGGTCACATTGTACCTAGAAAGGGTTGGGAAGAGAGAAGAGTTATAATTGGCCATCTCTCACATTTTATCGTTAGAACTCTGTCACTACAATAGAAGAGATTTGACACACAAGATACTAGCAGAAGCTGGAAATCTAAAGAGGAGGTCTGCCAAAGAAGTAATCAGTTACTTTAATGCAACTATTTATCATAATACTGCATTATGCAATGAAATACCTGGGAAAAAATTCTAAAACCCTTAGGACCTTGTTTGGCCGAATGGGATATATGGTCTACTTAATTAAAGACCTAAATGTAAAGCACAAATTTAAAATTCTAGAAGAAAATATTTAAAAATGTTTATGACTTTGGAGTACAGACCAATTTATCAAACAAGACAGAAAAGCATAAATTATAAAGAGAATTATTGACAAAAATAAAACAGACACACAAGAATTGGTGAAAATATAAGATACAGCAGAAAGATATTTTCAAAATATATAACAGACAAATCTGGAGTATCCAGGTCATATATAAACTCCTGCAACCTACATTAAAAACAACAACAATACACCAAACACATCAACTTAAAATGGGAATATATATGTATATGTATATGTATATATATATATATATATATATATATATATATATATATATATATAAAATTTAGACATACATATCTAATTTATATTTTTGAGTTGTAGAATAAACAATAATACCAATTAATTATGTGAAAAAATGTTGAACTTCATCAGCAGTGAGAAAAATACATATTTCTAAGAATGTTGTGAGAGTATGTATAAACAAGATTTCTCATATATATAACTGGTGTAAACTGGTACATCTTTAGTGCATAACTTGAAAATACCTATAAAAGTTGAAAATGTACATAATCATTGCTCCAACATTTCTTCTACTAGGTATATACTTTAAAGAATCCTTTCGGTAATCACACAAAGAGACATGTACAAAGATGTCCATTATATAATTACCTGTGAAAGGAAATAGCTGGAAACAAGCTAAATATCCTTTAATCAAAAAATGGATAAATAAATTTTGGTATATTTATATACCAAAAAACTACACAGCTGCAAGAGTTATTAAATTTGATTTACATTTATCAATACTATAGATTACACATAGGTTATTACAAAAATCAGCTTTTATAGTATATGTTTTTAAGATTCATTTATTTTAGTTCACATAAATCAAGTTCATTCATTTTAACTGCTATAGGAGTTCCATAATTCTGGAGTTTGCATTTTTTCACTCAATATTGTTTTAAAATGATACATAAATCATGATGCATTCTGTTGAATTTTAAAACACATAAATCAGTTTTCTGCTTTGGTGAAGGAAGAAAACATATTTGGTAACCATAGAAATCAAACGGCAAGATACACTTCAGGATTGTGGTGGAAACTGGAAAGGGAGGGAAGTGAACAGATGGGGGATGATACAAAGTACCATGAGCTGTTTTTTAAATGTTTTTTATTTTTTAATAAAATGAGGTGCTTTTATGAATGTTTATTACTCTATGCGTTTATGAATGCTTAAAACATTTTATTATTTTTAAAATACTTTAATATGAAAATTTTAATTATCCAAATAAAAAATAAAACAGTGTCTTCTAACATTTCGTTATGTGATAGATAGGATGACAATTGGTTGTCTTTAGAAAAGCAATATCTGTCCTCCCTCTAATTTCCACTTCAGTCTTTATTTTCGATCCTGAATTTTAGATTGCAATTATTCTCATTAAATGATGATTTTACAGCTTGAGGTTTCCTTTCAGGAACCATTATTTTATATTTGTAATCAGTTGCATAACTGTTTATATGGTTTCAGTGAATGTCACTAACAGCTTTGTACCACAAGTTTCCATTCTTAAATTCTTCATTTTGATGTAATTCATGAATGACCAGTGAATTTTTTGATGACTTTATTTTCTGAAAGAATTATCGTTGGTATGTTTTCTAAGTCCTCATATTTATGAGAGTATCTTTCTTCTTCTGTCTTACATGAATGTCAACACGGCTAGGTATATCATTCATGGGTTAAGATGCTTTCTCTTCAAAATACTATACGTGTTGACCATTGTTTACTAACATTTAGGGTTATAGAGAAGCATTAAGCTGGTTTGTTTTTTGTTTCTGACTGAAAATCTCTTTGTTTTATGTCTGCACACTTACAGTTTATGTTCTCTTATTTCACAATTCAAAAAACTATTCAGTTTGCCATTGTTTTCTTTTATAATTAATTTTGCCTAAACCTAAACAGCGAATCTTTTTAATATGTGAAATTTGGTCCATTTTTATCTCCAGGATTTTTTTTCAATTATGTTTGAAACATTTTTTTCCATTTAAAGGTGTTGGCTTTTTTCTTAAGAACATAATTTTAGGTTATTTAGATTTCTATGCTATTGCCTTCCTATGGACAATATTCTTTATTACTGTTTTAACTCAGTCTTCTTTTCCCCATCTACTGGTTGCATTTCTCATGTTTATATTCCATCCATATCAGTTGACTTTTTTCTCTGGTATCAGTATGGTTATTTATTACCTCCAAAACAGGTTTTAATTTTTGAGATTGTGTTCTGTATCCTTGAAACTTTGTCCTATTTCAACAAGCTTTTATTCATCTCAGCCTTGCATCTGAGCTTTAATGTTTCCCAGTAAAGCTAGTAGTAGTATTATGTCAGTAATACTCTTTCTCCTGCTTAGTCTCTGTGTGGTTGTCATTTAGCATCATTCTCCTAGATCCCCATTGTTGGGATGGGATAGGATGGAGAATGGATGTTAATGTTCGCTAGTACCCAAATTTCCCAATGGCTAGTGGCATTCACTGCTATACCCTGACTGACCACATAGAATCCTCTGCTGTTCACATGACAAGGTTCTTAGGCACTTAGAACAGTAGTGAAAGGAGCCATTCCCATCATGCCTTGCTGCTACCAGGTTTCCAGTATCTTCCCTCACCTAAGAGACTACTCATCCAAAGGGGCAGTATGCCATTTCTAGCAAACTCCTTCACCATTCACTGGCAAACACAGTATCTTAATAGATCTAAAAAGGTAGTAATAATGGGGGGCAGGTGAATGCAACAGTAAACCAATCCCCTGGAAGCAGCACTCACACAGTTTTAAGTATGTGAGCCGGTCATCCTCTTGTATAAATCTGCCAAATGCATCTATTCTAAGAGAACAGTTAAAATTTCCTTTTACCTACTTCTTAGCTGGCAGGCTTCTATGTTTCAGAGAATGTGCAGCCAAATTGTGTTTTTCAATGAACTCTTTGGTATTTTCTTTTGTTAAATAGGTATTCCTTCTGAATTTTAGCACCATGTTGCCTACCAAGTACTAGTTTTTGGTGTCACCCTATTCTGACTTTAAAAAAAGAACACCTCACAAGAAATTTTGGGAAAGCCAGTGTTGGGAACCAGGAACAATGGGCCCCTCTCTGGGCAACGCTGACAGGTCAAAAATACCTTTGAGGGCTATTCTAAGCAGATAATAGTGTTCTATTTCTTGACTTGGGTTGTGGTTATTTCTCTTGTGTATTCATGTTGTTATAATTTTTCTAACATTTATTTTTTTCTGTGTGAATTAATGTTACACTTAAAAATACATGTTTTAATTGGAGAAGCAATTGCAATAAACCCTCTGCAGGATAACAGAGGCGTGAGCTCATTCGGTGTCAGTGGAGATGGAAAGAAATGATAGAGTTAAGACCATATTTTAGAAGTAACAGAAGCTACATGAGGAGTCGATCCATTGCATGTGGGAGGGGATAACAGGGAGGATTTCTATGCCCTTTAATAGTACTCACCATAACATGGTTCATTAGTTACTATTCCCAGACCAGGCCAGACAAAAGAAAACAATTTTATCTTTGTGTCAGTGGTTATTTTTCAGATCTAAATAGGGTTAGGTTTGGGGGAAACTTCTAAATATTCTTGCTTCACTTCAGTGCTGTTGTCATTTTATTTTAATAGTTATTCTCCTTGGTGTGGGGTAAGAGTGGAGCAGAGACAGCAAGATGTAATTAGAGAAGATCTCCTCTCGCAGTTCACACGAGAACTCAGAAAGAATGTGCTAGATATTACAGAAAAAAATCAAAGAAAATTTCAAATCCATCTTTAAATTCCAAACTGCGAGGAAGTTTATATAAGCTTTGGGATGACCTTAAATGTCAATGTACACGACCCCAGCTGCAAAACAAACAAACAAACAAAGGTAAAGTTATTCATCTTGCCTCTTATAGGAAGTGATTCAGATGAAAGCGACCAGGTGAAGTTTTTGAGAACTGAAGCTGTCACAACTTAGATCTGCATGTCACAGCAGATAAAAGCTGTTTCTCAACCACTTTAACATATTGCACTCAAATTTGCTGTGGGATCATGAGGCAATCATATCAAAATAGAGATGTTCTTCCTCTCACTTTGCCATGGGACTTATGAGCAGCTGAGGATACACTCTGTTGTCAGGCCAGCAGGTTCCCAGTCACAGGGCAGTGGACCGTGGTGCAGCGTGATGGAAGGGCCGGAGGTGGAGCCTCTGAGCAGTGCACTTGGGGAACTCCAGGGGGTGTCCAGATTGGAGCCCCAGATGATGAGTGAGGGCCAGGCCCGATTCCTACCTTCTGTAAGCGCGCCATTGCAATAGTTAGGAAGGGATGGCGCTATCTGGGACTGACCAGGCAGCTGGAAGCGCTGGACAGGAGAGCTGGTAGTATTTTACGGTGCCTCCATGGCTGGGGAAGCAGGGACAGCTCCACTGCACCAGGACAAATAGAGAAGCTAGAAGGTGAACTGGGAAACTATTATTCTTTGCAGTTCTAAAATCTTTAGTAATGAGAGAAAAGAAATTGTGTCATAGACATAGCACTTCTGTGTAAAACAATTATAACATCTGAATTTTTCTCCTAAGGCGATTGAGACCCTCATAAATAAGACGCTGCTGCTTGTAATTTTGAAAATGCCATTTTGTGACTCATGGTTATATATGTATATTTTTAAATTTGCTTTATTTTATTAGGTTGGTGCAAAAGTAATTGCGGTTTAAAAGGTTAACAATTGCAAAAACTACAATTACTTTTTTTCTCTATTTTTTTTATTAGTTTCAGGTATACAAAACAATGCACTAGTTAGACATTTCACCCCTCACAAAGTGGTAACCCCCTCCCCACTCTATTGCCCCTTTGACATCGTATATGGCTGTTAGAGTTCCACTGACTCTATTCCCTATGCTGTACTCCACATCCCGTTACTATATATATATGTATATATATATATATATATATATATATATATATACACACACATATATATGTATATACATATACATATATATATATATAAAATGTGTATATATATATAAAATTATAGTTGACATACAATTTAAGGGGAAGGGATTAGACAGCATAAATTGGTAACTACAACATCGCCACGGGGATATGAAAGACAATTTGGGGAATATAATCAATAATGTTGTAAAGATTTTGTAGGGTGTCAGATGGGCACATGTCGTATTAGGGAGACCACTTCATGATTAAATATTTTTAATAAAATAACCTAATTCACCTGAATAAATATTGACATTTGTTCATCGAATGGTTTTAAGAGATGCATAACACATTTTCTCCTTAATTTTATGATTTTAATTATAACAAACATAAATTAAGATGATATTCAAGGTGACAGTCATGGTAGCTGATTTTCTTTCAACTTTACAGAGTGAATGTTTTCATTCCTTTTTGTTTAATTTACCTGAATAGAAAAATTTAATAGCTTTATTTTTAAGTTTTATTGTTAAGGGTATGTTAATTTCTCTGTGGATATTTAAAAACCACTTATACTCGTGTTTTAAATTATAGTGTGGTGTAAAACAGGAGTGATTATTTCATGTTGATTTTAAGAATACCTGCCGCACAGATTTTTAATGGCACAAAGGAGGCTGAGAATGGGGACCTTGCAGTCAGAGGAATTGCTGTTTGGGTGGCACAGATGCTCAGTGTTCCTGAGCACACAAAGTATACTCATCAGCAGATTGCTTCTCAGTTATTCTTTAAGAAGTATATGTACTACCAAGGCCTGACAGGAAATAATTTTCATAGTTCTCCATAGCACTGGCAGCCACTGATTCTTAATTGCAAATTAGGACAGTAAAAGAAAAATTAGATTAAAATGAACACAAACATTGAAAAATCTAATTTTTGGGGGGAAAATATATCAATTAATATTTTCAAATTATGGTTATGTGGACATGCCCCTGAAATTTAAAAATAAATGAACCTCTTCAATCACTCTTGAAATAGGTTATTCACCAAACAAAGATAAAATATGCCTTGGTTTTAGTTAAAAATTTACTGTAAATATATGCATTTTAATATAGAAAATTATAGCAACTGGAGGAAGAGAATTATTTTAATATTAATTTCTTAGTTCAAATTAATTGAAAATATTGTTAAAAACGCTCCAATTTTTCAATAATTACATGTGGAATTGAGTTTGATAATGACATTATTACAAGTTTAAGAAGTGTTTTGATTGGGATATATCTTTCAATCCAAATTTGGTTAATACTATCTAGTGCTTACCATGTAAGAAATAACACTACAAAGGGCTTTCTCATGTTAGAAAAACTAACCCTCAAAACAACTCTAAGAAACTAATAGAATGTCCAATTTTAGTAGTGAGAAATCTGAGTTCTGCCAGCTGGATGAGTTGACATGGGTAGCATGGCCCGTAAAAGTCAGAGTAACAACAAGAACCACGTTTTCTGATTCCAGGATAAAATGGCTTTCTAAAACTGTAGTAAATAATTAAAATTTTAATATTTTGATGAAACTATAGATGAAGATATTACTGAGCAATTTTGTAAACTTCCAGCTCTCCACCTTCAGTGCTTTTGGACAGATGCAGCTGGCATTAGTAAACTAAAATGAAGAAACTAATACTAACATCAGCTTCATAAGCCAAATTTGTGTAAGCATTCTAAAATAGTAAAGCAATTTTTCTCTTCTATGATTCTTTTTTATATTATTTGATTTGTAAACTTTTGAAATATTTTATTTCAAAAAATGTATAAGCAAAATACATTAAAATACTTTTAAAGGGTTTCTGGTTATTTTGTTTGTTTGTTTTAGTTTTATATAATCTTGATGTATTCTTGAATAAATATTCAATTTAATCTATTTTAAATCATATTTCCTGAGTACAAGCACTCTGCAAGACATTTCAGAATGTATAAAGTAAAACAGTTCCTACATAAGGATGTCTTCTGGGGTCACATACATGATGAGACACCAGGAGGTTTAGCGAAGAGCAGCTGATTGGGATCGAGATTTTTCAGAGATGTCAGTAGTCATATAATCCTGTGATATATACCAAAATGTGAAGACCAACTCTGAAGATTTTAATTGATTTTTTCCTTACCTGAAATCTTTTTCGTTTTTTTATTTTACATTTTTTTTTTATTTTGCACAACAAATATGTGTTACTTGTGTTATGAGAAATATTTAAAGGAAATTTACCAAGTAAAAAATGTTGATTTGTTTGATTTTATGTGTTTGTCCCTATTTTGATTGGGGTGTTAAGGAAATGAAGTTTGATAAATAGAGTATTGCCTTGCAGGAGACACTGAAACAAACTGAGCATCCTCTTAATACTGTGTAACCTGCAAAGGCTTGTGGATCAATTTACATGTACCTGGTATCTGCCAGGTCATTTCAATTCAGTGACTTGAAGCAGTAACTCTGGGCCCTTGGTGGAGACCCAGTGGTAATGTGAACTGTCATATTTGACTAGCCAGAGAGGAACTCTTTTAAGCGCATGTGCCTGCGCGCGCGCGCGCACGCGCACACACACACACACACACACACACACACATTCTTCTTCTCATTATTTCCTCTCTAAGTTCATCTCTGAGTAATTACTAGATTTAAAATCTCAGATGCCTTGATTATCAGGAACCCAGAATTAACGAGGGGGCAAGTGTATCTCCACAGTGATCATTAGATTTGCACTTTGGTGGAAAAATATTTCCTGACTCGGCTTTTGGATTATATGAAATTTTACTTAAATAACGCCTACTTCTGAGATAGCTTGAAAATATCTGAGTCTTATGGTCTTGCTTTAGGGCCCTTTCAGTGCATTTTTAAAAATCAGAAACCAAATTACACAATCTTGAAAAATATTTCTATTTGAGTAAGAAATACTCACTGAAATTTCTTAGCAAGGAAGAAACAAGGAGTATAACATGAAAATACAGTAAACAATTTCACAAAATATGCTTTACCCATTTCTCTTCATCCAGATTCCATTCCTCTTGGCAGCTCAGAAGTTTCTTGTTTCTGCTTTCTTCCTCTTGTGCTTGGAGTACAGCATGCTCTCTCTCTTCCACTTACTCTTTGATGCCTGTCCTCCCACGTTCTCACCCCACTGTTTTCCTCAATGCTACCTCTGTGTCTTTTCCAGCTCCAGTGTTCTTTCAATGTTCTCTCTGCCATACCTATCAAGTCAGCAAAATCAAGGCTTAAGACTGAGTAGTGGGGATTGAGGGTCTGGGAGTGGGGATGAAAAATACCCTTCCTTAGAAAGGATATAAATCCCTGTGTTTATTTTTTGTAGCCCTGTTACAGTTATCAATTACATGGGCTCTATCCGTTATCTGTCTATCTATCATCTATCTGTCTATCTATCTACCTATCTATCTATCATCTGTCTACCATCTATCTATCATCTATCTGCCATATATATAATATTCTATATATGAGATAGAGAGAGAGCACTATTTCTAGGTACATGAATAATGATGAGCTGAATTCTCTTATGTATATTCCTGATGCTCTTCCTTCTCCAATTTTCAGGCGATGGAAGGGCAGGTTCTCTACTACAGTATAATTACATTGTGTACCCAACAGCAAGTCTCCTCTTACAAGCTTGGAAATACTCCAAGGAGTTTGGAAGCAATGAAGCAAACATGGATTGTTTATAAATATAGAAAGGAGAAAGTATTTATTTATTTATTTATTTATTTATTTATTTATTTATTTATGTTTTAAGGAGTTATTTACATGCATTGCAAGTTTCTTTAATAATCATGACTCAATCGTTAGGTTGGAAGGATATTTAAGAAGTCATGCAGACTTCCCTTACTTTAATTCTGATCCAAAGTAAGAATATCATTAAAATAAAACCTTTGGGAACTGATAAAATATTAATTGCCAAGAGCATTATCCTTCCATTTAGTTATATGCTGATCATATAACATTGCTGGTATCAGAGACCTTGGTCTTCAAGTCATGTTAAGAAGAATTTATTGAAACTCAGAGTAATAAAGTTTAATGATTATGGTGTAAATACATGAAGTGGAATAGATTAAGGTAAATTTATACTTATTACAGAATATATTCTGGAAGATTCTTGAAATGGTAAAACTGTTACCTCGTGTTACGTATGACTGATAAACGAACACTTGTTAATTGGAGCACAGGGGACTAGATGGTAAATCAAGGTTCAAGAATAGACCACAAGAGAAATTGAAATAGAAAAGTTTGTTACTCAAGTGTCCTATAGGAAATACATGTCACACCTCGTGGGGCCATAAGGGTAGGTCAAGGCAGAATGCCCACAGACAGTAGGACTTGGGACATATACTTTATTGTTAGAGTCCACAGATGTTAGTGCTTTGGGGTCCTGGCTCAAGGGCAAATTGGTCAATTCAAATTAAAAAAAAGTAGGGTGTGTACGAGGTCTGACAATTAGGTTCACGAACTCATCCTAGAAAAAGTGCTGCATACCTCATTGCTGAATATCACCATGGTCACCTTTGAACTACTCCCCTTGGGAAGCTACACACTAACACCAGTGCCTAGTCCACCCTTCAAAGCAATTTTGGAACTCTTTTTCTGGCATGGCCATCAGAGCTGTCGTAGTATTACCCTTGATGTCCTGAACGTCATCAAAATGTCTTCCTTTCAATATTTCCTATATCTTTGAGTAAAAAAAAAAAAAAAAGTCATTGGGGGCCAGATCAGGTGAGTAGGGAGGGTGTTCCAATACAGTTATTTGTTTACTGGCTAAAAACTCCCTCACAGACAATGCCGTGTGAACTGGTGCATTGTCATGATGCAAGAGCCACCAATTTTTGGCAAAAAGTTTAGCTCATTTTCGTCTAACTTTTTCCCATGGCCTTTTCAGCACTTTCAAATAGTAAACTTGGTTAACTGTTTGTCCAGTTCGTACAAATTCATAATGAATACCTCTGATACCAAAAAAAGTTAGCAACATCGTTGTAATAAGTTCACAAACTTACTTGTCAGACCTCGTATAAGTTCAACGGTGGTGTCATCTAAGGGGCTCACGCAGTGAAGGCTCTGGAAGGCAGGAGAGGCTAATGATCATAAGGGCTCTTGGGGAAGTCATATCAGGAACTTACATTTGATTGTGACTCTGGGGTTATGTAAAGCATATGCTTGAAGCTACTATCAGTTATAGCCCCTGAAGGCCACTTAGACAAACAAAATGGATTCCAAGGTAGCTTAGCTAATGCAATTTGTTTCTCCAGTCCTTCCTGATTCTTAAACTTCACTACTGAATCCAATTGCATAACAAATAATACATTTAATCCTCTTGCCATCTTCTCTTCAGTTCTTTTTCCTGGCTTCCCTATTTCTGTTAGCACCGTTAGCACCATAAACCAATCAAGCATTTTTATGCTAAACTCTCAGTTCTTTTAGACTCTTGCAGACATCAGCCTTGTTAATAATGGCTCAGATATAAACATCCACTGATACAAAGCCATTTCCCATCTTCCGAATGAAAATATTTAAAAAGGTTCATTTTGGGGGTCATGAATACATAAACATTTGATACTGTAGATAAAATAGTCAAAAGTTTAATTAAAATTATATTAATTTAGTACACATACATTTCAAAAATTAAGTTAAAATGCATTATTGTATTTTTAATCTGAAAGTATAATTTAGCAGATGTAGAATTTAACATTTTTTCAATGTCCATTATTAATTTTACCAAAACAAGAATTTAAAAATCTATAACATCAATGCTACTCACATTGAGGGAATTATCTTGAGAACTCTTAAAGGAAAACAAATTTCAAAAATCACACTGCTTAAGCTTTTTTAACATTGAAAAATATAATTTCTCAAGATTAAGAGACTCTATTCTTTGTTGTTTGCCTCAATTTGCCTACCTGTAAACTTTTGTTTTAACGCAAGCAGTAACCATAGAGTACAAAGTTGCGATTTAGGGTTAACTTTGTCAGGGATGGATCTCAGACTTAGTCTATTGAAAACATTGGGCATCTTCTACACCAGAGATCATGTATTGCCCCTAGAGGGAGGGCAGCGCTGTTTCTTCAGGTCTTTTAAAGCACCTAAGGGTTATTTATTTAGATTTTGACAAACTTTTTAAAAACTTAAGCATGTTTGTTAACAGACAAGAGGATTATCATGAACAGTGTTTCTGAGATCTCAACATTTGAATTTCCCTACTACTTTTATACTTAGGTGCTTCAAAAAGTTGCTGCAGAAATAGAGATCTATTAAGCAGTTAAATTTGTGAAACAACAAATACCTGGTGTGTTCTTCACAGAACCCTAATGTGGAAGCTGAAATTATTACATACAGCAGTTGCCAAAATTCTCTCCCAAAACATTGATATTGATTTAGTATCAATATCTGCATCTTAGGAAATAGGGAAGAAGCTGTTGTTTGTAATCCATCTGCTTTCCTCTGTAATATAAAAGTGATATGTTATCAAACAAAACTAGCACTCAATTAGAAATTATTTTTTGCATTTTAACCAGAGCACGCTATGTCCATTATCAGAAACCCGAACAATTTTATTTAAGACTCTATTATAAGATGCAAATTGATTAGAAGTTTAATACTATGGCTCAGTGTATAGCAATCAAGTCCCCAAGTTTGGTGAACGCCAACCTACACTGACGCACAAAGGACAGTGACTGTATTTGATGCTGTGCTACTATTCACAATGACACAATTCAATGCACATGCTCAGACCTCCCTTCTAAAGACTGTAGTTCAGAAGTCTGTTCATGTTCCAACTCATTCAACTGCTTTGTACTGACCCTCTTGAAATTTGAGAACCATTTTCCAGGACACTAGAAATGCTTCCTCCAGAGATGATTGCAGTCATGAAATCCTGTCATTTACATAGAAACGAGCATCCTATGACTACTGACAGTAATAATAATCAATCCAAGACTCCTACTCTGAGCTATATGCATTATCTCGTTTAGTTTTATAACAACCTTATGAGGTAGGTAATACTTTCCCACTTTTACAGATAAAGTAATGGAGAATCCAAGAGGTTAATTGACACCTAATTCATGTTCTAAAAATTGTACTTCTTTTTATATGTGAGGAAATAAGGAAAATAAACTGTAGCAGCCAAACAGAGTATTTTTTCTATGTATTGAAATTCTTCTCTTTTCTACTATATTTTAAGCAAGGATATTTTACCCACCACAGATTCTAACACAGTGCCTTGCACATAGAAAAGGTTTAATTTTCACCTGATGAGTAAATAGAGAAACCTATTTTTGATGCTGAACTGTGAAAATAATTTTTAAAAAATAGTTTTGAATACAATAATGTATTTTACTCTTAAAATTGACAAAATTAAATAATTATGGCCTTCTATATTTATTTTTTAAGTAAATAAAATGTTATACAAAACCCTTAACGTATTTTTATAACACACACCTTTCATGGTTAAGAACATTTTGTTGTTCAGAACGTACCATATGTTAATGACAATATCTATACATGTCACACATGGCCTGAGAATTTTGAAATGTCAATTCTACAGTATTTCAGTTATATAATAATAATTATTATTATTGAAGTTTAGGCTTCATGGAACACAAAATTTACTGTGCATGATCAAAACTGTGATGTTCTACACATATTTTAAACAACTGACATTTTTCCAAGCAATGTAATTAAACTACTATGCTAACATTTTATTTCTCTCTGAAAATCATTAAATATTAAGGAATAATTTGCCCATTAGATACCTAAAAGTGTTTTAAATTATTTTTTTCATGAATCTGCTGATTGTTTAACTAAGTACCCAGATATCCTGGCAAATAGTCAAATAATTTGTGGCATATTATTGTAATATGTTATTGGATTCTTTTTTTTTATTTGAGATTACAGTCTTTATAGCAGTTTTTTTTCTTTAATGTAATGCCTTGAACCATTTGCTTCAGAATCACCTGATGTTTTTGTGACAAATATGTAAATTTCTAGACTTTCCACCAAACTTACTAATTCAGAAGTAATTAGGGGCTAGGAGCTAGAACTTTTCAGTTTTTAACAAGTTCCTTTGGTGAAGCTTACATTTCCAAAGTTTAATACACTGTACTTTGAAATGCTGCTTTGATTTGTAACTCATATTTTATTTTCTATGTGCAGTATTTATAGATCCTGTTGTAAATTGGTGATTTTGCCTAAGTTTAGTTTATTCTGTTGTGGAGATTTTGGAAGTAGAAATTGTGATGAAATCTCACCAATTCCTATTTGTAAATCTACCTCATTCTTCTGTGGCGTCAGAGGGTACCAGTCTCTCTGAATACACACTCATTCAGGTCATAAGCTTTTAGTGCAAATATGGCATCAAACTTGAAGTCATCATGGAGGTCTCTGAAATTTTACGGTTTTTGTTGTTGTCGTTGTTATTGTTATATTTTCTCCCAGTGACTTTTTTTTTACACAGCAGGAACAAGCTTCTATTTTAACAAGCTGCCTAATGATTTTCCTCTATTATATTAAGAATAGAAGCAGAATTTATCTTTAGGAAAATATTCTTTGATTTTGGAAAACATACATACACCTTACAGAGAGAAACATTTCAATAGGATTTTTAGTCAAGAAACTGTAAAGCAAAAATGCTATTCTTGAAAGGAGAAATTTGAGTCAATAAAAAAACAAACTACTCTCCATAATAATGTGAAAGGCCACCTTTCTTGTGAACTGAGAGGAAGCTTGACAAGTTTTTAGATATTAGTGGGGTTTCAATGTTGGCTAAGGGCATTCCCTTTCTAAGGAGGCAAGTTGTTTGTTGCAATAATAGAGAGAAGTAAGACCAAGGAGAGATCTAGAAAGGACCTGTCTGTGGAAGAGCAGAACAAAGGACTCTGTACAAAATGCAATCAAATATTCCAGATTAAAATTTCATTTATGACATTACATTTTTCTTCACATCCACAAGATTCCAATAAGGGTCCTTAATGTCATACCAGATGAACAGCTGGGCTAGACTCAGAGGAAGGAGGAGTGCAAAACTGGTGTTGGTAGAAGAAATAGCAATACCTTAATATGCAGATGACACCATCTTATTGGCAGAAAGTAACAGTGATTTGAAAGGACTTTTGATGAAATTCAAAGAAGAAAGTGCCAAAAAAGGACTGCATTTTAACATTAAGAAGATAAAAGTTATGACTACAGAAGAAATACACAATTTTAACAAAGACAATGAAGACATTGAAATTGTTAAAGATTTTGCTTACCTTGGCTCAGTCATCAATTCAAATGGATCCTGCAGCCAAAAAGTCAGGACAATACTGAGACTCAGAAGGGCAGCAACGGAAGAATCAGGAAAGGCCACCAAGAGCAGAGATGTGTCACTAGAGACCAAGGGTAAGATCATCCACACCCTCGTATTCCCAGGTACTATGTACAGATGGGAGAGTTGGACACTGAGGAAGGCTGATAGGAAAAAGAAAAGAGCCATTTGAAAGGTGGTGTTGGAGGAGAGCTCTATGGATGGAACCCTGGACCACCAGGAAGATGGACAAGTGGAACAAATTAAGCCTGAAAGATGCTGGAGGCAAAAATGACAAAACTGAAGCTGACTTACTTCGGTCACATCATGACAAGGTAGGGTTCTTTGGAAAAGACAACAATGCTGGAGAAAAGAGAAGGCGGCAGGAAAAGAGGAAGACCAAGTATGAGATGGACCGACTCCATAAAGGAAGCCATAGGCCTGAGTCTACAGGGGTGAGCAGGGCTGTTGAGGGCGGGACATTGGGGACATTTCTCATTCACGGGGTTGCCTGGAGTCAGAGCCAACTCAGTGACACATCATACATGCACAGTGTTGTAGCTAGGTATCACTCTGCTTTGAGGATCCCCCTAAGACAAAGTGCTGGCAGGAGATGCACAGACCTTGCCAAGCGGCCTTCTGCTGTACATGAAGCCTGCATCATTAGAAAGATGACCAACAACCGTCATAGTAGCTGGTACAGCATGTAACAACTCCCTGGAAATTCCTAAAAATATGATATTTCTTTGAATCTAAGATGCCCTCATTTTAAGGTGCACCATTATTTTATGTGCCACAAAGAAAGAAAACCACTGCCAACTAAACAAGCATACAATGTTTTCTTGTAACTTGACATTTTTATTTTATACCGGAGGAAAGAGTCCTTTTAGATTTACTTAAACAGATTTTTATTACGTGTCACTCTTGCACATACAGAAAAATAAAAGTGTAAGAAAATAAAATGGGGAAGACAGTTCTAAAGGTTCTTTATAACTGACTCTTCATTAAGTTTGACACTTCAGAGTCACTTTTTGACTCAGAGTTGTTGATAACTTGGTTTTTCCAACACTGTCTTGGTGATGCAGCATATCTGGAAAGGGTGCTATACTATTACTGATTCTGAGATTTTCTTCCAAGCCAGTGATTCTAGTTTTGAAACTGATGTTTTTTGTTTTTTTTTTTTAGTCTTGCTTTGGGACATATGAGAAGGATTTTGTACAACAGAGCTCATATTCCTTCCTCAAATTGTCCTTACATTCAAATGTTCACAATGTTGAGATGTTACAATGGCCAGTTTGTTACTAGGAACATCTATCAAAGTCACACAGGTGATGACAATGATACCTATTTCATAACTGCTGTCTGGCTAACAATGATTTCAAGATTCCACAGACTGTAGGACAAATTCTATTTCAATGATGTTAAAATGTGAACA